>NC_064617.1:669723493-670029493 GCF_023898315.1 Schistocerca nitens | reverse complement strand
AACAGCTTAACAGCTCGTGTATCGAAGCTGCTTACAAGAATAATATACAGAAGAATGGAAAAGAAAATTGAGAATGCGCTAGGTGACGATCAGTTTGGCTTTAGGAAAAGTAAAAGGACGACAGAGGCAATTCTGACGTTACGGCTAATAATGGAAGCAAGGCTAAAGAAAAATCAAGACACGTTCATAGAATTTGTCGACCTGGAAAAAGCGTTCGACAATATAAAATGGTGCAAGCTGTTCGAGATTCTGAAAAAAGTAGGGGTAAGCTATAGGGAGAGACGGGTCATATGCAATATGTACAACAACCAAGAGGGAATAATAAGAGTGGACGATCAAGAACGAAGTGCTCGTATTAAGAAGGGTGTAAGACAAGGCCTTGTAGCCTTTCACCCCTACTCTTCAATCTGTACATCGAGGAAGCAATGATGGAAATAAAAGAAAGGTTCTGGCGTGGAATTAAAATACAAGGTGAAAGGATATCAATGATACGATTCGCTGATGACATTGCTATCCTGAGTGAAAGTGAAGAAGAAAAAAATGAGCTGCAGAACGGAATGAACAGTCTAATGAGTACAGAGTATAGTTTGAAAGTAAATCGGAGAAAGACGAAGGTAATGAGAAGTAGTAGAAATGAGAACAGCGAGAAACTTAACATCAGGACTGATGGTCACGAAGTCAATGAAGTTAAGGAATTCTGCTACCTAAGCAGAAAAATAACCAATGACGGAAGGAGCAAGGAGGACATCAAAAGCAGACTCGCTATGGCAAAAAAGGCATTCTGGCCAAGAGAAGTCTACTAATATCAAATACCGGCCTTAATTTGACGAAGAAATTTCTGAGGATGTACGTCTTGAGTACAGCATTGTATGGTAGTGAAACATGGACTGTGGGAAAACCGGAACAGAAGAGAATCGAAGCATTTGAGATGTGGTGCTATAGACGAATGTTGAAAATTAGGTGGACTGATAAGGTAAGGAGTGAGGAGGTTCTACGCAGAATCGGAGAGGAAAGGAATATGTGAAAAATACTGATAATGAGAAGGGACAGGATGATAGGACATCTGCTAAGACATGAGGGAATGACTTCCTTGGTACTAAAGGGAGCTGTAGAGGGCAAAAACTGTAAAGGAAGACAGAGATCGGAATACGTCAAGCAAATAATTGAGGACGTAGGTTGCAAGTGCTACTCTGAGATGAAGAGGTTAGCACAGGAAAGGAATTCGTGGCGGGCCGCATCAAAACAGTCAGTAGACTGATGACCATAAAAAAAAACCGTTGCCGCTGTTGGTGAATGACACTTAGTCGCTAAATAGAAACCATGCAAAAAATGTGTCATCGTTCCGTAATTTCCCTTGTGCCCAGTGGCAGAACTGTATACGACGTTCAAAGTCATTGCCATGCAATTCCTGGTGCATATAAATATGGTACGGGTGCAGTCGATGTTGATGTAGCATTCTCAACACCGACGTTTTTGAGATTCCCGATTCTCGTGCAATTTGTCTGCTACTGGTGTGTGGATTAGCGCGACAGCAGCTAGAACACCTACTTGGGCATCATCATTTGTTGCAGGTCGTGGCTGACGTTTCACATGTGGCTGAACACTTCCTGTTTCCTTAAATAACGAAACTATCCGGCGGACGGTCCGGACACTTGGATGATGTCGTCCGGGATACCGAGCAGCATACATAGCACACGCCTGTTGGGCATTTTGATCACAATAGCCATACACCAACACGATATCGACCTTTCCGTAATTGGTAAACGGTCCATTTTAACACGGGTAATGTATCACGAAGGAAATACCATCCGCACTGGCGGAATGTTACGTGATACCACCTAATTATACGTTTGTGACTATTACAGTGCCATCTATCAAAAAGCGAAAAAGAGGTCCAACTAAAACATTTATATTTCTTTACGTACTACACGAATATTAATAAAAAATGGTGGTGTCTATTAAAAAAAACGCGGGTGATATCCGTTTGACCTATGGCAGCGCCATCTAGCGGGCCAACCATAGCGCCACCAGGTTTCCCCCTTTAAGCTAGACGAGTTTCGTTCTTTGTAGTTTTTTCGTTTGATGCTTATTTCGTGAGATATTTGGCTCGGTCACTATCAATGGATATCACCCTGTATATACAGTTAGCAAATAGGAAAAAATCCTTATTTGCAGTAAAAAAAGAAAAGGCTCAAGCTAAGAGAGAGGGAGAAGGGAAGATGGATTGATGGGTGTGAGGAAATGAACATAGCAAACGAGAAGAAGGTGACGAACAGTGAGAGGAGGATGGAGGAGGAGGCGGACAAAGAAAGGGGAGGGGAAGCTGGACAGAGACAGGCGTTCGAAGATGACTGATAGCCAGGTTGTCATACATATTAGAAACATGTCCTGTTTCTTTCATTTCTTTTCCATTTAAGTAGACTGAGTCACAGAAAATGTGACCGGAGCAGCTAGTTAAAAACTTAATAATCTAAATGGGCTTCGTCAGTGTAGTAATGCGACAGATGCTGTCATTATAACTAAAGTTTTAGGAAGAGCTATTGTCCAATACACTCTACTGTGAGATACTCCCCGCTCTACCCCTGGGGGATCACAGGGTCCCGGGTTCTATTGTCAGCCGGGTTGGGGATTTTCTCTGTCGGAGACTGGGTGTTTGTGTTGACCTCATCATTTCATCATCAGCATCATTCCTGACAGTGACTAGATTGGACTGTGTTAAATACTGGAGTGAGTAAAGAATTGGGACATTATACCGGTGCTGATGACCGCTCAGTTTAGCGCCCCACAAACCAAACGTCATCATCATCTTCCCCTGGGTGTCTATAATTATATACGGAACAAAATCAGTTTGGATTCCGTAGAAATGTTGGAACACGTGAGGCAATACTGAACCTACGACTGACCTTAGAAAATAGATTAAGGATAGTCAAACCTACGTTTATAGCATTTGTAGACTTAGAGAAAGCTTTTGACAATGTTGACTGTAATACTCTCTTTCAAATTCTAAAGCAGGGGTAAAATACAGAGAACGAAAGGCTATTTACAGTTTGCACAGAAACCAGATGGCAGTTGTAAGAGTCGAGGGACATGAAAGGGAAGCAGTGGTTGGGAAGGGAGTGGGACAGGGTTGTAGCCTCTCCCGTTGTTATTCAATCTGTATATTGAGCAACCAGTAAAGGAAACAAAAGAAAAATTCGGAGTAGGTATTAAAATCCATGGAGAAGAAATAATAACTTTGAGGTTTGCCGATGACATTGTAATTCTGTCATAGACAGCAAAGGACTTGGAAGAGCAGTTGAACGGAATGGACATTGTCTTGAAGGGAGGATGTAAGATGAACATCAACAAAAGCAAAACGAGGATAAAGGAATGTAGTCGAATTAAGTCGGTTGATGCTGATGGAATTAGATTAGGAAATGAGGCACTTAAAGTAGTAAAGGTCTTTTGCCATTTGGGGAGCAAAATAACTGATGATGGTCGAAGTAGAGAGGATATAAAATGTAGACTGGCAATGGCAAGGAAAGCGTTTCTGAAGAAGAGAAGTTTGTTAACATCGACTATAGATTTGAGTTTTAGGAAGTCGTTTCTGAAAGTGTTTGTATGGATTGTAGCCATGTTTGGAAGTGAAAAGTGGCCGATATATAGTTCAGACAAGAAGAGTATAGAAGCTTTCTAAATGTGGTGCTATAGAAGAATGCTAAAGATTAGATGGGTAGATCACATAACTAATGAGGAGGTATTGAATAGAACTGGAGAGAAGAGAAATTTGTGGCACAACTTGACTAGAAGGAGGAATCGGTTGGTAGGGCATATTCTAAGGCATCAAGGAATCACAAATTTAGTATTGGAGGGCAGCGTGGGTAAAAATCGCAGAGGGAGACCAAGAGATGAATACACTAGATAGATTCAGAAGGATGAAGGTTGCAGTAGGTACTGTGAGATGAAGAACCTTGCACAGGATAAAGTAGCATGGAGAGCTGTATCAAACCAGTCTCAGGAGTGAAGAAGACCACAACAACAACATTCGTGTAGCACGTAAAAAAATATGAACGTTTTAGTTGGACCACTTTTTTGGCTTTGTGATAGATGGCGTTGTAATGGTCACAAACATGTGGCTCACAAGTTTAGACGAACAGTTAGTAACAAAAATGGTTCAAATGGCTCTGAGCACTATGGGACTCAACTGCTAAGGTCATTAGTCCCCTAGAACTTAGAACTAGTTAAACCTAACTAACCTAAGGACATCACAAACATCCATGCCCGAGGCAGGATTCGAACCTGCGACCGTAGCGGTCTTGCGGTTCCAGACTGCAGCGCCTTTAACCGCACGGCCACTTCGGCCGGCTAGTTAGTAACAGGTAGGTTTTTTAAATTAAAATACAGAACGTAGGTACATTTGAACATTTTATATCGATTGTTCCATTGTGATACATGTACCGTTGTGAACTTATCATTTCTGAGAACGCATGCTGTTACAGCGTGATTATCTGGAAATACCACATTAATGCAATAAATGCTCAAAATGATGTCCGTCAACCTCAATGCATTTGGCAATATGTGCAACGACATTCCTCTCAACAGCGAGTAGTTCACCCTCCGTAATTTTCGCACGTGGACTGACAATGCGCTGACGCGTGTTGTCAGGCGTTGTCGGTGGATCACGATAGCAAATATTCTTCAACTTTCCCCATTGAAAGAAATCCGGGGACGTCAGATCCGGTGAACGTGTGGGCCATGGTGTGGTGTTTCGACGACCGATCCACCTATCATGAAATATGGTATTCAATACCGCTTCAACCGCACGAGAGCTATGTGCCGGACGTCCATCATGTTGGAAGTACATCCCAATTCTGTCATGCAATGAAACATCTTGTAGTAACTTGGGTAGAATATTACATAGGAAATCAGCATAGATTGCACCATTTAGACTGCCACCGATAAAATGGGGGCCAATTATCCTTCCTCTCATAATGCCGCACCATACATTAACCCGCCAAGTTCGCTGATGTTCCACTTGTCGCAGCCATCGTGGGATTTCCGTTGCCCAATAGTGCATATTATGCCGGTATACGTTACCGCTGTTGGTGAATGACGCTTCATCGCTAAATAGAAAGCGTGCTAAAAATCTGTCATAGTCCCGTAATTTGTCTTGTGCTCACTGGCAGAACTGTACACGACGTTCAAAGTCGTCGCCATGCACTTCCTTGTGCATGGAAATATGGTACGGGTGCAATAGATGTTGATGTAGTATTCTTAACACCGACGTTTTTGAGATTTCCGATTCTCGCGCAACTTGTCTGCTACTGATGTGCGGATTAGCCGCGTCAGCAGCTAGAACACCTACTTGTGCATCATCATTTGTTGCAGGTCTTGGCTGACGTTTCACATGTAGCTGAACACTTCCTGTTACCTTAAATAACGTAACTATCCGGCGAACGGTGCGGACACTTCGATGATGTCGTCCATGATACCGAGCAGCATACACAGCACACGCCTGTTGGGCATTTTGATCACAATAGCCACACATCAACTCGATATCGAACTTTTCCGTAATTGGTATATGGTCAATTTTAACACGGGTAATGTATCACGAAGCAAATACCGTCTGCACTGGCGAAAAGTTACGTGATACCAATGCCATCTATCACAAAGCGAAAAAATTGGTCCAAGTAAAAGATTCATATTTCTTTACGCACTACACGAATATGTAATAAAAATGGTGGTTCCTATTTTTAAAAAACCCAGTTCATATCCGTTTGACCTATCGCAGCGCCATCTAGCGGCCCAACCATAGCACCATCTAGTTTCCCCCTTTAAGCTAGACGAGTTTCGTTCTTTGTAGTTTTTTCGTTTAATGTTTATTTCGTGAGATATTTGGTCTGGTCACTATTAATGGACCACCCTGTATATATATATACAGTTCGCAAATAGGAAAAAACCCTTATTTGCAGTAAAAATAGGAAAGGCTCAATTTGAGAGATAGGGAGAAGAGAAGATGGATAGAGGGGTGGGAGGAAATGAATATAGCAAACGAGAAGAAGGTGACGAACAGTGAGAGGGGATTGGAGGAGGAGACGGACAAAGAAAGGGGTGGTGGAGCTGGACAGAGACAGGGGGGGGGGGGGGGGCAAGATGACTGATAGCCAGTTTTCATACATGTTACAAACGTGTCCTTTTCCTTTTATTTCTTTTCCATTTATATAGATTGAGTCACAGAAAATGTGGCCGGTGCAGCTAGTTAAAAACAAAATGGAAAATTGATATTTTACGTCAATTTTAAGAACTGCGCCTCTTTTTTTTGAATGGGCTTCTTCACTGTAGTGTTGCGATAGATGCTGTATCACTAGAGTTTTAGGAAGAGCTCTTTTCCATTACACTCCACTGTGAGATACTCTCCACTGTACCCCTGGAGGATCACAGGGCCCGGGGTGCTATTGCCCGCATCTCGTGGTCGTGCGGTAGCGTTCTCGCTTCCCACGCCCGGGTTCCCGGGTTCGATTCCCGGCGGGGTCAGGGATTTTCTCTGCCTCGTGATGGCTGGGTGTTGTGTGCTGTCCTTAGGTTAGTTAGGTTTAAGTAGTTCTAAGTTCTAGGGGACTTATGACCACAGCAGTTGAGTCCCATAGTGCTCAGAGCCATTTGAACCATTTTGAACCGGGGTGCTGTTGTCGGTCGGGTTGGGGATTTTCTCTGAACTGAGACTGGGTGTTTGTATTGTCCTCATCATTTAATCGTCAGCATCATCCGTGACAGTGACTAGATTGGACTGTGTAAAATACTGGACTGTGTAAAGAATTGGGACTTTGTACGGGCGCTGATGACCGTGCAGTTGAGCGCCCCATAAACCAAACATCATCATCATCTTCCCCTGAGTGTCTCTAAATTAAATACGGATCAAAATTTTGTCATTATTCTTACAGCCCGGCGTAACTGACGCTGCTGGTGCCCTCTTGTGCTGCAGGGTTGGTGGCGGCGCACCGCGAGGGCCTGGTGGCTTCGCTGGTGGGTGTGGAGGGCGGCCACGCGCTGGGCAACTCTCTGGCCGTGCTGCGCATGCTCTACGCGCTCGGCGTCCGCTACCTCACGCTGACGCACCTCTGCAACACCGCGTGGTGAGCCGGCGCTGCACTGGCTGTCCGCCGCGCATCACTTCGTGCTCTGTTTTCCTTTGTGATAGCAAAAATCCACTTGACTGCAGAGAACATCCTTATTGCCGCACTTTTGCCGTCGTAACAACAGTCCACTCCACTTCTTGTTAATACCTCACCTGCAGCCCATCATCAGGAAAACTTAAATTCATTGAAAAATAAGTAGCTATATTAGATAAAAAACTATTAATACGGTGTATTTTGTCAATTTACGTCTATTGTAACGCTGGTGCTCAACTAATCATGTACTGACATTAATAGATCACAACAATTCACTAGCAAGGGGAGGCCACGACGTTTGGAACGCGAATTTACTGCAAACTTCGTACACTCGTAACACTCCATGAGGACAACAAAATGTGTAAGCAGTAGCGCGTACTTCTCAAGCGTTATTGAGAAAATCGCAGGATAATTTCAGTCGTCGAATATATATCTGTGCGTGGCAATTTTAACCATGAAGCGGCTGCGACAGAGTGGTGCCGGCACGGTAGCACAGCGTGTTCGGTCAGAGCGTTAGCTACCTTTTATAATAAAAAAACTAGGCGAACGGATGAAGGATCAAACTGAACGGGTGTCATCGGACGTCCGCCCTGAACATATTCGGCGAACAATACAAAAAAAAAAAAAAAAATTTTTTTGTTTTCAAGCCGCTGGATCGCTGGATCGAGTTCGGTTCGTCAGTTTTTTTTAAATCTCAATACAGTCATTTTATTTACTATTTATATTGCAGTTGATATAATAGGAAAAGTACGTGTAATCGGATGAACTTTTATTAAATTTACAATGTTATTTGTCAGTCTACTAATTTTTATTACCACAAATAATGTAATATTCATAACTATCGATTAGTAAATGACCAAACGTATAAAGTGATACTGAAAATGTATGCTTGCTGCACTCGCTGGACGGTGTGTCCAAGGCGATCAGCATGAGCGGGTTGCCTCCAAACACGTCTCCAACGATTGTCTGGCTGCATGCATATGTGACACTCATCGGTAAAGCAATCCTGAGCGGTCCATTCAGCATGTTGTTGGGTCGACCTGTACTGCGCTTAATGGTGTCGTGGTTGCAAAGATGGACCTCGCCATGGACGTTGGGAGTGAAGGTACGCATCATGCAGCATATTGCGCTCAGTTTGAGTCGTAGCACAAAGACCTGTGGCTGCACGAAAAGCATTATTCAACATGGTGGCGTTGCTGTCAGGGATCCTCCGAGCCATAATCCGTAGGTGGCGGTCAACCACTTCAGTAGTAGCCCTTGGGCGCAGTTGAGCGAGGCATGTCATCTACATTTCCTGTCTCTCTGTATCCCCTCCCTGTCCGAACAACATCGCTTTCGTTCACTCCGCGAGGCCTGGACACTTCCCTTGTTGAGAGCTCTTCCTAGCACAAAGTAACAATGCGGATGCGATAAAACCGCGGTATTGACAGTCATGGCATGGTTGAACTACAGACAACACGAGCCGTGTACCTCCTTTCTGGTGAAACGACTAGAACTGATCAGCTGTCGGACTCCCTCCGTCTAATAGGCGCTGCTCATGCATGGTTGTTTTCATCTTTGCGCAGGTTTAGAGACATCCCTGAACAGTCAAAGGGACAGTGTCTGTGATACAATATCCACAGTGAACGTCTATCTTCATTAGTTCAGGGAACCGGGGTGAAGCAAAACTTTTTTTGATGTGTGTATACGGTTTTCGTAGTGGGTGTTTGTGTAACACTACATGTATGTGCATACGTTTCAATAAACTAGGGTGACCATTACGCCGGATGACAATAGTAGTATTTGCAGTAACGCACGACGGACCCATAAACCCATGCGACGAGTCTGACTACTGTTGGGGTTTTGTGTCGTGCGTCCGATGTAGACACATTGAACATTTGTGAAAGATAAATTATACCAGTCCTTCAGGGTTACAAAAATATTTACCAGCATTATTCAGACCAACTGACTAAGAGTGGAAGACAGAGTACGATCGAAAAGAAGCACATTCATTAGACAACTTTATTTATACGACAAATGTCCCAAACAGAACTTTAACGTTACGTACAAACACAAAACATTTAATACTGATCCCATAAAAAATTTTCAGTCGAACTTGACAGATGGTACTCAATAATGTCTGCAAAATAGTAAGATTAGCAACAAAACACCGCTATAAAATTAACTGGTACCAGAAATTATCTTAAAGTAACACATTAAACCAAGGTAAAAAGAAAAGGTCAAAATGACTTGTAGCAGCACTGTGCGAATGACGACTAGCCTTTGTTATTCTAATCAACCACTGGGGCAATTCGAAAGCGACGAGCCGATTGCACTGTGCGGACAAGGAGCCACTCGAACGCTCTCTGCAGGCCCGTCCACCTACAGACCATAGCACACTGCGGTCGTCAGTTACGTCATGGTGCTTACTCAGCCCGGAGCAAGAGAGAACTTGCCGCTTCTAGGTTGTTGTTGCACAGGCAAGAAACACGCCGCTCCACCCGCCGACATACCACTGTTTACTCTTCAAGAGACAGGCAGCGCCCTGTTCCAGCTCACAGGTGCCGCATCACTGAAGGAGCGGCACAGTCGAGGGTTTAAAGTCGGAAGGCCGCAACTGATAGTGAGCGTGATGAATAACGGAACTTGAATGAAATTTTGATTCTACAAGCAGTACTGTAAAAAGTGCTTCAGAGTTGTGCATGCATGCATGTAAAAGTAAAAGAAAAATTACCGTTATAAATTTGGATATTTTGTTTTTCTTAAAAAAAGCTCACTTGTTCTGAGCGTAATTAAAAATTAATCCCAAGTTTCTAACGTACTTGTGGTAGAAGATATAACCCTCTGAAACTTGATGAATGGTTTTGATGCATAGATTTTGAGTGACTGTTTGCGCTTGTGAGCGACAAGAGTATTATATGATAATTTTGAATAACTTCAATAATTCAACCCAGATTTCGAGCCCACTGCCACAATGACTAAATAAAAAAAAACTTTCCCAAGTTCAGAATACTGCGTCGCTTGTGGCGTGGTCGCCTTCGCTATACCGAGTCTTGCTATACACGGGGTCGCATCAGCCGACTAATAGCCCCTGAGGACGGACAGTTGTTAGTCCGAAACCGGTCGTGACTTAAATATTAAACCCTTAAACTCAATCGGTGATTTTCATGTCTATTGCTCACTCAAAAAAATTTGATCATCAGTGTCATGAATTCATTGTGGGGCTCACTCCAGTAATGAAACTGGGAGGAGATATGTAATCACCAAAGAGATAACATTAATTCTCCCTCTGTCTCGCGCAAGATGCGTATTAACCTGGATACACAGACAGCAGCGGCGGTGACGTCTATAACAGGCAGCATCCATAACAAAAATAGCGTAGCCCGTGTTTCTATGAGACTATGTGTCCGTGACCGTTCGTCCATGCGATTCTTCCGGGTCCTTTACGTGAGCCTAAGGTACCTCACCTGACCACTGGTCACAGATTTGTCCAATGCAACAGTCAATTGTCTTACTGAAAATAGTAAACATAGAGTGCCTAAATAACACGACGGCCAGAATGACTATTCACGATTCATGGAGAGCTCCATATGCTCGTGTAATGCCAAAAATACATGTGACTTCTATTAATCAGATATGAATAGTCAAATATATTAAAATATAGTTTCACAGTGTTTCTGAGTTTGCTTCACATACCCAAGACATTTCAATAGTTACAATGGTATTTAGGAAAAAGGTTACCCGCCACAAGAAATTCTAAGTTTCGCTATGAGTTTACGTCTGGTACATGTCAGAGTATACATTTCTGGTACGAAATCTACCTAAAATATGGAATTTCTCTTGAAGCTTGTCTGGAGATCTGTGTCTATCTGTTTTCTAGAGAAACTGGATTCTGTATAGCACATTAACTCCTGCTGGCATCCGCAAACAGTGCAGTGAGAATGAGTAATATCGATTACATCTCATGAACAGTTAACGAAGAAAAAAGATTTATGTAACTGAACTTACAAAATTTAAAGATCAATTATTATGCCTCTAGAACATCAGGATGCATATAAAGAGGAGAGTACTTTGTCGTATTGTTAACACGCAAGACTTTCTTACCAAGCAGAATGTACAATTAATTACAGAATTTTCCAATAGAGTATAGTTATTTTTTGGGGACCATCTATGTCTTAGCAGTTAATAAAACAGTCATTTACAATAAGCATTAATTTAAAAATGATAAAATGATAACTCGTTTCGGCCCTTACGCTGGCCATCTTCAAAGCGATGCACTGAATAGCTCAGTGAAGTCACAGTCGTTTACTGACTTCCCACAACCGTTCCAGTGCATTGCTGGCTGCAGCCATGCGGGTTAGATATGAAGATGGCCATCACAAAGACCGAAATTTTTAAATAAATGATTATTGCGATCTTTACTGTTTTACTGGTAATCTGTAACAGACCGCTGATAATCTCCAAGCTATGTTACCATCTATAACTGTTGATCTGATTTTGGATTGGTAACACCAAATTGAGCACCATCAGAGAAGAAATTATATATTTATTTTCATATTGACAATGAGCTGTTTCAGAAGTTACTAAACTACCTTGTCTTCGCTTGCTTGTTTATTAATATACTAGAAAGTATTCCATCACGTTTGTGACTGCATTAGCATTCTCTTCTAACTGTTTCTTTATGTACTGAATTCGTTTTCTAATTTTCAGTGGTGAACAGATAAATTATTATTATTATGTGCGATTGGACCCATATGGATCACGCAAAGCTTTTCCGATTCAATTTTTTAATTCTCCAAACTTCTCTCATTCTTTCCCCATGAATTCTCTTTCTTTCCTCTGTCCATTTTGTCCCCTGTCTCTTGCAAACTTCATTCTCGGGTTGTATTTTCCAACTATTGATTTTTTGCCTGTATACATTTCTGTTTATAACTTCTGAAGAATTTATTTGTGCATTTGCTAGATCTGTTTTGGTTTCTTGTATCCAGGGTATGGTTTTCAATTTTTCAATGTATATTAAAATTTTGTGGGAGAGTCTGGGTGTTGGGAGTCTGTGGATATAACCATAAAATTTTAGTCTTCTTTTCCGGATGTCTGCGGCGAGGTTAGATAATTTTTCTGTAGTTTTCCGAGACTGTAACCTGTATCCATCTTCAGTTCTTTTTGGCCCAAGAATCTTTCTGATAATTTTGCGTTCCTCTTTCAGGATGCCTTCCAGGTCGCCTTTTCTATGGAGTGTGAGTGTTTCGCTGGCATATAGTGCTTCGGGCTTGATTACTGTATTGTAGTGTCGTATTTTTGAGTGAATGGAGAGACACTTTTTAGTGCAGATGTTGTGGGTTTTCCAGTATGCTCTTTTCAGTTTTTGCAGTCGAACTTTTTGTGCAGTTTTCTCTCCCCCTGTGGGTTCTAGGACCTCGCCTAAGTATTTAAAGAATGGAAGTCTCTCAATTTGTCCATATTTTGTAGTCAGTTTTTGAGTTTCAAATTTTGAACAGATGAATTTGGTTTTTTGGAAGGAAATTTGTAGCCCAACTTTTTCGGCGCATTCTTTGAGAATGTCTATCTGTTTAATTGCTGTGGTCTCGTTTTCTGCTAGAATGGCCACGTCATCTGCAAATGCCAAGCATGAAATTTTAATACCATATTTAGATCTTCCTAGTTGTATAGGCTTCCAGTAATTTTGATTCTTCAGTTCTTTTTCCCATTCTCGGATAACTTTGTCTAAGACAAGGTTGAAAAGGAGTGGAGACAAGCCGTCACCTTGTCTGACGCCGGTTTTGATCAGGAAGGGCTCTGATATTTCACCCAGGAATTTTATCTTAGAAGTTGTGTTTGTGAGCGTTTCTTTGATAAGGTTTAGGGTTTTCGGATCGAGTCCTAGCTCCTCAAGGATAATAAAGAGAGATTGCCTATCGATTGAATCATAAGCCTTTGAGAAATCAACAAAGGAACAAAAGATCGGACTGTTTCTGACTGCTTTGTATTTTAGTGTTGTCTTCACACTGAAAATTTGTTCTGCACAGGATCGGTGAGGGCGAAAGCCAGCTTGGTATTCACCAATACTGTGTTCGAGTTGTTCTTGTGTTCGTTGAAGAAGACAGGCTGAGAGGATTTTATAAGTGACTTGGAGAAGGGAGATTCCTCGATAGTTGTTTATATCTGCCATGTCTCCCTTTTTATGCAGTGGATGAATTAGGGCGCATTTCCAATCTTCTGGTAGTTTTTCTGTCTGCCAAATGTCTGTGATGATTTGAGTGAGTTCTTTGAGGGAATTTGGTCCAAGATTTTTAAGTAGTTCTGCAGTGACATTATCTTCTCCGGATGCCTTGTTGTTTTTCAGTCTATGAATATGTCTTTGGATCTCCTCTAGTGTAGGTGGTGGGGATTCTGGATTTGTGTAGACAGCAGTTTCTTGAGGGAATCTTGAAGAAGGTTCAGGGCAATTGAGGAGTCCGGAAAAGTATCTTGCCAGCTCCTCACAATTTTCCCGATTTGTGAGCGCTAGTTTTCCATCTGGTTTTCTGAAACATAGATTTCGTGAGCCGTATCCATTGATTCTCCCAGCAAAGGTCTTATAGAAATCTCGTACATTATAGTTACGGAAATTTTCTTCAATAGACTCACACTGTTCCTTGAGGTACTTCCTCTTGACTTGTCTGATTGTTTTTGCCACTTGTCTTCTGGTGTTGTGGAAGTGATCTAGATTTTCTGAGGATTTTTTACTGTTATACTTCATAAAGGCTTTCTTTCTTTCTTCCAGCGCTTTTTCACATCCAGAGTCCCACCAGGGGTGTTTTGTGTTCTTTTTCAATGGGATCAGTTCTTTTGCCTTCTTTGTAATTTTTGTTCGAAATTTTTCCCAAGAGTCAGCTGGTTCCTTTTCCCACTCCTCCTTCAGATTGGTTTCTTTGATTGTTCGTGTGTCAAATTTCATCATGTGTGTTTTCTTCGGATAGAATTTTTTTGGGGTGAATTTCACTTTAATGCGTGTTAAGTAGTGGTCTGAGTCAATGTTCGCCCCTCTGCGGACTTGGACATCATGGATCTCTTTCTGTACGAAATAGGAGATGGCAATGTGGTCAATCTGATATTCGCCGATCTCTTGTATGGGAGACCTCCAGGTCTTTTGTTTTCTAGGTTTTTTTCTCAAAGATGTAGACATTATTTTTAGATTATTTTGTTGGCATAGTTCAATAAATCTCTGTCCGTTTCTGTTGGTGAATCTGTGTGCTGGATATTTTCCTACAGTTTTTTGGTGTTCTTTCTCTCTGCCAATTTGTGCATTGAAATCTCCCATTAAGATTTTGATATCATCCCGGGGAATTTTGGCCATGACATCTTCAAGTTTAGTCCAGAATTTTTCAGTTTGTAGTTGGCGTTTTTTGTTGTCTATGTTTGTGGGTGCATGAACATTTATCAATGTGTATTTCTTGTTGGCGCACTGGATACGCATGGTCATGAGGCGATTATTTATGGAAGAGACCTCTATAATTGAGCCTAATATATTTCTGTGCACCGCAAATGCCATGCATAAGCTTGTGCGCTCTCCAACTTCCATGTACTTATTTTTATTTGTCTGACAAACCCTACTCTCAGGGCTATATTTTATTTGGACTAATGGAGCTATGCAGATGTTTGTAAAAACGACAATGACATATCACTCCATGTTAATGTAATACTGCCGCCTTCTGAAGAAGATAGATTTAAATCTATCGAAACCTAGGTAAAGATTACTTTATCCTTTGCAACTGGTCGGCTGTTTTTTAATCTTAATTCTGTCATCTACCTTGCAAAAGACAATCTCCTCAAAACTGAGGTCGGAGGCTTAGTCAGAAGTAGTCTATAACCGCAGACCTGTAGAAGATAGCCGGCCGAAGTGGCCGTGCGGTTAAAGGCGCTGCAGTCTGGAACCGCAAGACCGCTACGGTCGCAGGTTCGAATCCTGCCTCGGGCATGGATGTTTGTGATGTCCTTAGGTTAGTTAGGTTTAACTAGTTCTAAGTTCTAGGGGACTAATGACCTCAGCAGTTGAGTCCCATAGTGCTCAGAGCCATTTGAACCATTTTGTAGAAGATATTTACAGAGACAAACAGAGCGACAGATATGAAGTTCAAATGGCTCTGAGAACTATGGGACTTAACGTCTGAGGTCATCAGTCCCTTAGAACTTAAAACTACTCGAACCTAACTAACCTAAGGACATCACACACATCCATGCCCGAGGCAGGATTCGAACCTGCGACCGTAGTGCAGTTATGAAGCTTCACAGACTTTCAGAAATAAAGACCTATACAGAAGCAGACGATTAACCACCTATTACCACGCAAAGTCACATCACGTAGTCATAATATCTCGTAGAGTCAAAATATGTCCCAAATAGTTACAGGCATTTAGAGATATATTCTGTTAGAATCAAAGTTCTGGAGAATCGGTCTTGCTGAGAAGCAGCCTAATAGGAACACAGTCTTGTACAAAGACAATACAGAACACAGTATCACGGATGTAACGACTCTTTAGAGATTCACTCTCGTGGAGACACTGGCCAGTGGAAACACAGTATTGTATAACCACAGCATCATGCAACTACGGTCTTGCAGAAACGCGGTCTCTTAGACGGGCAGCCTCGTAGAAACACAGCCACATGTAAACACAGGCCCTGGGAAACACCCGCTCGCAGAATTACAGCCTCGTAGAATCATGGTCTTAAGCAACCGTTCTTTCAAAGTAACACAGACTGATAGCAAAACAGTCTCGTAGAATCACAGTTTCGTAGAATCGTAACCTCAGATACACAAAGTCCCACGAAAGCGTTATTCCATTTCAAATCATATAACAGTGAGGAAACTGACATGACATTTCTTTGAAATCTTTAGTAAATTTTACGTGCGTCAGTTACTGTGAATTCAGACAACTTTCATATAATTGATGTTTACTGTTTTTTGAGTTAAAATCCGGTAAAGTGTTCAGTATTTTCCAAATGTAACAATCTGTTCGGCCGGCCACTGTGGCCGAGCGGTTCTAGGCGCTTCAGTCCGGAACCGCGGTGCTGGTGCGGTCGCAGGCTCGAATCCTGCCTCGGGCATGGATGTGTGTGATGTCCTTAGGTTAGCTAGGTTTAAGTAGTTCTTAGTCTAGGGGACTGATGACCTCGGATTTTAAGTCCCATAGCGCTTAGAGTCATTTGAACCATCTGAACCAATCTGTTTGCCGTGCATCTGAAGAAACTTGTATCGGATTTGAGTGAACTAAGATTAATTTTGAAGCTGAATGTCTGCTGCTGGTGGAGGTATCTAACAATAACGTAAAAATAATTAATATACTTTTTAAAAATATTTTATTCGTGTATTAAGCACCATCATACTTTTCATAAGGATTCAACTTACAGACGGTTGAACCTTTTTTTTTTTTGTGACACGTTAGTTTCACTTTTAAGTTTTATGGAGCCCCTCGTCTGAAAAGTGAAAGTGATTCATGGCTGTTGCTATTTTAACTTCTTATTTGTTACACAATTCTCCATTGAATATACTGTAAAAAGTTTACAATGTTGTTTCTAAATCAAATGTTAAACAATATGGAATGCTTTTTATTGGATTTAATATTATGTATTTAAAAAAAAACAAACAAAATAAAAATTGCATCAAATTTGAGTTTTAAAAAAACTACACAGTTACCAGTTAAAACTAAATAATATTATCGTAATTTTGAACTTCATTTCATAATTGTACTTTTAACATTTTCGACCCACGAGTCTGGGAGTTGCATGGTTCTATGAAATTACGGCAACGTTGATTCTTAAAAAGACTTGGAAGCATCGATTTATCATAGGTGCGAGTAGCAAAAGATACTAACATAACTTATGCTCTTGATGACAGTAAACTGAACCGTACAAAAATGTAAGGTTTACTGCTATCCGAAGTGAAATGTAACAGCACAGAAAAACCATCTCATAGAAACAGGTGGTGACTCAGTTTCATGAGAACACAGTATGTCAGTAATACAGTGGCACAAAATCACTCTCTCTTAGGGACACTGTCTCAAAGAGACCCAGTTTTCTATCAGCAAAGTTATATATGAACACCGTTCCCTACGGACAAAGTCTCATAGTAACACAGTATTACAGAATCACGGCCTCGCAGTACCAGCTCTAACATTTATACAATCCCCTGGAATCAGGGTCTTGCAGAATCACAGTCTTGTACAAACACTCTCCCGGAATGAAAGTGTCGTTGAATCATAACTGCATTAATTCACAAGCTCGTCCTTTCCAGTAACAGCATAGAAAAATCACAGCCCAAAACTTGAACAGTCTCTTTGAACTGCATTCTTGTAGAATCTCGTCTTCGTACAATTAATCTCACAGATTCAAAGTCTTGTAGAACCAAAGTCTCATAGGATCAGAGACCTGTTGAATCATAGGGTTTTAGGATCAAAGTCTCATGGTTTCGTGGTCTCTTAGAGTCATAGTTTCAGGTTTAGAATCACAGCCTCGTCGAAGTGCAGTCTGGAAGAATCACAGTAATGTGGAATCACGTCGCGTAGAATCACATTCCTCGCAAAATTACCTAGTCATAATGTCACCGTCTTGCAGAATCATTGTGACGTAGAATCAGGTTCTCGTAGAATTACGGTCTCATAGAATTACAACCACAAAGAAAGACAATCCCATAGAATCATGGTCCCGCTGAACGATAGTCTCATAAAATTACAGTCTCACAGATTCCAGTCGCAGCAATACTGAAATGCCAGGCTACAGTCCTCCAAAATAGACAAACGTACCTACTTGAACGGAAGAATGTTTATCTGAACAGTTTTCATCTTTGAGCTTCATTGATGTGTGTGGAGTACTGTAACTGAGGATATGAATCGCAGTCGGTTCTAGTCCCATCTCTGTCCCACATTGCCTTGCCAGTTTGGTCTGCATGACTTGGCGTCGACTTCTTCGTCTTTTACTGTTTTTACCGTATCGTTGGACTACTTCAGTCAATCATATGCTGGTTATCTTCTTTAATATGTCTTCTTTCCAAGGTTCCCAACGTCTTTTCATTCGTTGTGATCTTTTCTGTCGTTCCTCATCTTTAAATGATTCTTCAGTGTTTGTCGTTTGTATATTTTAGGTTTAAATCTTATTTTTATCTTTTCGAGTTTCTTTAAATTTCCTGTTTTGTTTTGCGAATCGTCCAGAGTTAATTTTATCTCTTTCACATCCTCCCCGATTTCCTTTATTCATCTTACTTGTTGTTTTGTGTTCCAAACTTTCTGCATAATGTGACGAAAAGTAGATATCTTTTTTTTATATATTGTATCTGTAATTGGCTCCAGTTCGCTGCGCACGACATCATTAGGCACTATCTAATATTTCTTATTTATGCATGTTCTAGTTATTTTTCTCTCAACAGTTGTAATTATGTCGATTTAGTTTTTCTGGGTGACTTTAATAATTTTCCCGTCAGTATGTTACCTTTGGTTGAGCCGCTGTCTTTTAATATTTTGGTTTAGTTTTGACTGAAAGACTTATTTGTATGTAGACCAAGTCCGTTTTTGAGTTTTTACCATTTTATTAGTTCTTTCTTGCTATGCAAGTTTCTCGTCCAAGTTGTATGTTATAATTCCTCCCAGGTATTTGAATTTTTTCACTGTTTTACTTTTATTTAATTTAATGTTATGTGGTTGATTACTAGTGGATCTGCTGCCATAGTCTGAGTCTTTTCGAATGATATGTGGAGTCCTGTTTCTTGTGTTATACTCTGCAGGCTCGTTACTTGATTTCTGGCTTATTGAATTTTATTACCCAGTAACATTAAGTTGTCAGCGAATCGCGAGGAATTTAAGTTTATTTGTTCTTTTTTGGTGCCAGTAAGGCAAGGATTTTCCTTGTTCCATTGCCTCATCACGTACTACAGACCGTAGCTGAAAAGGAATGGCGGTAAACCATCTCCCTTTCTTAACCCTATTATAATCCTAAATCGCTCAGATATTTCTCGTCTGAAATTTCCTTTAGATTTGCTGTTTCTTAGGGTTAAGTTTATCACTTTTATTAATTTGGGTGGAGGCCGAAATTCCTTAGTAGATTCGTCACTGAAGATCAGTGGGTACAGTAATAACTTTTTTTGAAGCATACAAAGATACAACACGGTCCCCTAAAATGTTTACAGGAACCAAGAAGGAAAACTAAGAATGGAACATCAAGAAGGAAGTGCTAGAAATAGGAAGAGTATAAGGCAGACGTATGTACTCTCGCCGCTGTTCAGTCTGTACATCGGACATGTACTGACATATATACAAAAAACTCTAAAACGTAGGATAAAAATTCAGTGTGAAAGAGAATCTATAAGGTTCACAGAAGACGTTGATATTTCCAGAGGAAGTTAGGAACAAGAGAAGAATTTGTTGAACAGATGAACAGGCTATGAGTATAGAAAATGGATTGAGAGAAAACTGAAAGAAATTTACAGTAATGGGAAGCAGTAGAAATACGAGATTGGAATAATAGAGAACGAAGATGTAGATGTAGATAATATCCTTAAAACCATATTAAGGGACCAAAGTGGTTGAAGGAAATTTGCTACCTCGGAGGCAAAAGAACACATGACGAACAAAGTAATGGCGTAAAGACCAGACTAGAGAAATACAGAGAGGAGAGGAACACGTGGAAAACATTGACTAGAAGAAGGGACAAGATGATAGGATATGTATTAAGACATCAGGGCTTAACATCAGTTGTAAAGGAGGCAGTCACAGAGGGTAAAGCTGTAGTGGAGCACAGAGATCTGAACATTAGAATATATGCAAAAACTAATTGGGGACGAAGGTTTCAAGTGCTACTCTAAGATAAAAAAGCTAGCGTAGGATAGCAATTACTGGCGGGCCGAACAAATCAGATGAATGATGACCCAAAATGAAGAAACAGTCTTTCCAGTTCAGTATGTCGGAAGAGAAGCAATGTTTGGAGAAGGTCAGTCACCAGCTAATGGGGGATCAAAACACACACACGCACTAGAGACACAGAGGGAAAAGACAGCTTTCCAATAAAACGGAAAATAATTTATAATGATGATGAAGGTTACATAACGCTTTGAAGCCTGGTTAACAGCTTAGTCGTTCCCACGTGCAGGTAGGAAGAACCCCAAATCTTGTTTCTCAAGTAAAAATACGGGAAATTACCTGTTTCCGTACTCTTGGTCGTTAACGAACAAAAGGGCGGTAGTGCTTGACTCACAGATAGCTGGTTGGAATCCTACAGCTAGAAGAAATTTTGGCCACCAGTACTTGGCCAGGAAGAGGATGGGAGGTGATGGCATAAAGTTTATGTTCGACATGTTCACCTGACTTTACACCAGTGTCCTGAATTAAATTCCAAACCTCTCTACAATGTCTCAAAATATGAGCATACGTGGCATTGTTGATGGTGATCAGTCTGTCTGACGGGCACATTAAGCTCGGCGGCCGTGTTGCATCTATTGAGACGAACAGGGTATGCCATGGCATAGTGTTTCATCCTCTCCCTTTTGTCTCATCATTACACAACACTTAACACAGCACAAAACTACACACACACACCCATCCATTACACTCACCTACACTCAACAGATACTTCTGAGGCGTAACTCCCACTAACTTCAACGAGATGTCTAATATGCACTCAGGAAGAAAATTCTTTAACTTAGACGGCCGGGCTGCCTCCCCCCCCCCCCTTGCCACCCTTCCAGGTCCCCACCCACAACCCCCAAGGCCGCTTAATTCTGTTACCTTGATTATAACAGACACGTACAACTCTGGTAACGAGATAAGTGACTCTTAGCAACCATCAGTGATTGCTGGTTAATCATAGCCATAAACTGTCTTATAATTGACTTTCCGCGAATTCCCATCTCACCTGAGAAGGCAGTCACTTTGCAGGACTGTATTGGTGTTATGTAAGATGTGGCCGCATGACGTGACACGTGTCACGATCTCGGGAAATAACATCCTTATGTAAGATGTGGCCAGATAACGTGACACGTGTTACGATCTCGGGAAATAACATCCATGGTGCTGGTGAGGGTTGTAGTTGACAAAAACTGTAGTGGAAGACAAAGACTGGAACATATTCAACAAATCTTCTGAGATGAAGACGTTGCTGCAAGAGCGAAAAGGAGATGACCTCTTCCCCCCCCCTCCCCTCCCGCCATAAATCACCTCTCTCTCACTCTCCAACGAAACGGTACACAGTTATCACAGATTTGCGATGAAGGCGATACGTATGCTGGGGTGGGTACATTACCAACCACCTAAGCTTAACTATTAATAGCATTTGAAATTTGTAGTATTCTACTCACTGGAGTGATGTATCTATATCTAATATGCGCGTGCTAATGTGCAAGTTCGAAAGTAGCTTTTCTAAAACACCAGCCTAATGGAGATTATGACCTTCTTTATATACACATATCCTAGCGACATCCAAGTGAACGGAAGAGCTTCTGTCGAGAGATGGCCTGCTACAAGGCGACCTTCACTTACCAAATAATAAATAAACTGCATTTTATCTAATTCGTTTTCTGACCAACTGGCTCAATCGTGATTCCCATACATCCCTGACGCTTTCAATACACCAACCCTGCCTCATTGCGTGGCTTCTCATTTACTTAAGCGTGCACATATTCACTTTACATGCGTGGTCACAGTGACTTGACTGACTATTGTAAGTTATGACTAAACTGTCTTCTCCTTGATGAATTAACTGTATTTTTAAAATTTTTCGCAGTTTGGAATAGTCAACTTGTTATCTCCACAAGTCCAAAAGCATATTCTTCAGGTTCAAAATACAGAAACATATCACAAGTACAAGAAAATGTGGCTCTATAACAGCTGTTCATTACAAGAAGTTCTGTAAATTAGTCTGTATTGTAACTCCTTACGTACGGTCACACACGATTCTTAAATAGCTATGTCACATAAAAGTGCAGCGGGTTTTGCATCTATTTGAGCCTGGGCGCTGATGACCATGCTGTTTAGCGCCCGAAAACCTCAAACCACACACACACACTCTATTTGAGCCATTGGTGGGGTGCTCTACAGATATGTCGCAAGTTTCTAGAAATCATTCTCATCATGTGTCACTGCTTAAAGCCACCACCTGTACATCTCATCCACATAACATACGCTCTCAAAATATTCTGATGTGTATAGAACTTTACGTCGAATTAGAGACCATTAACTGTGAAAGACATTATCCATCGTTACATTAAAATTATACGCTCTGCGCTTGTGCATATACAAAGCGCTCCGTTATCAAGGGAATGCCGGTTGCGGCCGTAAATAATATTGGGGAAGGCTATATAATGAAGGCTGATACCTGAACTGGTAGCCCCAATAAATCCACGGAACAACATCATTGGTGGAACAATGAGTGTGATAAAACAGTGGTAGACAGACAACAAGCCTCATTAAGGTATCAAAGCAACAAAACAGGAATCACATTTCGACTTGCAGAACCAAGAGAGATCACACAAAAATTAATAAGAAGTGTTAATCATCAGTATCAAAAAGATATACTTTCGGTTACAGAAACGAATAGCGGGAAAACAAACTCAAGCGATTACTGCAAAATATTTTCCAGACAACTGCAAATTTATGACCCTCCAACATAAAAGTTAAAGGATAACATCAATGTTTCCCATATCACTAGAAAAAATACCCAAATTTTGGCAGAAACACTTAACAAATCGCTAGATTGTGATGATTCCCGAGAAGTACTTCAGATATTCACAGGTATCACTACCAAAATTTTAAACCCATCCCGACTCCATGAAATCTACAAAGCGTTGAAACACCTAAAAAACTGCCAATCAAATGGAGAAGACGAAACGTGAGAGGAACTTCGGAATTATGCAGCAGAACCAGTGAAGATATGATTACACCAACTCATAGTATAATCTGGAACGAAAAATAACTACCAGAACGTAGGACAACAGTTATAAGACCCCCACTATACAAAAAAGTGGACAAATACAATACAGACAACTGCAGGGAATTGCCCTTTTTGGAATACCACATATAGTGATGTCAAGCATTCTACACAGTATTTGTAAAGTCAAATTGAACTGGAATTAGGGAATCCCAAGAAGGATTTAGAGCCTGGAGAAGCTGCCCAGAACAAATAGACAATTTGAAATCGGTCCTGGAGTATTACAAAAGAAGACGCAGTTCACATGCTTAACCCATGTTTCGTCACCAGTAACGATGCGATCGAGTATTGAGTCGCCATCTTTCTCGTAAGCGTGCAAAAACGTTAACGATGCAGCCATTCGCTGATTTTTGTGAATCTCTGTCAAGATTTTTGGTATCCATCTTGCACAAAACTTGTGGTAGCCAAACTTTTCGGTAATGATTTCGTGCAACAAACTTCGTGAAATTTGTGAAAAACTCATAGAGAGTTCCGTTATTGTGAAATTACGGTTTTCACGGACCGCGGCATCGACTTTTTCGACAAGTTCATCAGTCACTATGCTGGGTCTTCCACTTCGCTCTTCGCCGTGAACGTTAGTTCGGCCATTTTTAAATTTTATGACCCATTGACGCACTCCACCTTCAGTGATTATGTTGTCCTCATACACTTCACAAAGCTGCCGATAGATTTCTATCGGTGTACAGTTTTTTGCAGTCAGAAACCTTTTTACAGCGCGCACTTCACACTTCGCGGCATTTTCAATTAACGCTGACATTTCTAACTGTCACAGTAACTCAACGGAGTACAGCTCGAACCTCTCACTAGCAAGGCAGGATGCCGACTGAGCGGCGGAATGCCATGACACCAAGATGGCTGCGCTAGCACCGCCCCTAACGGACACAAACGAAAACGTAATGTACTTTGTGGATAGACCTCGTATTTTGCTCAAACTTACCAGAAGAAAAGCAATTATGAAGTCTTGATCCATGATGTTCCTGGCTTAATGTTTGGTTGTATAGCTCTTCCCGTGTATTACTGCAGCACACCTGGATTGTGCCATTCAGGTGAGCTGCAGTAATATGAGAACAAAGGAAGAGCTATACAGCCAAGTATTAAGCCAAGAACATCATGGATCAAGACTTCATTATTGCGTTTCTTCTGTTTAGCTTAAACAAAGTACATTTGAGCTGATGTAATTTATTCATTTGTGTTTTATAACTGATTGGCCAATCGCACCTGAGGATTTCTCACAAGGTTGTTTGTAGAAACCCTCCTTGTTGGTGCAGTTTTGTTGGCGAACACGTGTATTCAGCTGGCCCCAAAGATGTTCTGTGGGGTTTAAGTCTGGACTTCGGCTTGACCATTAGAATACCTTTACTTTATACTGATTTATAACGGTTTCCTGTGGCCCGAAGGTTGTTTCGGATCGTTGTAATGCTGAAACTGCTATCTAATTATGAGTAATATTTATTCTTCCATAAAGTGTCATATGGTCTGTTAGTATTTCACCATAGTCCGGACTACCTATTACCCCATGATTTCCGTCTAGAGGAGCTACACCACTTCACGAGGAACTGCCCGACACCAAGGTACTTCCTCCTCCGTGCTTCGTGGTGGATCCTTGGTACTTTCTGTCATTCCTTTTGTTTTTCGGCCGTCTAAAATGTCGTCTGAGGAGAAGAGATTGAATTTGTTTCCATCACTTCATCGAATTTTGACCTGTCTTTAGTGGTATACGACGTGTACTTCATAGCAAACTTTAGTCTGGCTTTCCAATTTTTCGCACTTATCACAGGTTTTGAAGAAGGCCGCCTGTCAGTCACATATAGAGCTGATTAGTGACGTTTAACTGTCGAAGCATGAACATTCAGCTCGTGTTTTACCAACATATTGCCACGTATTGCCCGGGTTGATTTCTTGGGATGAGTCACAGAGAGCCTTCGGATATCACATCGTCATTTTGCGTGGTTTTCCGGGGCCGACCACTTTTTGTATTGTTCTGTATCGATCCTCTTTTCATCTGAAGCTGGGTGCAGTCACTCTCAAGCTGTTATCAGACGCCAAACACCTTCACGCCAAAGGGCTAAATTTAGCCTCGATTCAGTGCTGTTAAGACAGCTAGTGTGAAATCTACTGAATATTCTTCAGTTTACACGTTGCTGTAAGAATAAAGCAGAATTAAATTGCTTTATGTAATTAAGTGTGTTGCAGCCTTCCTATTCTACAAAATACACGCGAACCCCTTGGGAACATCTTTACGACTGAAGTTCATGCTTACCTACACTCACTAATGAATGCATGTAACCGCGATCAGGAGAAGCAGTCTTCTGTCTGAACATCCGGTTGGTCTTGAACCCGCGTTTAGCCAAACACTCCTACCAACCTACTAGTTCAACAACTAAATACTTTTGAGCAATGCTCTAGTTTCTACAAACCAACTTGAATAGACGTTTTCTTGCCACTGCCACAAATGAAGTTAGAAATTCGGGAAGAATGTTATCTACGCCTTCCGCCTTAATTAATCGAAAATTATATCAACTAGTTATCTAGATACATTTACTGTAATACTCATTATTTAATATTGCTACTATCATTACGGGACATATTAATGGGAGTTTGCACCAATCTGCGCTCAGCCGTCGAATATGCGACGCCTTTGTGCCGGCAGTTATCTCGTTTTCTTATGGACGAGGGTTTAGGATTCGCACACAACTGATCGTAAATTCTCCTGCACTTCGGGTACGGAGACTCCGTGTAGCGGGAACGTGAGTGAAATGTTCGACATAAAATCAAGGGCGAGCTTGCTCTCCCCGAGCACAAGTTTGGCAAGTTATACCTTTTAGGGCTCCGTCTCCGACTAGGTAATCAGCTGCGCCCTGCGCTGCTGTGGCATTCGTCCTCAGAGCGCAGGTCGCTCAGGCAAACTTGGAACGTGTTCCTGTTACTCTTCTACGAACACATTTTTACGCGAGGAAGTTAGTTTTCTATAAAATCGTAATGATAGAAGTTTCGTATTCCCTGACGACTTGCGTGCCCTTTACAGCATAATATATGGAAAGAGAACAAATTGTACTTAACGCCCGTGGTAGAAATCTTCGATCAGGTGCTATTTCAAACAAACTAAAAGCGGGTATTTTCGATTGCATACAAACAATTTTTGTCAGAACTCTGGCAGAAAGACTCGGATCTCATCAAGATGTGACTTCTGACGATGAAAAATAAAATTATTCTCACCATCGTTATAGTGTCAACCACTTGTTATTAATTGCTTAGTTTATTTTACCTGAACTAACGATCAGCCACTGACTGAGGTAACCCAAAGTTTCATCTATGCTGCTGAGCCACTGCCTTAAGGAATCCAGAGTTTAGTCTATGATAATTACTGAGCGATCAGTGTTCAGAGGACTATTTTCGAAAGGTTGGATAAATCTTCTCTAAAGTCCTGGAAAACTTTACCACCTACTGCAGTGAAACTCACCTGAAACAGAATCCTGCCAAAACTCAGATCTGTGTATCCCACCTAACGAACAAACAATCATTTAAAGGTCGAATGAATCATTAGGGAAGATACTGCTCCTTAACACTCTCAAAGCCCGAAGTATCATGGAGTGACTTTGGACCGTACGCGTACGTATAAGAAACACTGCCTAAACATGAAACACAAAGTGTCTGGAAGAAACAACACAGTGCGGAAGTTGACAATAATAATACACAAGGAGCTCACCCACGCACCGCGAGGACTAGCGTGCCAGCGCTGTGTTACTCCAGTACTGAATGTGCAAGTTCATAAGGATACAAGTTCAGTCATGTCAGACACATAGATATGGCGCTTAATGAGACCTTTCGCATTATCAAGGTTTTCTTAAGACCCACATCCGTAGACCACTACATTGCAGGCAGAGTCCCTCCTGAAATTAGACGCGACATAGCTGCTAGAGGCGAGAGAAGCAGGTCTATGACTACGGAAACCAATTCTTTACATGACCGCCGGTCAACACATCCTTGGATAATATCAAGACAGTGTTTCTTGGCAATTACTGAAGATCTAACAAGAACATGAGAAGGAGCAAAGAGGCTGGGAAAATGTCGACAATGGGAGAAATGGGTGGTTCTGAGGGAAGAACATGCACCTGGTCATTCAGAGAAGTGGACAACACGGAGGGCTCTCAACAGACTACATTCTAGCATTCTAGTACCACGAGATGCATAACCAACCTGAAGAGGTGGCGGTCTTTCTGTGGAGTCAGGTGTTTTCTTTTTTTTTTCCAGCCATAGTGTTGCGCAGAGCAGCAACCATCTATTAGAGTGTTCTTCATCTCCAGCCACTTTCTCCACGAGGGACTTGATGAGGGTGACACCGAATGCATTCGACGTGGCCATTTTTGGTCAACCAATGTGTAAACTGATGTCAGTGATCTACCTCTGACACGATAATAAAAAAAATTCAAGGTGAAGATTTCTTGTGTTTGTTACTAGGTTTTGTGTATCAATCCTACCTTCTGAGGAGGTGATGTGTCTATAATCCGTATTTCGACACTGATATTTCTGTAGCAATATTAGTATTTAACTATTAGTTATTATAGGTCCGAACATGCAAGGTTATTTTATTTCAGCAATTGAAGTTATGTTATGCAACAGGGTGGACAACATTGAAGTATCCTGTCAGGTAATTTAATGTTTCCATCTGCACTACATCCCTGTTGTCTAAATAAGGTGGTTTGTGTGTGTCCGCTAAGATCGCTCGGTTAACCTCCAACGGACTTTATTTTCTGGGGTCTTATCTAGAATTTAATTTACAAGACTTCTTTAGAAGCAGAGGAAATTCCACTAGCACGCGTTCTAGTCGCTGCAGAGGGGATTGAAGACACACCAGGAATGATGGAGAGGGGTTTCGGAAGTATGGTTCGTAGGCACAATGATTATAATGATGATCGTGGTCGCCACGTCACTGCTTTAATATCCCAGAACGGTAATCTAGCCGTGACATATTTATTTGTTTCTTATTTCACCCCATAAATAACGGAAAGGAATTTCGGCAGTTAGAAACGTGATGTACTAAGTAATGCCTAATTAAATTGCTTAAACAAAAGTGTATGTGTTAAACGGCTAATTTGAAAAGGTTGTCGAACGGAAGCGATACATTCCGTGTCATACTCGTACACTTCCTTTTCAGAATATTGTGTGCTCAGTCTTATCTAATTTTGTAGTTGTTTGGGTCCGGAATTTTCGAAACCTGTATAGCTAGTATCGTGTTATCACTGCCGTTACCAACCTGCTTATTTCGGTTTGAGTCATTAGACACGAAGCACAAGCACGTATCAGTAGTTCGAAAATATACTGTTACCCTCTGGGCACACGACACACTTGGTCTCCAAATCTCATGTGAGTATCCAGCACGTCTGAACTAGATGGAACCATGAAAACTGATACTAAAGAATAGCCCAGAGACCAAACTTGCAAAATTACGAGAATTAAAATTTTATTTCCAATGTCAGCAATACTTTCACCATATTGGAGTAAACATTACATTTTTGTTCATTTTAAATACATTGTCAGCTCAGTTTCTTTATATCGCCAATTGAATGACATAACACCAACTTTAGTTGCTGCTGAATAACGGCTACTTTTCATACATTAAAGAGCCTCAACTGATAAATGATCGTGTAGCCTATGCCTGGACGCTTGTACTTCCTTTCTATAAATTTTCATTTCTTTCGTCACAAGATGAAAGATTATCTAATAACTTCCCCTTAACGACTTTTTTAGTTTCACTTGTTTTTTATGAGTTCAGAATTTGGATTGAGAGTAAATCGAAGAAAGACGAAACTAATGAGAAGTAGTAGAAATGAGAACTGCGAGAAACTTAACATTAGGACTTACGGTCATGAAGTCAATGAAGTTAAGGAATTCTGCTACCTAGGTAGCAAAATAACTAATGATGGACGGGGCTAGGAGGACATTGAAAGCGACTAGCACTGGTCAAAAGGGCATTCCTGACCAAGAGAAGTCTACTAGTATCAAACATAGGCCTTAATTGACAAAGGAATTTCTGAGAATATACGACTGGAGTACAGCATTGTATGGTAGTGAAACACGGACTGTGGGAAAATCGAAACAGAAGAGAATCGAAAACATTTGACATGTGGTGCTACAGATGAATGTTGAAAATTAGATGGACTTATAAGGTAAGGAATGAGGAAGCTCTGCGCAGTATCGGATAGGAAAGGATTATGTGGAAAGCTGTGACTAGGAGAAGGGACAGGATGACAGGACGTCTGTTAAGACATCAGGGAATGGCTTCCATGCTACTAGAGGGAGCTGTAGACGGCAAAAACTGTAGAGGAACACAGAGATTGGAATACATTCAGCTGACAATTGAAGACATAGGTTGCAAGTGCTACCCCGAGATGAAGACAAAAAGAAGTATCTAATCCAGCAGAAAACTCAAGGTTCTCCGTGAATTCTTAAAACGTGCTGTAATCTTATCTCTGCAACAGAGATATAGTGCGGAGGGAAACATCATATTACCTTGTAGGTTACTTTTCACCTTGAGTACATTGGCGCTTAACCTGACACAAAGTTCTTTCAACAAGGATAGGTGGGTATTTTAAACGTCTGGCTTGAAAGGTTGTTATTAATCAACATATTTTGTCTCAGTTTCCTCAACAGGTCATAGAATTTTGTAACACATTTTACTAACACCCTCTGTCACATTAAATTTTCAGTTGCTGAAATAACATTACTCCTCGGAAAGGCGGGAATTTAAGGAGATGGGACCTGGATAAACTGGCAGAACCAGAGGTTGTAGAGAATTTCAGAGAAAGCATTAGGGAACGATTGACAAGAATGGGGGAAAGAAATACAGTAGAAGAGGAATGGGTAACTTTGAGAGATGAAATAGTTAAGGCAGCAGAGGAACGAGTAGGTAAAAAGACGAGGGCTAGTAGAAATCCTTGTGTAACAGAAGATACATTGAGCTTACTTGATGAAAGGTGAAAATATAAAAATGCTGTAAATGAAGCAGACCAAAAGGAATAGAAACGTCTAAAAAATAAGATCGACAGGAAGTGCAAAATGGCCAGTCAGGGACGGTTAGAGGACAAATGTAAGGATGTAGAGACATATATAACTAGAGTTAGGTGTATATAGAGGGTCTACACAAGGCGATGTACTTGAGGACAATATTATGGAAATGGAAGAGGATGTAGATGAAGATGAAATGGGAGATATGATACTGCGTGAAGAGTTTGACAGAGCACTGAAAGACCTAAGCTGAAACAAGGCTCCGGGAGTAGACAACATTCCATTAGAACTACTGATAGCCTTGGGGGAGCCAGCCCTGACAAAACTATACCTTCTGGTGAGAAGATGTATGAGACAGGCGAAATACCCTCAGACTTCAAGAAGAATATAATAATTCCAATTCCAAAGAAAGCAGCTGTTGACAAACGTGAAAATTACCGAACTATCAGTTTAATAAGTCACGGCTGTAAAATAATAACACGAATTCCTTAAAGACGAATAGAAAAACTGGTAGAAGCCTACCTTTGGGGAGATCAGTTTCCATTCCGTAGAAATGTTGGAACACGTGAGGCAATACCGACTCTACGACTTATCTTAGAAGGCAGATTACGGAAAAGCAAACCTACGCTTATAACATTTGTAGACTTAGAGTAAGCTTTTGGCAATGTTGACTGGAATACTCTCATTCAAATTCTGAAGGTGGCAGGGGTAAAATACAGGGAGTGAAAGGCTATTTACAATTTGTACAGAAATCAGTTGGCTGTTATAAGAGTCGAGGGGCATGAAAGGGAAGCAGTGGTTGGGAAGGGAGTGAGACAGGGTTGTAGCCTAGCCCCGACATTATCCAATCTGTATACTGAGCAAGCAGTAAAGGAAACAAAAGAAAAATTCGGATAAGGAATTAAATTTCATGGAGAAGAAATGAAAACTTCGAGGTTCGCCGATGACGTTGTAATTCTGTCAGACACCAAAGGACCTGGAGCAGCACTTGAACGGAATGGACAGGATATAAGATGAACATCAACAAAAGCAAAACGAGGATAATGGAATGTAGTCCAATTAAATCGTATGATGCTGAGGGAATTACATAAGAAAATGAGACACTTACAGTAGTAAATGAGTTTTGCAATTTGTGGCGCAAACTAACTGATGATGGTCGAAGTAGAGAGGATATAAAATACAGACTGGTAATGGCAAGGAAAGCATTTCTGAAGAAGAGAAATTTGTTACCATCGAGTATAGATTTAAGTGTCTGGAAGTCGTTCTGAAAGTATTTGTCTGGACTGTAGCCATGTATGGAAGTTAAACATGGACGGTAAATAGTTTACAGAAGAAGAGAATAGAAGCTTTCGAAATGTGGTGCTACAGAATAATGCTGAAGATTAGATTGTAGATCACATATCTAATGAGGAGGTACTGAAAATGATTGGGGAGAAGAGAAATTTGTGGCATAACTTGACTAGAAGAAGGGATCAGTTGATAGGACATGTTCTGAGTAATCAAATGATCACAAATTTAGTGTTGGAGGACAGTGTGGAGGTTAAAAATAGTAGAGGGAGGCGAAGAGATGAATACACTAAGCAGATTCAGAAGGATGTACGTTGCAGCAGGTACTGGGAGATGGAGAAGCTTGCACAGGATAGAGTGGCATGGAGAGCTTCATCAAACCAATTTCTGGACTGAAGACCACAACAACAACAACCTCGTAAAGCTGGATTGCTACACGAAACCTGGTAGCAAATGTTAGTAATCTTCACCTTATCTTATATATTATCCTGTCAGAAGTATGACATACATAATCAAAAAACCCATCTTAAGTGTAACTGCCCGAAAAAAAATTAAGCATTCATAGGATATGACCAAATGTCAGTGCAACTTCCTACAGGTACACACCACCGGCTAGTATGCAATGAGTGACGTTGCAGTTCTCTGTCACAGGTAGAACGTCGCTCATATTGTATGAGAGCTGTGCGCGTTTGGTGTTGCTACGTATCAGGTCAGGTAGTGTATGCAGTAGGTGTGAACAGTGTCAGATTTTAACGTGGTCAAACTGCAGGAGAGGGACATGCCACGTCTCCGCGTGAGACAGTGTCATCAACACCTGACAGAGTTACAAAGTGGCCTCGTTGTGGGTCTCCATGTGGCCGGCCGGTCGAGTTGTGTAACATCCAGATTTAGGGGGACATTCTGACCTTACAGTCGCCCGACGTCGGACTGGATAGGAATGTCGGGGCAGCCACACTCGTCGTCCAGGTTCTGGTCGACCACCAAAGTGGGGGATCGCCGTATTGTGCACCAACCACATCGTAACCCCTTCATATCTGCGCCTGACGTTCGAGAACAAGTAATAGACTCGCTGCTAAACTCTGTGTCATACCACACCGTGGTTGGAGAGTAGTAGCAGGGAAGTATATAAGAAGAAGAAGAGTTGGGAAATATCGTCCCATGCGTGCTAACAACACAGAAAAAACGACTGCATTTTAAGTGCGTGACCGGAACGCATGGACTGCCAACGAAAGGCGTTGAACTGCTTTCTGCGATGAATCGCGGTTCAGCACCACCCCGGATGACCATCGTTGGCGGATATGGGGGTGACCTGCGGAGAGGTCGGTCCTTGTACCGCCTTACAGTATTTTGGAGAGGCCTAACAGTGATACTTCCTGGCGTCACGATTTGGGGAGACGTCGGATGTGACTGCAGGTTACAGCACCACTAGTCACGGTCATCTTGCCTCCTGATTTGTTACCTGTCACGCAGCAGTGTAATGGGGCAATTTTTCAACGGGGAAATGCTCATTCACTGCTTCAACTGGCGCTATGAACTACCTTCCCGACGTTCAGCAACTGTTTTGCCCAGAAAAATGCCTATATGAATTCCCGGTAGCACGTGTGTCGGATCAGCTCTCTGTGCCAGTACCAGTTACAACTGAGGGGCAGTTTGCCTCAGAGGATAGTGTTACTACTTTTGACGTCTTTCCCAAGCGATACAGTGCATACATCCAGACCGGGGGGGGGAATTATACGATGTACTGGTAAGTGAACTCATATGACCAAGTGCTTTCCGAAATGACACAGCCGGCCGCGGTGGCCGTGCGGTTCTGGCGCTGCAGTCCGGAACCGCGGGGCTGCTACGGTCGCAGGTTCGAATCCTGCCTCGGGCATGGGTGTGTGTGATGTCCTTAGGTTAGTTAGGTTTAAGTAGTTCTAAGTTCTCAGAGCCATTTGAACCATTTGAACCGAAATGACATCACATACCCTCTCGATCGTTGACGTTTCATTTCGTCTTCACCTTGATTTTTTTTCCTTTTTCTGTTGTCAGGTAGTGTCTTTGCCTTGGAGTCAAATAGTGTGAACGTCATGGTCGCGATTGCACAAATGATACCAAGGCTGAATCTTAGGTCATCTCTGGATGAGTTGTAGTGTACTACTATAATCTGCAAAACAATGTAACGGTATGAAACTTCCTTGCAGATTAAAACTGTGTGCCGGACCGAGATTCGAACTCGGGACCTTTGCGTTTCGCGGGCAAGTGCTCTACCAACTGAGCTACCCAAGCACGACTCACGCCCCGTCCTCACAGCTTTACTTCCGCCAGTACCTCGCCTCCTACCTTCTAAACTTTACAGAAGCTCTCCTGCGATTCTTCTGAATGTAACGGTACTTTAATTAACTAGCTGAGCTGAGTGCTTGGCGTTCTATTAGTCCATCTAGACTTACCGCTTATCTCTGTGTGTCTCCTACTTCAACGCCTCCTCTATACCCCTCCACACTCGGTTCATCTCTTCCTATCCCTCTTTGTCCATCTCCTCCTCTATTCTCTCTCTTTCCTTATACTCCTGACACTTCTGGCAATCTGCTCCTTCTCTAATTCCATCTCTTCCTTCACCCCTCTTCCTCTATCTCCTCCTCCCGTCTCCTTATGTTCACTTTTTCTCTTTCCTTTCTCTGTCCATCTCTCCTTTCCCCTCACTCTGTACATCACCTTCTCTTGCTTTTCTCTGTCCATGGCCTCCTCCTCCTCCTCTCTGTTTAAATGACCACTTCTACGACCTAAAACAAAAAATAATTAACCTAGTAAATTGACCTTTTACTTTGACACAGATAAGTCCGGTACTGGATTTAAACTCTCTTTTGATTCTTTTCCCTAGATGCATACATTCTAAAAATATTTACCTGTCGAAGACAAAAAATTTGACTATAGATGAATATGTTTTCTTTGTGGCTGCTGTAAGGAGAGAACAGGTTAGGTACAGGACGAGTCGGCGGTCGGAGGTTTCCGCTCCCCTGGTTCTGAGAACGCCAGGCAAGGTCGGAGAAAACTGCTAAAATTCGTGATGAAGAAGACTCCGTCTCTCTCTGGGCTACAAAAGTACTCTCCATCGCCGTAAGATTTTCTGGAAACACTTTCAGAATGAGAAGTTTGAACAACAGTGGCAGTGTGGTATCTTTTGACTAGCAAACTGGTCGCTTAGGGAACGTCTTGAACACACAAGCTGACGACGAAATATTGCGCGTCGTTGGGACCGTGATAGTAGCAGATTCGCCCAGTACTGTTACCATAATTCGCCAAAAAATCACTATGCACTGTACTGCTAAACACATTTATAGTTTTTATGAAGTTCCGGGGATGCAGCATCGAATAAAAGTTCGTAAGTGATATTTACCTTTTTTTTCACAAATTACATTCTTTGTCCTTGATAATTGCGATTACAAGTTGACTTCTGCACTTCAAATTACTTTTACATGCAAACTTATCCAACCTGAAAAAGGCTCGATGTCCAATCAGTATTTCTTATGTTCAACAATTACAAAAAAAACATAGATTCTTTTTACTAGCACAATCAGCGTTGCGTACCAGCAAAGAGCGTTGTCGTCTCAATTTACGGTAGCGCATCATTGCTGGTACTCGCAGCCGGAATATTAGAAGCATATTACATTAAATAGGGACATGTTACTGTTGATACCATCTTCTCGCCATTACGTGTTGACCTAAGGCACCGTTAAAGGACATTAAAACTCATCTGATTTCGAGCGAAGAGCTGCGGGAATTCACAATAGTAGTGCAAATATAGAAGAAATTTGTCCAAAGTTCTGCAGACCTAGCAGCAAAATTATATCATTGCACGACACATAGTGTAAGTATGTTACTGTTGTATTGAATCTGCTCTCATTTGTTCCCTCCCAGACCACTGGAACGGAATTGAACCGATGAAACTGTGTGATAGGAAATTCGCCGATAGAGAAGTAAACTTTGATTGCTATACGTCATAGCTATTATGATAAACAGATTTGGGGTTTTCATTTTACTCGCGGCCGTAACTGTACGCTGAGGTGACAAATACCTTTCAGACACATATAACTCATTGGTGCCTCACACGTTTTTGTACACATATTATTTCATCTGTATCGTTATCGAATGTAATTTTCACGCAGCCCAAAATGAGGAACACGCTGTACAAAGATATAATTTTGGCGGTACATCCAGTGATATATGTGACTACTGCCTGGGTGATATGTTTTCAATAGAGTTAGAGGTAAAGAAGTAATACAGAAGAACGACAGTCATGATGCGGCAGTTTTTCTCGCGTTTCAGTGCTTATGACGCCCTATCTCTTACACTATGTGTCGTGCAATGATATAATTTTGCTGCTAGGTCTGCAGAACTTTGGACAAATTTCTTCTATATTTGCACTACTATTGTGAATTCCCGCAGCTCTTCGCTCGAAAGCAGAAGAGTTTTAATGTCCTTTAACGGTGCCTTAGGTCAACACGTAATAGCAAGAAGATGGTATCAAATTGGATTCTCTGTCTTCATTTGCCGCAGATGTTGAGACTCTAGTGTCGGATGTTGAGAAGTGGCCAGCCGAAGTCTGGAAGTGATGTATGGGAATACTGCGTGCAAAATTTGTCGAGAGTACAATTAGTAGTAATAAATTAAAAAGTCACGCTTCATGTGGCAGCTTTAATGCGTGAACAACGGAAATGTCGGGCGCTGGTGACCGAGCAGTTGAGCACCCCACAAACCAAACATCACCATCATCATCGAAAATGTAGTAAGAGAGAAACTTTTTCCTTTGATAATTTTGTGGGGTTTGACAGCGATGAAAATTTTTTTAAGCGTTTGAAATTATTTGTAAAGTTTTTTACTAGTCACTAAGTGCTCTCAGTCTCAAATAATGATTGACTGAAGAACAGATATACGCGCTTCGTGGGCTACAGTGCTTTTTCAACCCCAACCTCACTTATTTGTTAGGTAGGTGGTTCTTAACCCCACAGCAATCCTTTTGAGGCACTGGGTGATGTATGTAACACGTTTGGTTGAGATTGGTTTAGTGGAGTAGGAGATGTGGGGCTTACATACATAGATGTATATTGATTTTATTTCTTTATTTAACTTGATCTGACTTGGGCCATGAGGCCCCTCTTACATACCCATTTTTATAACGCTTATGGGTTCTTAATACTGAACCTCACAGACAGACCACGTAACAGACGCGCGGATTATAAATGGTACGGAAAGGAAACATGGTTGGCTTTGAGTAACCCTGACCCAAGTGTCTGTTAATTCATCAGGAGAGACACATGAGATAAGGGAATTACGGTCAGTGTTCGAACAACATTTACTTTTATTCTACTACTTCACTCAACACTGCTGCTAGGTCTGCAGAACTTTGGACAAATTTCTTCTATATTTTCACTACTATTGTGAATTCCCGCAGCCCTTCGCTCGAAAGCAGAAGAGTTTTAATGTCCTTTAACGGTGCCTTAGGTCAAAACGTAATAGCAAGAAGATGGTATCAAATTGGATTCTCTGTCTTCATTTGCCGCAGATGTTGAGACTCTAGTGTCGGATGTTGAGAAGTGGCCAGCCGAAGTCTGGAAGTAAGCTTCAAAACTCATTTGGCTCGAAAAATAGACATGGAAACGGCGAGAGAATCATTTATAACTCTGCCGGAAGGTTTCATTATTGAAGGAGTTTTCTCTGTGTCACGGAAACGAACGGATGTCCGCCTTAATGGAATCGGGACTGCGAGCGAGGCATGCAAATTTAATAAGCGCGCCCGACTGGGCTACTGGGCGGGATCCGCGACGGCCGGGATCTCCCCGCGTGCTACGGTCTTTAGAGCAGATGTTCGCCACCGCCGAAATCACTTCACCACACCGTAACGACGTTCCGGGCCGATCTGCGGAAACTTAGCCGACTTTGCCCCATCTTCGCGGTGAAATGAAGAGCTCGCAAAGGCGGCTAATTTATTTATCCACCAAACTTGCCCCGGCCAGGCATTCGAGATAACCATTAACTGATTAATTCACTCCGGTCCCTCCAGTTGGGCTTCTTCTGGTCCCTTATAACTGCGGCTGCAAGAGATCAGAAGATTAATGACAACTGAAACGCTGCCTTCATGACAGCTTCAGAACAAAAAAATTCTTCTGGGTTCATGACTACCCCGTGAAGTAATAAAGGTACCAACGCTACGGCTACTTTCACAGGCAGCATTCATCAGGGTGGACCTAATATAGGCTGCCTACAATAGCAGCAGAAATGTCGGTGCTGTCGTCACATGAAGTCGCGATCATACACTCAGAAGGATCTTACTGAAATAAATTTCGTTGGTTGGTTGGTTGGTTGTTTGGGGAAGGAGACCAGACAGCGTGGTCATCGGTCTCATCGGATTAGGGAAGGATGGGGAAGCAGGTCGGCCGTGCCCTTTCAGAGGAACCATCCCGGCATTTGCCTGGAATGATTTAGGGAAATCACGGAAAACCTAAATCAGGATGGCCGGACGCGGAATTGAACCGTCGTCCTTCCGAATGCGAGTCCAGTGTCTAACCACTGCGCCACCTCGCTCGGTCAATAATAAATTTCGTCTGCGAAGCTCTGTAGGCAAGTAAGCCTTCAAAAACATTACCTGAAAATTGTTATTGTAATTCCCACCTGCGACACTATAACCAATTTAACACCTCCACAAACAAAACTCAGAGGTTTTTGGGCAATATTTCTTCGAATATTTTCTTAAAATGGACCCACAATCCTTGGTGGATTGTTACAGGGTAGTAGTTTCATTGGGAGTAATAATAGATGAAAATCTAAATTGGACAGAGCACGTAACTGCAGTGTGCAAAAAAGCATCAGCATCCCTTCATGTCCTACAAAAATATAAAAAACTTTTCCCTTTCGATCTGAAAAAGAAATTAGTACAAACGCTTATACTCCCAATCATTGACTACAGCGATATTATCCTACAAGGCCTCTCTCAGGAAAATTCCCGACGTCTAGAACTGGTCACGAATGCCTGCGTCCGATATATCTGTGACGTTCGACTTTTTGATCACATTTCACCAGCATATGCAAAATTGTCCTGGCTGCATGCAGACAAACGCAGAGATTTCCATACACTCTGTCTCATCTACTGCCTTATAAATGTACACTGTCCCTCATATCTCTCCTCGTCCCTAACACTCATGTCGGAACAACATGACAGAAACACACGTTCCCATCATAATAAAATCCTCTCCGTTCCACTGCATCGCTCAGTCACCTTCTCCAAGTCCTTTACAGTAGCGGGAACCCGACTCTGGAATAACCTCCCTCGTTATGTTAGAGAACTTAAAAACATGACCGGCTTCAAAAAACAGTTAATGACGTATCTACTTAAGCAACAGTAATGCCTTCCTCTGTACATGAGTGCACTTCACCTCATTAGTTCCCTCTTTCCCCCTCCTTAAACCTCCCTTACCCAAAACTCGCTATACTAGTAAACATCTACTTTACACACCAAGATATTAATGTACATCTGCACAAACCTTCATTACTATTGCCAATCTTTCCCATGTTTGTCATTATTATTTGATTTTTTTTACTGTTATTATTATTGCTTTCACCATAATCTGTATGTATAGCACGTGATGTAAAAATACTGCCAGCATTTACTTTATTATGTCTTAGTCATGTTTATCATTATTATTTGATTTTTTTGTTTTACTATTATTATTATTGCTTTTATCATAATCTGTATGTATAGCAACTGTTGTAAAAATACTTCCGCATTTACTTTATTAGGTCTTAGTCACTACTCTTTATTCATATTGTCACTAGAGTAAGCTAATTTTCTCATTTAAACTATGTTCATGATGTAACTCTGATGTGTGAAATGCTGCATGTGTGGAACACTGGTCCGATGTAAGAGAGGGCCTGATGGCCCTAATCTGATCAGGTTAAATAAATAAATAAATAAATAAAATAAATAAATAAATGACCGTTTGTATTCACCATTAGCTCTCTTCCTACTATAGTTGACATATTTGTTTCGTGAGAATCATCAACTATATTATTATTCAAGGTAATTATCATTTATAGTTCAGTCTCAGTTGCATTGTTTTTTATTTACATGACAAGTTTCGATCACTCAGAATCATAATCAGATGTAAGTAACTGCGTTACTTACCCGTTTACTGACGCAACTACTTAGATTTCAAGATGATCCTAAGTGATCGAAACATCTAATATATTTAAAAATATGCATCTGGCCTGAATAAGAAAACAGACTTAGCTTATATTAAATATCTCTATTTCTATAGAAATATCTTCATAACAGAGACAAAGCCTGTAATATGCAATCACCATAACGTACAACACAGAACACAGTCGCTCTGGTCGCCAACTCGTCGACACCAGCAGTGTTTACAATGGGCTCCTAAGGTGATCCCCCAAGTAAATTCCACTAAATACCTAGGTATTACAATTACGAACACTTTAAACTGGAAGGAACACACTGAAAATGATGTGGGGAAGACTAACCAAAGACTGCGTTTTATTGGTAGGACACTTAGAAACAGTAACAGACCTACTAAGGAGACTGCCTACACAACGCTTGTCTGTCCTCTTTTAGAATACTGCTGCGCGATGTGGGATCCTTACCCGGTAGGACTGACGGAGTACATCGAAAAAATACAAAGAAAGACAGCACGTTTTGTATTATATCGAAATATGGGAGAGAGTGTGACACAAATGATACAGGATTTGGGGTGGACATCATTAAAAGACGGAATCTTCTCATTAATTCCAATCACCAACTTTCTCCTCCGAATGCGAAAATATTTTGTTGACACCGACCTACGTAGGGAGGAGCGATTACCACGATAAAATAAGGGAAATCAGAGCTCGTACGGAAAGATATAGGTGTTTATTCTTTCCGCGTGCTATACGAGATTGGAATAATAGAGAACTGTGAAGCTGGAGTCCGCAGCTCGTGGTCGTGCGGTAGCGTTCTCGCTTCCCGCGCCCGGGTTCCCGGGTTCGATTACCGGCGGGGTCAGGGATTTTCTCTGCCTCGTGATGACTGGGTGTTGTGTGATGTCCTTAGGTTAGTTAGGTTTAAGTAGTTCTAAGTTCTAGGGGACTGATGACCATAGGTATTAAGTCCCATAGTGCTCAGAGCCATTTGAACCATTTTTGTGAAGGTGGTTCGATGAGTCCCCTGCCTGACACTTAAATGTGGTATAAGAATATACAGCCTACAGTTGCAGGTTAACTTTATCGTTTACCTAGGTTTCAACGTTATTAATAACGTCTTCTTCAGAACCTGCAACAAGTTAATATTATAATGCGCTAGCAAATTATATTAGATATGGTCATCCTACAGGATGCAACGTATAGTACTTACATAAATTATTATTTAATTGTTTGCCTAAAACAGGCCATGTCCTAAGTCAATAATAATTTATGTAAGTACTAATATGTAAGTATCTAATATTATTTGCTAGCGCATTATAATATTAACTTGTTGCAGGTTCTGAAGAAGACGTTATTAATAACGTTGAAAACTAGGTAAACGATAAAGTTAACCTGCAACTGTAGGCTGTATATTCTTAGATATACAATTTCAGTTGCTGTCGCTGCAAAAAAATTTTAAAAACTTAAATGTGATTTGCAGAGTATCCATGTAGATGTAGATGTAGTTGTAGATGCTCTCTCCCACAACGAGAAAAATGCTGCAGCTTTGGCGCCACCATCGGAAAAGGGAGGGACTTTGGATATGCCGCGAAAATCGCGACATACACGAAAATGGCTCGTTTATCAGATGCCACGAAAATTACAGTACTTATGCACAAGTGATTAGTTTCATCACTTCACTATCAGCATCAGAGGCATGATACATTAAGTTAGAACCTGAACTGTCATTTGGTAGCTTAACAAACCGCTTCATCATTAGCATATCAAAGATATTTGATTAATTACTAAAAACTTTTAATTAGTTGTATTGTATCTTAGTCTCGCATATCTGAAGATGGCCATGTATTTCCTAACCTGGTAACTGCTTTAAATACTGACATGCTGCGAGTGTCAGTAAAATTCTTCTGAAATGTACAGTGCCTATAGTTTAATCAGTTGTTTCCCAGATGACTTGCGGAACAGAAACATTAGAAAAATGGGAAACAGAAACATATAATGTTAAAACGCTTTATCACTTCACGAGTGCAGCTACATTGCAATTTACTAACGACATAAATCCAAATAGACAAATTGGAAAAAAAAGATGGAATTCGGTACTTCTGGGTGTATCAAAGTCCAAACTATGTCATGCTCTTAAACCAGAAAAATGAGCCGTCCGGTGTGGCCGTGCGGTTCCAAGCGCTTCAGTATGGAACCGCGTGACCGCTCCGGTCGCAGGTTCGAATCCTACCTCGGGCATGGATGTGTGTGATATCGTTAGGTTAGTTGGGTTTAAGTAGTTCTGAGTCTAGGGGACTGATAACCTCAGAAGTTAAGTCCCATAGTGCTCAGAGCCATTTGAACCATTTGAACCAGAAAAATGGCAAGTGTACCTTCTAGCTTTGAGTAGGATTGAGATAGTGAAAGGTAAAGATTGGGTTGGAAGTATTAATTATATTAGAATCTTACGTTGTAAAACCATACGAAACATGTGAGTCACAAGTATGTAATACAAAAAATAAATGTCGTGTGGCTAGGGCCTCCCGTGGGGTAGACCGTTCGCCTGGTGCAGGTCTTTCGAGTTGACGCCACTTCGGCGACCTGCGCGTCGATGGGGATGAAATGATGATTATTAGGACAACACAAAATCCAATCCCTCCGACACGGCTTGGAATCGAACCCGGCCCCTTAGGATTGATAGTCTGTCACGCTGACCACTAAGCTACCGGGGGCGGACAAGTATGTAATAAAAGAACAGTATCCTCTCTAACATCTAAGTTTGAAGGCGAATATATTTTACTAAAATTATTTATTAGAGACTTAAATAGACTGCACATTCTAATCAACAAAAGGAAGATTTTCTTTTTTCCAAATACGAAGTTTTGCTACCCCCGCACACTGCACATGTAAACAAAGTGCCGCATAGAAATACAACAACCCACCAAAGGCATCCACCAGCACGACCAAATTGACTGACGGCCGGTGGAAGCCAAACGCTGGACGTTAACGCTAATTCTGGGAGCCACAAGTTCTGATTACTTCGCTAAGCGGTCACAAGCGGCATCGCCAGTTTCTGCTAACTGTTGGAACAGAGCTACAGCAAACTTCATTTACACCACTGAGCGGTTGCAAACAAAGTTCAGTAGCAGAATTATTACACCGCCCCCGCCCCTCCCCATGGAATTCCTTTGCCTCAAAGTAAAGCTGAATAGTGGCCATACCTTAGTTACTATTAGTGTAAAACTAGAACATTCCGGCAGCATCAAAGCAGTACATAAAAATTTGCGTACTGAAAACGTATTGGAGCGATCTGGAGGCAAGTAAACTTTCTTTATTGTTTATACTGAAGTATACAATAGACGCCTATTGGTATTCCCTCTGAGTGAAATTATCCCTGAGTGAAATGAAAAACAAAATGATTTTTATACATTTCTGAAGAATAATTGGAAAATGATTGTTTCATGTACGTTATCCATTTCGTGTATTAGTTTGAGTAGTACTTAAATTGCTGTTTTTATCGCGCGAAGAAAGAAAGAAACCTTACAGATCACAAAACAGAAAGCCACCTGTTAGACCTATGTTTTGCTCTTCGGTTACCTACGGTAGTGAACAGCGTGGTCAAGTGTTACATACTGTAAGTGCACACGTCGTGTGTTGACTACAGGTATTCAAACTGACCTTGTCGATCTGTTATAATTCGTCGTTGTTGTCCACAGCCAAAGAATAATGAAGTTGCTATCTACAAAATCAAATAAGATTCACAGTTAATTCAATTTCATACATTAAAAGTGGATGATAAATCAAACGACACACATTAAGAAAGTTAGACTAATATTTCAGCAAGTCTGCTTGAGGCATATCAAATCTCATACTGATAAATGCATATCAGTACAAAACAATTATACTCATTAAGTCCTCCCATAATTGTCGAAATAGTTGTTTTAAAACGCGGATGTAGACCGAAATGACACCATAATGATCATAAAATCTGTGGCCAAATCTTCAAAGTGAAGTTTGAAGTGACTAGAACTAAGTGAGAATTGATTTATCAATTTCCAGGCTTCTGGAAGGCAACACGTAAACAACCGTATGGTTTAACAAATTATGCAATAAATAAATTTACAAAAAACCGTCGATCTTGCACTACTGATTTTCTTTACTGCTAACTGATTTCGAGCCCTAACCTCGGTATCAAATTATCCACAGCGCTATGCAATACCATCCATTACGACAGTTATATGCTTGTCGGTTTTAGTTAAACACACGTAAAGTAGTGCAGGAGTGAACCTCATTCAGCTAACTGTTAGGTGTGTGACGTCCAGTCCTGCACTACTTTACGAGTGTTTAACCAAAACGAACAAGCATATGGCTGTGGTAATAATTGGTATTGCATAGCTTAGTGGATAATCTGATAATGAGCTTAGTCATCACTAAGCAAAATTAATATTGCAACTTTTACGGTTTTTTGCCATTTATTGCATAATTTGGAAAATTGAGTTGGCTCTCAGGAAACCTCGTCTCACTGTCGCGAGCCGGCCGCGGTGGCCGAGCGGTTCTAGGCGCTTCAGTCCGGAACCGCCCGACTACTACGGTCGCAGGTTCGAATTCTGCCTCGGGCGTGGTTGTGTGTGTTGTTCTTAGGTTAGTTAGGTTTAAGTAGTTCTAAGTTCTAGGGGACTGATGACCTCAGATGTTAAGTCCCATAGTGCTCAGAGCCGTTTCAACCTTTTCACTGTCGCGACTAGGTCTCACCATGTTAATCTGAAGGTGCAAGCTGAAATGGCATCCATTTTCGTACCACCTACTTGTGTCTGTGGATAAGTTCAATTGAGCCGGAAAATTTTATAAGTGATCTCCTCATCGGCTTGAAGAGGCGACTGGCTGCAGAGACGCTGGGCTGATGAGGTTCGGAGAAGAAGTCTGGTGCAGAAGGACCCTGGCAGAAAAGTGATTTTCTACTGATTGCTTTATAAACTGAAAACTCAGCTTTTCGCGTGTTCCTTTGACACATCGTTTCGGATGGATGAACCATGGATATTAAAAACGCCACCCAGTAGAAAGGTGCCTTAAAAGAAACTTATTAGCTTTCCTGACTCTTGTTTCTGCGATCGACCTGTAGCACGCTCACTAATACGTGGCACAGAAAAAATGCGCCCTGCTCTCGTTCTGTATCTGTCTACGGCCAAGAGGGTTACACCTCTGCAGCACTGTTGGGGTTTTCTTTTTCTTCGAAATTATTCATTTTAGCCAGTCGTGGCTATTCTTAGATTGTGTTATACATTTGATATTTGCTGCGCCTTAGCTCTACAATACCGCAAACGTACAAAGGTGTTCTCACAACTAAGTTCTCTCTTCACTTTCCGATTTTATCTACTGCTGTTAGTGTGTTTCAAAGAAGGTCTTCTTTCTAAATCCAGTTCACAAAAGCATTCTTCTAGGCCTCGCAAAAAAACGACACAGCTCCTCCTTCCACATTCAGGTCGTTAAAACAGACTCTACTTGTAGCCCTGCACTGCTGGAGACCGTACCTGTATTGTTACTTCTGGTGAGTAGCACACAAGGGAGCTCTTCAAAGCAAAGGTCAGCCTAACCGAGAGGCAATGAGTACAAACAAGTACCATCCTGTGATCGTAATAGGGGCAACCACCCCTGTCCAGCTAACGTGACCTGTGCGTGCGTGTGATTACAGCCCAGCTCAGTAAGTCTTCATAGTGGCCTCTTATTTAGGAGAACCGTGCAGTTCTCTATGAAAATGTAGTCTACATTAATGAAGTACTAGCAATCACTGGCGCTGATACACAATGTCAATTATCAGTGGGAATTAATTATTAGAGTTACAGGATAGTTTTGAGGAAAACTGTTGCGTAACAGTATCTAGTTGCTTACGTAGTGTACTAATTTTGTGCATGCCATTCCGGATATGAGTGACTTGTTTGCTCAGATATTATAGATACTCATTACATTGTTTCTTACAGAGGGAAAGGACTGCTAGAATAGGACTGAATCTTCTACTAGCTGCTAGGTCTTACCTTCCCTACATTAATTTTTCTGAAACCTCTTCTGCTACATACATTCAAGTGTGATCTAAGATCTGTGTCTAGCAAATGTTGTATAGTGTATCCACATACACAAGTAACAGTCAACTTGTTAAATGTTTATACTAGCATTAGAAAATGTAAGTATTTATTAAGCTACACTGATCGAAATGAAGAGTAACGCGCCACAAAGCAACAGTCTGCGTCTTATAAAATTTTGTAGCCGGCTGCTATGGCCGAGCGGTACTAGGCGCTTTAGTCCGGAACCAAGCTGCTGCTACGGTCGCAAGTTCGAAACCTGCCTCGGGCATGTATGTGCGTGATTTCCTTAGGTTAGTTAGGTTTAAGTAGTTCTAAGTCCAGGGGACAGATGACCTCAGATGTTAAGTCCCATAGTGCCTAGAGTCATTTTTTTTTAAAGTTGTACAAATAGTCATGCTGTAGCAGCTATTAATAATTAAACCTGTATTCAATTTTCATCTGATGTCCGTCGGTATCAGGTCTGACCCCGAATGCGCGAGTACAGTCTCATCATGTTCATCGTGACACAGAAGCACACTGCCCCCGAATCTTACTTGAAGGAATCATGTGCCATGATTGCTTCTACAAGTAAGGTGTCCTAGAAAGTTTTCTGCGTTTGCGTGCAGCAGTTGATAGCACGTGCATATGCTCTTAATTGCTATGCTCATGTAAACGCGCGTTTGTAGGTGTGTGGTGTCCTCAGCAGAAGATGCTCCGTGAGCTTTCCCTCGCGCAGCTTAAGTCTGGTACTCTGATACAACAGCGTTTCCTGCCTGAGTATGGATTGCAACCAACTGATGATGTTCTGACGTACGTAACAATCAAGAAAAGGGACAAGTAGCCTCGGGAAATTAGAAGTTTACTTTCAATACTGCGTCACCACGCAAAGCGAGCAATTCCAGAGGTTGTATTGAATTAATCCGTACGTCCTTCCAGCGGATCCCTCTTAAGTTAATCCGCAAGCAAGCAGGCTGTTACAGTTACCTCCGACACTACACGATGTCGTTCTTAAAAAGGCGCAAAACTGCAGTTTCGTTACAAAATGAAGCCTGAGTACAGGCCGCGATGGAAGGGATTCGCGGAGACAGTTGTGGCAAAAATGGATGAAAATTTCCCATTCCTAGAATTCGTATGTTCCCGGACGAGGCAACATTCCACGCTTCCGGTACGGTAAATGCACACAGTTGGCTCATACGGGGCACTGAATTTCTACACGTAGTGCTCGAGTGCGAACGTGGATCTCCAGAAGTTGTGTGGCGTGGATTATTGAAGGGTAGAGTTATAGGCCCACTCGTCTTTGCAGAGCATTTAGTTAACACGACAACGCACATAGACATGTTGGAGATGTTTGCTGCGCCACAACTACCTCTTGACGAGATCTTTGAACAAGATACTGCACGCCACATAATGCCTTCTGCGAACGTTGTGAGGAATTTTTTGGATCATAAGTTCCCAGATCGCGGGACTGGGAGAGGTAGTCCATCGACTGCTTGGTCCTCCAGAAGCCCAGACGCTACGCTAGTCGAATTTTTTAATGTGGGGACTTATCACGAAACAGGTGTAACAGTTTTCGGCTCGTGACCTGCCAGAACTGCGCCATTGCATTCGTGAAGCTGTAGCAAATGTTACGCCTGCAATGCTGCATAAAAGTTGGAGAGAAGTGCAATACAGATCACATGTCTGTCGCGCCACTAATGGGGCGCATATCTAGGTGTGTTAGGTGTATGAAAAACATTTTGAGTTACCATATTTGAAGACACATATCATCAATAACTATATCAATTATCTCGAAAATTATTACGTTTTATATTATTCTATGTTTAAACCGGACATCCCTTCACGGCTTTTGTGCTGTGAACTGCAGCGTAGGGTTTTGAGTTATATTTCTTGAACAGAGTATTTAGTACATAAGTCACGATGATTGTGATAACAGGCTTTACCATGGTTATCACATATTGGTGACCATTTACCTGCCTTCAACAATTGCCAAATCAATGCTGTTGTCACATCCACATCCACATCCATACTATGATTCAAGGATCTGGTGAGGTATGAGACACGAGAATCACTGCTTCCTCTACAGAAACGCTGGAGGCGATCTGGCTGTCACAGACTGAAGCGCAAATCATCGTTGCCATTCAGTGTCCCAGTTTACTCCGACTGTTACACTATTATACCATTAAATGATTAGTATGTGCGGTAAAAGTGTCAGGAAAACGGCTTATAGAAACTCAAGAACTCAATGCATCTTCCAATAATCTGTTTCTGCATCAATCTCGCCATTACTCTTCCTTCGCGTACAGCAAACTGTTTAAGCTATCCGTCTATTTAACGCTCCCATGCTCAACGTTTCGATGGTCCGACCTTTCTCGAAGTTCGAAGGATGGTGATACGCCGCATGTGCACATGCTCCGGGCATACTGTGTTGTGATCTCCAGACGATACACCCAACGATTCATCCAATGCCCATGTACTCGCACCCTTCTTTATTTGTAGGATTGGAGTATTCTTAGCTCAAAAAACGTAAAATGAACTCCCATATGGATGAAAATTTCAATATCATCTACGCAAACTAAAATAATGGAGTACCTTCTCTCCCTGTTCCACTTCCAAACAGAACGAGGGAAAAATTACTGCCTATATGCCTCTGTACGAGGCCTAGTCAGTCTGATATCTTTTAGTCAAGGGACAATAATCGCATGTGGACTATTTTTTAACAAAATTGGACGGGAGTTTTATGCTTTAATATGTCTAATTTGAAGAGAAATTCAGTACCCTACCCAGTCGCGTATCAGTGTCTGTTTTGGAATGACCTATTCCTCGCTTTAAAAGTCGTTTATCTTTCGCGGTCTATTTATATGTAGGTGACGTGCATGACGATAATGTCCTGTATAAAACGAATTATGTCTCGACGGGTTCTGATGAATTTCATTGTGAATGTTTCTTTAGAGTGCATAAGAAGCGCATGCCTAGGTGCTGGCATTTTATTCCCAGTGCCGTAAATCATCTCATCAGTTTCGCAAGTGGATGACGTTACTTTTTACGACGGTGTTGTTGTTTGTACTGATTCTGGGTACTGCTAGTACAACCAGTACCATGGTACCTTGTAATTAATAATCATATCAACTGAACAGATCCCCAGGGTAACAAGTTATGGCTCCACTTGTGGTTCAGAGCGTGCTTGCCGTATGAATACATCAATCAGCACCATGACGTACACACCGTAACTAATTTATTCACTGCCTTGCTGGAGTTAGCTGCCAGAGGCGATTTACACTGTGCACTGATAGCACTTTAGATAAAAAAAGTGAGACTATTTTGTAAGTGAGGCCAGAGGCAAACATTTATTTTCTACCACAATAGATGTTTCAATTCTTCGGTCATATGCACTTTTCGCTACCTTTTGTTAGTTGGTGCCATACTAGTTGATAATGTATATATATATATATAACATTTAATGGAGTATATATAAATGTACAGTTTATTTTTTGAAGTACGTCATAGCACAAGAAATATGTTGACAGCAACGGTGTACAGTTGATAGTTCAAGAGTTTACGTATACTATATAACGTGTGCAGCACAAATTAATTAAATACTGTCAATAGAAGAATCTTTAGTAAAAAAGTTAAAGATCTCTTTAGTTTGAGCTCCATATGTAACAGTTTCGTCTTTCGTTGTTCCCAAGTATTAGGCCTCAACACCTAAACAAAAGTAAATATCAAAACATAAAAGAGAAAAAAATTCCAGGTTAAAATTTTATCCTTCGCTGCAAATGTTGGGACGTTCCAGAATCTCAGACCGAAAAGCATTAAATGCATAAAAATTTACGAGTAAAACACTGTACTACAGAAGTAAAGCAAAGATATCCATCGAGATTGTAAAACTGAACAACAAGCTGAATCAATTAGAAGTACTTGAAATATGAATCATTAGAACAGTAACGGATGCAGCTTAAGCAAACGAGGGCGGTAAAATGAGAAATAATGAATAAGTGACCAAAATGTAGATGAATATCGAAGCTAACTGTGAATAAAAAATTATCCTTTTTGGGTAATTGTACCGAGTCAATGAGGACGGGCTAACGTAACAAATACTCCTTTGTTTCTGAAAAAAGACGTTAGTGATTTCGTGGACCGCAGAACTAAGAAAATTTTAAAGAAACAGTATTAAAAAATCAGAAACAGCAGATAGCAACTCATCTAGAACTAATATCTACATCTCAGGAAAAGCATGAACTGAAGATAGAAAAAGGCAGAGAGATAAAGAAGTACTAACGAATATGTTAAAAGAACAAAATCTTTGAAACATAAGTACGAGAATATGACGTCATAGTTCCTATTTTCATACAAGGTTGCTACAATGCAAAAGTTCACTTTTCTCACTTCGAAAATAGCATATAATAACACCACACTTCGTATTTAGCTGTCGTATGCAATTGTTTCTTCCAGTTATGAATCAGATTTTCTTCCGTGGTGGTTAGCATTGTGTCATGAACTGCGTGCCGAATCTGTATCTGAACCAATATCATTGTTCTTCGTAGACTACGCTCATCCTAACTATAACTCCCCAGGACTCCTCAGAGACTGACTCAAATGTGGTGCCGAAAAAACTATAAATATTTACTTCAATTTATCGGTAAAGAATAAATAATGAAAATAGAAGCACAATAACTAGCACAACGCACTGCTGTAATTAGTTTCCGTCTATGCGAAGGCAGGTACCAACAGTGAATTAAAATGTCCACAGAAAAGAAATAATTGGCAAAGACTGTCAGCAATTACATAAAAAGCTACAAAAAATTCATTTATTTCTCCTTCAAAAAGGAAGAAAGTGTCTAACTTTTCTCGATAACTTTTCTTAGTGTGCATTATTCATTTTAAACCTTTCAGGACTGAAATCTATTGCACTTAAAGATAATGTCTTTTGTGATTTCCTACATTAATCCACCTGGTAAGAATACAACGGTAGTTGGTCGTCTTCTTATATGCGTTTTGTCTGACAGTCTTTGCCAATTATTTCTTAAAGGAATATCTTTGGTTCATTTCTAGTACATGAAGAATTATTATGATGATTTGAACTTCATGAATGGCAAATGTGAGCACTGCACCTGAAATATCCCTTTGGCTTCATTTTATCACTTTCAAAAAACGGAACAAAATACTTGTAAACTTTAAAAATGAAGTAACATTGTGGTGTCACCGCCAGACACCACACTTGCTAGGTGGTAGCCTTTAAATCGGCCGCGGCCCGTTAGTATACGTCAGACCCGCGTGTCGCCACTGTCAGTGATTGCAGACCGAGCGCCGCCACACGGCAGGTCTAGTCTAGAGAGACTCCCTACCACTCGCCCCAGTTGTACAGCCGATTTTGCTAGCGATGGTTCACTGTCTAGATACACTCTCATTTTCAGAGACGGTGGTTTAGCATAGCCTTCAGCTACGTCATTTGCTACGACCTAGCAAGGCGCCATATTAAGTAACTACGCATGTATTCTGAACAGATAATATTGTGAATCATATACCGTCAAGAGCGACGTTCATTATTAATAGATTAAAGTTAAGTATCAAACTAATTACGTCCACTTTCTGAATTCTAATTCCTTGTCATGTTCCAGACCTCACGTCAGTATAGTTCTTCCCTCCTCACGCCAGCCTGCGTGAGCTAAAACGCGTGCATTTCGGCCTCCTCTAGTAACACGGTGTTGGCTCTTTTGCCAACACAACAAACATAACTGCTGTTGTCTTCTAAATCGGTACACCGACAAATATACTACTAAGACACTTTATATTCCTCGAAGAAAGGTACTCCGTACCAGTATTGTTGATATGTGGTTCTATTCCTGTTGTGTATTGAGCGAGGTGAAAATGGTTCTATATGTGTCTGTGCACATTCTCTAATACCCTTTATATTACTCTTATGATCACCATGCCCCATGTACTGTGTGGTAGAAGAATGAAATCAAAGTCTTTTTCGAATATCCGTTCTGTAGACTTATGGAAGAGGATTCCGTGAGAGATACATAGCTTTTCTTCCAAGGACACACATTGGGCAATCTCCGTTATGCTTCCCAACAGGTTACTTCGATCTGTTAAGCATCTCTGAATTCATTCGACGTCTGTTATCATGTCCACTTGATAAGGGCTACGCCCCCTGGAACAACACTAACGTCTTGTATGCGATTTCCTTTACGGTCACTATGCACTCATGCAGAACCTTATCAAAAAATTGAAGTGTATCATACATCTTCCGTTTTAATGATTTGCCTGTTCCTGCCATTTCCTACAGCTTCATAGTGCCCCTAAATATTTATACGTGCTCAATATGTGCACCACTAATCTTGTAATCTTGTACTACTGTCTCGTATCTCTTTGTTGTTGGAATCTTCATGCGTTTATTCACATTTAAAGAGAGTTACCAATCGTTAAACGACGTGGAAAATTAGAGAAAGTATTCTGTACTTTCTTACGATCGTCGAAAGATGATAATAATCCATCCGATAACAGAACGGTTCACCATTTCAGCGCACGTGCCATGTGCTTGGAGTTGAATATGTAATCAAATGTTGGGATTCTTATAGGAAGGAAAGGTTTGCTTCGCGCAGTCTTAGGAACTGCAAAGTCGCGACAGGAGAGCTTTTTCGGTTTCTATTGTCATTATTCAAACGTTCACTAAAGCAGTTAACAGATAACCTTTTTTGTATAGACATTAGATATGAAGTAACTACACAAACAGCCGCGCGCGCTACCACGCCGCTTCCCGAATGTGCGTGTATGTGTGTGTGTGTTTCGGTGGCGGGAAGGGGGGGAGGGGAGCGGTTACAAGGGCCCGGATCGAAATCCCTCTGCGCATTAACGACGCAGCCTGAATGTGGTTTCCGATCGGTTTCCCGCAAACGAATTCGTGGATATCGGGTTAGTACCAACGTCCCACCTGTTACACTATTCGCAATCACTTCGTAAAACGCTCACACACTTCCACATGGGATAAAATTACACGCAGACAGATGAGGTATACCAATTCCACCACCTGGGGGAGAGCGGAGAGTGTGTTCTCGTGATAACACGAAGGGAATGCGGCCAGCCTCTACCACTGACATTCCCAAATCCAGATAGACATGCCGAACCGTCAAGGTACGATAAACGCCAGGACAAAAAGAAGACTTAAGTATGGATAATTGTCGCTTCTACTTTGTTAAGCGTACGATATTTCCTGTTACATGTTGCTAATTTTTACTGTCAGAATTCAAACACAGGGAAATTATGAAGATACCATGCTACAAGAATGAAGAGAAGCATACAAGCATCTCTGACAACGTAAGCGAGAATGGTCTGATATCGCTACCGTACCAGCCCGTTGTTGTCAGTCAAGCGTCTGGCTGCATGATTATTCAGACTGATTTCGTGCGTTAGATATGTTTCGTGTCCTCCGATGAGCAAAAGGATGTGTCTACGTTGTTGAAATGCTTTACGTACAAACTAGCCTGAGAATATATGTATACGTTAGTATGTCGCGTTATCCAAATATCAGTAGGCCAGAGGGGAAGAAATAATAAACTATACAACAGAAAATATACGTATGTATGTATGTATATGTATATATGTTTCACATCTCCTCCTAAACTACTGAAGTGATTTCAACCAAACTTGTACACTTTTAGTGTCTGGAAATCATCGCTATGGGGATAAAAGCAATCTACTTATCGAAGAGATGGGGATGGAGGTCAAAAGCCACTCTAACCTACGACGCACAAACGTCCGTATTTGCGTCATCTAATATTTGAGAATGAAAACACTTAGACGTTTGTAATGAAGTTTACAACTAATTTTTAGCCTTTATTAAACTGTTTTTCGCTGACAATCGCAACAATACGAAAGAAGGAAAAAGAGGTTATTGCGTACTAATTTTCGCTGTTTATGCAATAAATCTGCCACATGAAGCATGACGTTTTAATTTATTACTTCTTTATTACTAACTGTACTATGGAAACATTTTGCAGACCATGTTCACGTACACCTGTGAATGTACCGGCAAAGTTATATCATTGTACGAGACGTAGTTGACGAGATATGAATTCAAATATTTCGATGCATGAAAAACTGCCGCATTATCGTCGACATTTTAAGTTTTAAGCTATTTATTAATTACTCTGTTCTGAAACATTTCGCAGACAGTATCCACAAATGATGCTTAATGTACATAGAAAAATATATCATTGTACGACTATAGTTCAGAAGATATGACACCACAAACACTGAGATACGCGGAAAGCTGCCACACTGTGGGTGACGTTTTACTTTATTGCTTCTTTACTGCTAGCTCTATTCACAACACGTTTCGCAGGCTGTAGCCACACATACCACTGGATGTTCTGCCAGAATTATATCATTCTACGGGACATAAATCACGAGATACGACGTCTTAAAATAGAGCTGCATAAAAATGAAACTGCTGTGCGAAATTCGATGGAGATGCAGGTGAATTTTGTGTACAAATGCGTGTGAAATGTGTTAAACGTGTGTGAAACCTTATTTGACACATGCGAGCGCTAACAAATCCTAACATAAGAAGCTCATAATAGACATCAGGAAAAATTTCAGTCAAATTTGGTACATATACTAATCACAACATTGAAACGAATCTGTGGAGGTAAGATCCACCAGCCTCCTATTGGTGTGAGCATGATGATGTGTAGGGAAATGGACGGTGGGAGGAGGAGGAGATGCACAGACGGTAAGGAGAAAGGGGATATGCACCCTGATAGGGGACGGGAGAAGGAAATGGACAGAGAAAGGAAAGAGGAGGACTTCAACAGGAAGAGGGGAGAGAAGAAGATTGAAAGAGAAAACGAGAGGAGAAAATGGACAGAGAGCGGAATAACGAGATGGATGAAGAGAGGGGGGCGGCGGAGGTGGAATTAGTGGGCGGAGGATGAGAGGGACAGAGGAGGAAGAAGCTGGTCGACAGAGGGGGAGGTGCAGATTGACAGAGAAATGTGGTAGGAGATGATGAACAGAGAGAGGGGGCAGGAGGAAGCTAGCGGAGGGTGCAGGATGTGGAAGGCAAGATAGGATGGAGGAGACGGACATAAAATGGGTGAAACAGGAGATGGACAGGGATAGGGGGAAGAAGATATGGACTAATAGAAAATTATAATAAATACATACCTGGGCAAACTTGGGTACTCAGCTAGCTTTAATAATAAAACAATAAAAATTCTAAAACATTTGAAATGCCATGCACGGATGGAACTTATATAGTTTGTGTGGCGTATTACAGATTAAAAATCATCCCAGTTACAAATATTTAGTGATGAGGTAAGACGACGGACGAGAGAAAAGAATGTATGTAGTATCGAATAAGACTTCAGTTATAATGTGTGGAAACTGATACTGAACAAAATTGTCCATTATGTAAAACATATTCCCACTGTGGTATAGGTACACGCAGGAGATGTTGAGACCAAATACTTATCCGATAACCCGCCTTTTGATTTCCTATGGCTCTGCAGTGTCATATACCACGAATACCAAATAGGTTCCTACTAACGAGCCTGTCTGTTGGTTAAGACACTAGACATCTTATCTTTAAATCGCCTAATCCAAACACTTGAATTGCCTCTTTGAAAAGGAAATGGCCAATTAATTTCCATATCCTGGACCTTTTATTCGACGCTAATATTCTTTTCTCTGGTTTATTTCACAAAGCCAAGATCGGTACCTTTCCTCCCTCTTCTGCAGACAGATTTGCCCCGCCGACCTCTTTGTAATTGTGGTGGTTGTAGCTTCTGATTTTATCTACCTTGCGTTTCTTCTTTCAACACAATAAGGGCGTCTAGTCACTCCAAAGACAAGTTTCCTCTGTCATTCGTTAGCTCAACACTTCTAAAACCTGTATTTTGCAGGGATGCTGAACGTTGTTATCTTACATACAGATATTATTGTTTGGATGTTATCTTTACTTATCATTAGCTGCTTCATTGCCTTTGATCTCCGAAGATCATAGCATGTGTTACTGAAATGCAGATATTATTGAAATGATCGTGATGTATCAGTAATTATTCTCACACAGCTTAGTTTCATACAACTGGTACTAGAGAGAGGTGTTTTGGACTAAATTGAAAATATGTGTGTGAGAGATAATATGTGGCATCTACGGCTACTATTTGTTACTGATCTGATGATAGATATTTGTAGCGTTCCCTGTGAAACCCTAGAAGTGGCTATAAAATAATGTAATTAACCGCAGAACTCAGCATGGGTAGAAAGTACGTGATGATGGAAGCAAAAACTTTGAAGTTAACATTTATCCACAAATGAGACGTTTGCAAGATAATTTAGAATATGGATTAGAAGCCACGACTGATTAGACTGTAAAAAATAGAGCTGTATTTGAAATAAAAACTTTTCGATTAAATCCCCATTTAACTGAGCTTAAATTTCGTCCACGCCCATAGTTGGCGAAGGTGATAGACGCAGTATAGGGCACCAACCGGTTTTACTGTTGACCTACGATGACGGCAAACGCACCAATAAGGTTCAAGATAGATGAACCATGCAGGCCTTGTAACTGATCCTTCAAATCAGTGAGCGGAATCATAGGGATCTTCCTGTCTCGGATAAGCTCTAAAGTGATGTGTACAGCACACCTAATGATGCGGCTGAAGAAATGGAGCAACGAATGCTACTGCTCTTTGAAAATTCACGAGATGATCGTCTGTTTATTTTGCTATGTCGGGTCATTACAGAAATGAGATGTACAGTACTGCTTTAGATACAGCTGAAGAACATGGGTGGTGAATTGTACACTCTAATCAAGATTTACGAGGCAATACTTAAAATAATTCATAACTAACTTCGGACACGAGTGTAACACTGCCTCCAAATGTGAGAACGACATGAAAAACACATTCTTTACAAGTGTACAGTAAACGTAACATACACTGAAGAGCCAAAGGAACTGGTACACCTGCCTAAAATGGCGTAGGGCCCCCGCGAGCGCGCAGAAGTGCCGCAACACGATGTGGCATGTACTCGCCTAATGTCCGAAATAGTGCTGGAGGGAAAATGACATCATGAATACTACAGGGCTGTCCATAAATCCGTACGAAGGGGAAGAGATCTCTTCTAAATGGCACCTTGCAAGGCATCTGAAATATGCTCGATAATGTTCATTGTCGGGAAGTCTGGTGGCTACCGGAAGTGATAATCTCAGAAGAATGTTCCTGGAGCCAGCCTGTAGCAATTCAGGATGTGTGGGGTGTCGCATTGTCCTGCTGGAACTGCCGGAGTCTTTCGGAATGCACAATAGACATAAATGGATGCATTTGATCAGACACGATGCTTACGTACGTATCACCTGTCAGAGTCGTATCTATACCTCGGGTCCAACACCACTCCAATTGCACACACCTCACACCTTTAGAGATCCTCCACCAGCTTGAACATTTCCCTGCTGACATGCAGTGTCCATCTATTCATGAGGTTGCCTACATACCCGTACTCGTCCATCCGTTCAATACAATTTGAAACGAGACTCGTCCGACCAGGCAACATGTCTCCAGTCTTCAACAGTCCAATGTCGGTGTTGAAGGGCCCAGGGGAGGCACGAAGCTTTGTGTCGAGCAGTCATCAAGGATACACGGGGGGACCTTGTGCTCTGAAAGTCCATATCGATGATGTTTCGTTGAATGGTTCGCACACTGACACTTGTTGATGGCCCATAACTGAAATATGCAGCAATTTGCAGAATCGTTGCACTTCTGTCACGTTGAACGATCGTCTTCAGTCGTCCTTGTTCCCATTCTTGCAGGATCTCTTCTCAGCCGTACCAATGTTGGAGATATAATATTTTACAGGATTCCTCATATTCACGGCACACTCGTGAAATTGTCGTACGGGAAATCCCCACTTCATCGCTACCTCGGCGATGCTGTGTCCCATTGATCGTGCACTGACTATAACATCACGTTCAAACTCACTCAAATTCTCATAAAATGCCACTGTAGCTGCAGCAACTGATGTACAAACTACGCCAGACACTTGTTGTCTCATATAGGCGTCGGCGACCGCAGCGCCATATTCTGTCTGTTTACATATCTGTCTATTTCAATACGCATATCTATAACAGTTTCTTTGGCGCTTCAGTGTATAACGTGTTCAAGCATTATTGTAAGCCACGAGTGGAACTGGATGGAGGCTAGTTGGAGAAATTTACATTTCTAAGCACTTACATTGGCTGGGACAACATATTCGCTATATATACGAGGGTCATTCTAAAATTGTGAATGTTTATTCAAGATAATAAAGGACAACTTATTTTAAAATACATTTTGATACCTCAGTTAATTTTCTACATTGCTGCAATGCAAATTTAAACATTTGTTGCAGCTACTTTGTTGAACTAGTCACTGATGACTTCTTCGTCATTTCCATAGTACGTTATTCCCAAAAACTCAGTTTGGGAAGGAGATTCTTGTGCCAAGTCTATGTCATAAAACGGGTATTCATAAACTTCACACATAAACTGCCGACGTAAATCCTACGCCAACACAGAAGGTGGGCGAACCTTATTGTGACACTACATGCCGTCTGTTTTGAACAGTGCAGCGTAGTCGGAAAAGGATCTGACAGCAGGCATCTGTATCGGTATCTCTCTTTTAGGCATAAAGCCGACGAATAGGACGCCATTTAGATCCGAAACCAATGCGGCAATAACTTCTTTGGTGCTCGTAGTTTGTCTTTTTTTCGGTTTAGTTGGGGTTATGAATGCTACCATCACGTCACAATGTGTTCCAGAACCTACTCTCCTTCCTTACTGCACCACTTGAGGAAATTCAATGCAGCCCTTATTCGTTGCTTTTTTTTTGCGTTTATCTGTCAGAAGATAAGGAAGCCATTAGGCATACATATACAGAGTGGTCAGAAATGATCTGAAAAGGTTGCAAGAATGTTGCAGGTTAGGTTGTCCTGAGAGATAACTGTGAAGTCGCACCGTTTCCTAGATAATTTGCATTAAAGTTAGCAACTGAGGCCGGTGTGCGCACAAATTTAACCGGCTCGCCAGAGACGGTGTCGCCAAATGCGTTCTTCCTTTCGTTTCCTAAAACCAAACAAGAGAGCGACACAAAAACTGGATGTGGGACGGTAGTAAAAACCAAACCCGAGTCAAAAGCTGAGCAGTCTCGTTTGCGCTATCACTTACGCGACCGGTAGACAACTGACAGCCGGAGCGCGATCGATTTCAATACGGCACGCGGAAGAAATTCGTGGGGGAGAGAGATAGGCGATCACGTTGTACGCCGCCCGAGCCGCATTTTGGGATATTCGTCGTTCTGTTGTTCGCATTATTTTGGTGTGGCTTCATGGTAAAACAGCCAATATATGCTAACTTCAAGCGGTTTACGCTTTCAGACTTTTCAAAATGAACAAATAAATGATGCGTTAATTTATTTAGTGTCAGAGAAACAACCCACGCCTGTGTGATCACTCATTGAAAGTATGTTTAGACAAATATTTATAGTTTCTGTCACATTGAAACACTAAATTTTAAAGACTCTACTGAGCTACCTGTGGCCGAAAGTCGCAAAGTTACAACTAACTGCATGTCGACTGGGGTTTTCTGTCTCATCTACGTGTTTTGCTTTCCTATACTTTCCGTATCAACATTAGTAAATAATTATCGCCAATTGTGGACGTGTTAGAACACTGCAACTATTGAAAGTGAAGATAAATTGCAATGGATTAGTTGCAGCCAGTAGCTTTTATAGGCATTTGTTTTTGACATTTAGAGATGCCTGACATGCCATCTTCTCATGTTTCTTTATTTAAGTGTCGTCAACATTATTTCTTTAGCAACTGCATTGCACGACTTTGCAGAGGAGATTTTTACGACAGATTTTGTAAAACACCATAAGTAAAGAAATAATGGGTACGACACATAAACACACGTAACCATCTAAAGGTGCGTTATAATATAAACAAACGTGTGTTTTTAGTCCCTGTTTGTTCGCGTGGCGCCTCAGGAAATGGCTGTCATTCATATCGGTGCGTTCCCCAATATTGACGTCGCGCCCGTTATAGTTTTGACTTAGGAGTGCTGGGCGCTGGTGTCACGTTCCTTGACGAACAGGCACGGAAGCGTAAGTAAGTATCTCGATCATGCCCGCGTGTCATCAGAGTTGGCCCGTGCCTGATCTAGGCAATGACAAAAACTTACACTAATTGATCTGTGAGGCCTCGTGAATCAGCGCGCAACGGTCTGATAGGCTACTTTCATCGCCAATTAACTCTAAAACGGCGCAACGTATTGAATTTTTTTCCACCTGCTATTACTCAGTACAACATGTACTGAAGACCCTTACAAGCCTTTAGTCTGTTTATGGTCACCCTGTATAAATGTAATCATCACACTGAAGTGAAAAGGAATCAAAATATGTAGTCGTGCGAGTTTTAGCGCATAACCTGCTGCTGCATTGAGAATCTGTGCCTCCAGTTGACCGTCCCTCCTCCGCTCTCTGCTTTTTTGTGGGGCACGCCACCTGGGGCGACCACTTGCTGCAGTTCTTGTGGATAAGTGCGGACGGGAGGGGGTCGCTGCCGCGCGATAAGCTGCCACCTGGCGCAGGTGACGGGTGGCCCCCCAGAGTGCTGGAATGAGCCCGCTATCGGGCACTGCTTAGCTCCCCTACGCTACGCGCCTTTGAGAGCCGGATTTTCTGTTTTCGTTTGCCGCTCCCAGGGGATGAGATTTCCTGCTTTTATCCTCACAGCCGACCCTTTGTCCTCTCACTTGATTGCCCACGCTCTGCTTACGTGCGAGTCGGAATGTGCATATACACCGAAAAGCCAAAGGAACTGGTACACCTGCCAATATCGTGTGGTACCCCCGAGAGCACTCAGAAGCGCCGCAGCACGACTTGGCATGGATTCGACTAATGTCTGGAAAAGAGCTGGAGGTAATTGACACCATGAATCCTGCAGGGCTGTTCATATATCTGTAAGAGTACGATGGAGCGGAGATCTCTTCTCAAGAGCACGTTTCAATGTGCCCCAGATATGGTCAATAATGCTGGTGTCTGGTAGAGAGTCTAAGCGTAGTAGAGTGTTCCTGGAGCCACTCTGTAGCAATCTTGGACGTGTAGGGTGTCGCATTGTCCTGCTGGAATTGCTCAAGTCCGTCGGACGGTGCAATGGAGATGAGAGGATGCAGGTGATCAGACAGGATGCTTAGTACGTGTCACCTGTCAGAGTCGGATCTAGACGTATGAGTGGTCCCATATCACTCCAACTGCACATGCCCTACACCATTACAGAGTCTCCACCAGCTTGAACAGTCCTCTGCTGACATGCAGTGTGCATGGATTTATGTTGTTGTCTCCATATCCGTACACGTCTACCCACCTCGATACAATTTGAAACGGACTCGTCCGACTAGGGAACATGTTTACAGTCATCAACATTCCAGTGTCGCTGTCGACGGGCCCACGTGAGGTGTACAGCTTTGTGTCATGCAGTCATCAAGGGTACACAAGTGCCCCTTCAGCTCCAAAAGCCCGTATCGATGATGTTTCGTTGAATGGTTCGGACGCTAACGCTTGTTGATGGCCCAGCATTGAAATCTGCAGCAGTTTCTGGAAGCTTTGCACTTCTGTCACGTTGAACGATTCTCTTCAGTCGTCGCTGGTCCTGTTCTTGCAGGATCTTTTTCCGGCCGCAGCGATGTCGGAGATCTGATGTCTTACTGCATTCTTGACATTCACGGTACACTCGTGAAATGGTCGTACGGGAAATCCCCACTTCATCGCAGCACTAACTGATATAACACCTCTGCCAGACGCTTGTTGTCTTATAGAGGCGACCGCCGCGCCGTATTCTGCCTGTTAACATACTGTATCTCTGTATTTTATTACACATGCCTATACCAATTTCTTGGGCGCTTCAGTGTACATACATAACAGGACTTCGTCTGCTTCGTGGTCACAGTTCTGGTGGTAAGTATCTCGCTATTTTTTGCTTTACACAGTGGAAAACCCACAACCGTAACATTCTGAGGTATGAAAGTCTAACAGTTTGTTGCCTACTTGCGGTAGGCGAGGAGCCGATCAGTTTCGCGATATCGAAGATGGTTGTTCCCAGGTTAGGGCCACAACAATTTCACGTTTGTTAAAGTCTTTTATCTCATTGGAGTTCCCCTTTTCTGTCCCCTATCGTTTCTAAAAGGTTCATCATTCGTCTCTGCTCCGAATATTGATTTCCTTATCACGTCATGTACCAGCACACCACCAGAATTCAGTATCGCAATGTGTCGTGGTGTGAGTGAAACAGAGACAGGGAGGAAGAGTGAGTGAAAGAGGATGGGTTTAAGAGGGCAGGAGAAAACAAACACACTTTCTGCACAAAGGTCTCACACTTCGAATTTAATTTTCGTGGAAGAATCTGAGGGATGCAATAGTATACCTCCCACACTGAAATTTGTTTAGAATTTCGCAGAAGTATTAAAATTATTCAAAATCAACGAGTCACCACTCTTACTCAATAGCCGCAAGTTTAAATGAGTCACTCAATCAAAAGAAAAACCACCCACAGAAATATACATTGATACGCCAAAATATTACGATCATTTCGCACTTCGAGAGTAAACGCTGGTGGTGTGGCGGGCACGTGATATGATAAGAAATGACGTAAGCGGAGCAGAGACGAATGAGGAAACCTTTAGTGACGACACGGACCAAAAAAAGGGAAATTCGCTGATAAAAAATACTTTGACAAAGGCGAAGTCGTTGTGGCCTGATGCCTGGAAATGGGCATTTCGGATACTGCTGTCGTGAGCATCTATGGACAGTGGTTTAATGACAGTGGAACCATGAGTGTTTCACGTCCATGCCTCATCTTAGAATGTGGACGTTGGAAGTTTTCCTCTGTGTAAAGCAGAAAGCAGCGAGAAACTTACGATCGAAACTGGCGACCACGAATTAGACGAACTTGTATTCTACCTTGCAAGCAATATTATCCATGACAAACCTTACTCAAGTAGGACATAGAAAGCAGAGTAGTACCCACAAAATGGTTCAAATGGCTCTGAGCACTATGGGACTTAACATATGTGGTCATCAGTCCCCTAGAACTTAGAAGTACTTAAACCATGCCCGAGGTAGGCTTCGAACCTGCGACCGTAGTGGTCATGCGGTTCCAGACTGAAGCGCCTAGAACCGCACGGCCACACCGACCGGCTGTAGTGCCCGCAAAGAGGGCATTCCTGGGTAAGAAAAGTCTACGTACCAAACATAGGCCATAATTTCAGGAAGATATTTCTGATAATGTACCTTTGGAGCAAAGTGAATCATGGGCAGTGGCAAAACCGGAATAGAAGAGAATCGCAGAGATGTGATGCTTCAGAAAATTTCTGAGAATCAGTTGGTCTCAGAAAACAAAGAATGAGGAGCTCCTTCGCAAAATCGGAAAAGAAAAGTAACATACGGAAACCACTGACAAGAAGAAGTGACAGAGTAATAGTACATGTGTTACGACATCAGGGAATAACCTTCATGGTACAAGATAGAGTCGTGGAAGGTAAAAACTGTAGAACAAATCAGAGATTGGAATATATCCAGCAGGTAACTGAGTTTTGCAAAAGATCTCTGAGATGAAAACCACATGCAACCCTATATTGGTGATGTCCTCCCTGATATCAGGGGTGTATTAGAATAGTATAATTCCCCTTATCACGAAGGCAGAATCGTACAGCATATTCGTTATGTCCTCGCTCATATAGGTGGCATATTAGAATAGTATAGTTCCCCGTGCCACAAAGGCAAAAAAGTACGGCAGTGGCTTCAGGAGCTTGATGATGAACTCTTGTTGATGTCTTGGTGACCAAATGTGGGGTCCGCAAAGAATTGAATCTCCTCAGTGGGAGTTTGTAGAGCAGATCTGCTTTGAAGTTCCAAAATCTTTTACGGAACCTGAGTCATTGGCGGTAGCTACAGCAAACAACCTTCTTTTCTTTGACGCTAGAATTGGTTAACAACGTCCGCCGCAAGTCGGGTATTTTTGTTTCCAAGGCGTCCTTCTTGGTATCACATTGCCCAAATGATACCACAGATCGTGTCTTGGGATTACGATAAAGCTACACTTGCAGAGAAAAGTTATGGGTCTTGTAGTTTTTGGATCTCAGAGACAAGAAATTCAATGGATGGTAGCACTGGGAGTTTGGAGAAACATTGCGTTATCACCTCTAAATTGCTCAGAGAGAGTCGCCGCAAATATAAAAAGACTCATTGATAAGGAGTAGAAATACCTAAGAGTTTGTGTGTGTGTGTGTGTGTGTGTGTGTGTGTGTGTGTGTGTGTGTATCAAGGCGTAGCCGTTTTCCATGGAAGCTTGATCCGACACTGTAAATGCTGGAATATGTTCACCATCGAACAAAACAGTCGTCGTAGAATAGATGAGTGTGTCATGTCCTTTTCAAGAGCAGTGGTGTATTCGTTATGTATAGGAGGATAGGGCAGAGAGTGAGTTAATGTGAACATTTCGGAGATGGGGTTGTCCTCTACAGAATCGATGGCAAACGAATACTGACAGCAATAACTCAGGTGTCCATGCTTTTGTAGCAAGCAGAGGATGAAGAGATGGAGAACGTATTTGAAAATATTCAAAGTATAATTCAGTACGTAAAGGAAGATGAAATTGTAATAATCATTACTGGTTGGAATGCGGTTGTAGCGAAGGGAGTAGAAGAAAGGGTTGCCGGAGGATATGGGCCTGGTAGTAGGAACAAGGGATGGGAAGGACTAATAGAGTTCAGCAAAAAATTTCAGGTAGTAATAGAGAATACTTTGTACAAGAAACACAAGAGGAAGAGGTCCCCTCCGAAAAGACAAAGATATATATGCGAAGATTGCAATTATATCATCGTCAGGCACAGATTCCGAAATCAGATATTGGACTGTAAGGCGTGCCGAGGCGCTTGTGTAGGCTCACTATTTAGTAATGATAAAAAGTAGGCCGAAGCTGAAGAGACTAGACAGGAGAATCTATGGGCAAAGATGTGGGATAAGGTAGTACAAAGGAATGAAGAGATATGCTCGGATTTCTCTGAAGCTAGATACTGCGATAATGAACAGCTCTGTTCGCAATTACGTCGAAGAGGAATGGACATTACTAAAAAGTGGAATCACAGAAGTTGGAAAGAAACACGTTGGTACGAGGAAGTAACTGCGAAGAAACCGTTGTAAGAGAAAATAAACATCACTTGAACGATGAAAGAAGGAAGTACAAAATGTGCATGGAAATTCAGGAAAACAGAAATACAAATAATTTAGGAATGAAATAAACAGGAAGAGCAGGAAAGCTAAGGTGAAATGGCTGCATGCAAAATGTGAAGAAAATAAAAAGAAATGAATTTCTAAAGGACTGAAGTTAAAACAACTCACTCTGAAATTAAAAACAAAGGCAGTAACATTAAGAACCAACTGGTATTGCACTGTTAAAAGCAGAGGAGAGAGCGGACAGGCGCAAAGAGTACAATAAAAGCTCCATGACGTGGATGAAATGTATGATGACGTGATAGTAAAAGAAGCAGGCGTCGACAGCGAAGAGACAGTCGATCCAGCATTAGAATCGGAATTTGAAACAGCTCTGGAAACAAATAAAATGGAATGAGCACATAACATTCAATCGGAATTTCTAAAATCATTGCGGGAACTGACAACAAAACAACCATTCACATTGGTGTGTGGACTGTATGAGACTGGCGATATACCATCTGACTTTCGGAGAAACGTTATCAAAACAATTCGGAATATAGCCATGCGAAAATAATCGCACAGTCAGCTTAACAGCTCAAGTTGCTGACAACAATATATTTCAGAAGAATGGAAAAGAGAACTGAGTTTCTGTTAGATGACGATGAGTTTGCCTTTATGGGAGTCAAAGCCACCAGAGAGGCAGTTCTGAGGTTGCGGTTGACAATGGAAGAAAGGCTGAAGAAAAATCAATACACGTTCCTAGGATTAGTCGACCTAGAAACAGCGTCCACAGTATAAAATGTTGCAAGATATTCGAAAGTCTGAGCAAAATAGCGGTAAGGTATAGTAAATTGTGGGTAACGTACAAGAACTAAGAGGGAACGATAAGACCGAAGATCAAGACCACAGTGCTCTTATGAAAAAACAGGTGTAGGACAGGGATGTAGCCTTTCGCTCCTATCGTTGAATCTGTACATGGAAGAAGCAAAGACGGAAATAAAACGAAGGTTCAAAAGTGGGATTACAATTTAGGGTGAAATGATATCAATGATAAAATTCGCTGACGCAATTCCGAACCTAAGAGAAAGTAAAGAAGAATTACAGGATATACTGAACGCAATGAATAATTTAATGAGTACGGAATATGAAAGGGAATAGATCTAAGAACATCGAAAGTAACAAGATGCAGCAGATATGTGAACAGCGGGTAACTTGACATCAGAACTGCCGATTACGAAGTAGACGAAATTAAGGAATTCTTCTACCTAGGCAGCGAAAAACTTATGGTGGATGGAGCAATGAGGACATTAAAAGCGTACTAACAACAACAAAAATGGCATCCCTGGCCATGAGAAGTCTACTAGTGTCAAACAAAGGACTTAACTAAAGGAAGAAATTTCTCATACTGCATGTTTGGTGCACAGCATTGTATGGTAGTAAAACAGGGACTGTGGGACAAACGGAGAAGAAGAGAATTAAAGCGTTTGAGATAGGATGTTACAGAAGAACTATAAAAATTAGATGCAAGGTGGACTGATGACGAATGAAATGGGGATGTTCTCCGCAGGATCAGCATCATAAATTTTCACTCGTTTCAGTTGACACTGCAGAGCGATCTGACGTATAAAATAGACCCATGACGCTCAATATTTTAATCAAAATCTCTGCCTCTTCTCCATTTGTTTGCTAAACAACACTGACGAAAATCTCCAAACGCCTAGTTCTGACATGCACTGCCGGGGCGGACTGCCGCGTTATGTAAACATTCATCTATTGGCTGCTACAAACGTGGAGTGAGTCAGACGCTACACGTAACTGCAGCTCTGAGTACCGAACAGCTATTATATTACAAAGCAAATGATCAGCAGCCTTGAAACCATCGCATCTGCCTGTGTTGAAGATACAGTATCATCGTGAGTAAAATGCGAGAGCCAAAATCAACAAACAGTGAAGTCTGTGATCAAGGTGGATGAAGTGGTTCGACACTAGTCTGAACAAGCAGTCTTGCCTACAAAATTGAGTGTGATTTCAATATGTAACGTATTTTAACTGGTAACTATTATATATTCTATGCTTCGATGACTAATTGCAAAAATGTCACTCTACAAATACAAGGAAGGTTCCGCGTTTCATGTCCAAGTTGGTCCTACAATTTGAGTAACTTACATCAACGGATTGTGAACTTGAAAACATGGAAAAAGGCATGTGATTCCGTGTTCACGGTGAATTACAGGTAGTCTCTATCTGGCTTCCTTAGTTCAACCATCAGAGGAAGACTAGAACATACCATTTCCACAAGAATCATGCCTAGTAAATCTGTCTTCGTTTTCAAGACTATGTTGATGACAGCTTTACAGGGAGACCTACTGCGGTCAACGAAACAAACAGAAGTTGGAACTTTTTAGATGACTCGTATCAGCGTGAACTACGATCATTGCCACCAAGTCTATTTTAGTCATATTAAAGGGGGTCTTGTGGAGTCACAGGATACATGAGTCGACAGTTTCGGATGACACTTTAATGGTAAAATATTAACTACACGAATTTCTTTTCGGAGGGCCTGACAACGAGCCACTGATGAAAATGTTGTATGAATGACTTTGCACTAAGTCCGTCTTGTAGACGGAATATAATGGTTGTGTAAGAAAACATACACATGTATCGCTTAAAAGATCCGGATATAGTGTACTCATACACGTGTGTGTGTGTGTGTGTGTGTGTGTGTGTGCTTGTTTGGGCGTATGTGGATATTGGTGAGAGAGAGAGAGAGAGAGAGAGGGAGGGAGGGAGAGAGAGAGGTTAGTAGTGAAGGAGGGAGACAGAATGAATGTGGGTCACTTGTACGTCAAGCGGACCTATAAATGAGAATGGAGAGAAATACAGCGAAAATCCTTACACAAAACACGACAGTTGACAAATATTGCTAAAGAGTAAATGAACTGCTTTTGACCTTTCGTACAAGACAGATACTGTAGTAAATAATGCCTTCTGGTTAAAATGAAAACAAGTGGCCTTTTAACGTTTCGTGAAAAGTGCAATAACGTCACATTGCTTGGACACATATGTTTCGGGTTCTTCGCAGGTGGCAAGTTGTTTACAATCTAACGTTTCGCCAGAAAGAGTAGCTGTTATTCTCAGTTACCCACGGCTGATCAAGGTAGACAGCCTTTAGCCTTTGTTGAACCAAGAGAGAAGCTCCAGGCACTGACTGTACGGCGAATGTTGTTAGAACGAGTTTTGCATTCTCAGATAAAATAGGCAAATTGTATGCATCGAAAATTCAGCTTGATAAAATTAGGACTCGGCTGTGCTATCTGATAACGAGTAACTGAAAGATTCTATCTCCCCATTTTTATATCGTGTTATAGTAGTAACAATCTCTTAGCTATCAAATTTGGAACCTACTCAAGTTCAGTAATCTCATGATTTTTACACTACCAGCCGTGGCATAGGTTCGATTGAAAGTGAGAGTGAATGTTATTTCAAAGGTTCCAAGTTTTAATCTGATGGGGGCAGTAGCTGAAACATCTTCATATACAAAGAGATATAGTAAGCAATATAGAAACATCGTACACACTGTTAGAGTTGAACAAAATTCATCACCTTTGTTTCTTATCGAAATGTTCTTGTTTACGTCGATGGGTTTTCATTATTTCTGCGTTTGCATTTGATGTTTTATACCAAAATTTCTTTGAATTGTTACGTTCCTGAATTTTGATAGGTTTAGGTTTTTCCTAACGTTTTGGCTTTGGCCGTAATCACTTGCTTTTGACTTTGGTATGCTGTAATAGGGCAAATTACAGCTCATTTGACAGTCGGAGAATTACTGCTGTTTCTAGGTGCACTTAATCAAGGAAGCTGAACCGGGCGAAAGCATTTGGCGATTTGCCGAGTCTGGACATAGTTCTACCGCCATCTGCAGACGGTTGCTTCTAAAGGAGTCGACTCTGATCTCGCTTCAGCACCTTCCCCTCGTGTTCCTTCGTTCTGCATGCTAGCAGTAGCGCCTAAAGATTACAGCAGAAACTTGTAACATTTGTGCTTAGTTTAAGTAAACGACGATTTGTTTACATTTATTGTTACCTTGTTAGGACACCTGGTCAGGAGGATCAAATGGCGAATAATGTGTTGTGACATATATATAAAGATATATACCGAATTTGTAACAGGTGCCGGCCGGTGTGGCCGTGCGGTTCTAGGCGCTTCACTCTGGAACCACGTGACCGCTACGGTCGCAGGTTCGAATCCTACCTCTGGCATGGATGTGTGTGATGTCCTTACGTTACTTAGGTTTAAGTAGTTCTATGTTCTAGGGGACTGATGTGCACAGATGTTAAGTCCCATAGTACTCAGAGTCATTTGAACCATTTTTTTGTGATAGGTAATAATTCTATGTGCTTGTAAAAATGCCTCGAAAAATTCGTAGGATAATCTACAGTAAGAAATTTCATTTTGGCGCATGGTATACATACGCATTTTTGGGTTGGGTTGTTTGGGGAAGGAGACCAGACAGCGAGGTGATCGGCCTCATCGGATTAGGGAAGGAAGTCGGCCGTGCCCTTTCAGAGGAACCATCCCGGCATTTTCCTGGAGTGATTTAGGGAAATCACGGAAAACCTAAATCAGGATGGCAGGACGCGGGATTGAACCGTCGTCCTCCCGAACGCGAGTCCAGTGTCTAACCACTGCGCCACCTCGCTCGGTCATACGCATTGTTAATTGACGTACAGTACTCCAAGGGAATGAAATACATTCTCCAAATCTTGGCTGACTCGTTTGATATTCCTAAGGACTAAAACCTTCACCCTGTCTGAAAGAGCATGCAAGTAGAAACAATAATAAAAATAACTGGTGTCTGCTGGTAGATAGCCCCCTCATCCCGTCAGTCCCAGTCAGAATGAAGTGGCAGCTGTTGCGGCAAGGACTGAGAAGCTTTCAAAAAGTCCTTCAGCTTAGCCATAGGTGATAGAATACGTAAGCTCTGTGGTTTCGGTATGATCACAGAGATCGCACACCGGAGGAAATATTTATTCTTTTTCCTCTGAAGAGCAGAGGTTGGAAGTGATAATGTGTTATGCAGTGACAGTTAAGAAATTAATGCACCACGGTGGGGTGGGGGAGGAGGGGGGAGGGGGGTGCAGCGCGGTTAGGGAAAGATCCAGGCACTCTTTCTTCACACTTGGTCAAAGAACGATTACGTGGGTGAGTTACTGCTTCGTTCTGAACGTTCATCACAGTTGAGAATGTTAGGATGTGTGGTTATGTATTTTTAGTCAATGATTACGTAGTCTTTAGTGTCTTAGATGTGATTAATCAGTGTTGTAGTGCTTTTAGTTGTTTTTCGGTGTTTCATGATTTTTCAATGATTCTTTGTGTTTGCTACCACGTGTGTCCCGGTAGACTTTATGATACCTATTAGTTTAAAATAAGATTATGGAGTGATTCACACTCGATAATTGTATTCATTTAAGTAACGTTTGTGCATTTCTAATAGTTCATGAGCTACGTTTTTTTAAACAAGTTTTCTTTTGTGTGTGATAGCACTTGGTGCTAGCCAGAGACTTATGTATTATAGGTCGCTTACCTCTTCCTGTTTTGTTCCAGATTCAACTGAAATTCTTTAAAAAACAGCTCTCTAACTTATCCACTGATTTCCATACATAAATTCCTGGGCTCAGGTATACTTTCCGTTCGATTTCTCGATGAAGAAGTGAATTACTTGCCCCTCATAAGGAAATCAGAATACGATGTTTCTGAGGCTAGATTATACGTGCTGCATGGAATAATATTCTCCAACAACGAATTTAAAGTTCAAAATCACTCACGTTTTATTTTCGCTCCTTGCATAAATTAAGTAACAGGCTGGTGACAACAACCTACTTGCTGTAGATGCAGTGAAATGTAGATGTAGCTGTAATACGGCTAATGTTTTAAGGATCTTATATGACTTGGTGTGCCAACTTCATTTTGAAGAGGGCATTGCAGGATAATCACTTGGGATGTGGTATTTAAATAAAGCATCTTTTAATAATAAGTAAAGAAATGGCCTTTCAACAACGAGTTTGGGAAAAACGAGTCTACATCTGATTTACCTTAGCTAATATGAAAGTTTCATTTCCTCTATTACATTAGAGTATCATTTCTGTCAGTTGCATGCTAAATTACACCCATTGGACCTTTCAATCGTACTTGAAGATGAGGAATATGACGGGAGCCACAAATTGATTTTAAAATTAAATCAGTTAAATAACTAATTAGTAATCGACAGCATAAAAACGTAATTTCAGTGCACGCGAAACAACTCTGTTTGAGAAGCAAAAATCAATGCCTACAATATTGCACGAGTCTCTATTGTATCTTTTCCATTTACGTCACTTGATGTCGTATACATGCACTGAGAAACAGACGATATGTATCTGTGTAATCGATGGTGCAGCAGCTAATGTGTTTCGTGGAAGTTATGTCGAAAATAGGCTTTGGAATTTGAAAGAAAGAATAAGAAAGAAATCTGGTGAAAGTTTCAGCTACGATTATTTACTATCCATCCTTTTACCATTTGAGAATAATACCAGTTAAGGCAATCCACAGTTGGGGAGTTCATGTTTCCTTATTCGAAGCCATCAGCAAGTAAATATACAAACCGACGAACGGCTTTCTAACTTTTAATTACATCCCGGGAATGATCTTACTCCTTTATGACCACCACGATAAATGGGAATGGAAAATGTTAATCAGCATAGCAATAAAATTCAGATGAAATCTTTTTCTTTGTACTGGTTATTGGAAGATCTATGTGGTTAAATGCGATCAAAATAAAATTACATATTTTGAATATAAATGAAACACATTACGATTTTCAGTATTGAAAAGTTTAATTAAAGGTAATGATAGCACCAGTCCCTACAAAGAGAATTTATATGACTCTTTCATGCTCTGTTCGCTTTCGAGAGAATATTTCCTTTCATATACTGCTCCCGGTGGAAGCTGAATAAAAAATTATTTTACCAGAGACGAAGTGACTCGTTGTTTAGATCTGTAAAAAAGGGAAACCGTTGAGTAGTATTGGTTATTGGCTTTCCTCTCTTAACGATGATTAAACGACCTAACCATGCTTCACATATTATGAAATCGAATAGTCACTTTTTGCGCTTCGTTATTCAAGGATTCATCAACATTAGCCCATTATTAACGTTTTGTGTTCCACGACAACCATGTATTGCCTCTATTTTACATCCACATTTCCTGTTAACGGTATGAAAGCGTTCAGTCTGAAGCACTTTGTCCGCAGATCTTAAGTCTGTTGTCTTAGTTACTTGTTGAGTTTTACTCACGCATCATTACAAACTCTCTTGATTCCAGTTTGACGAAGGAATACAGTAAATTAGTCTCACCCGAAATGAAATAAATGTTTCTTCTCTTTAATAGTTACCTACAAGTATTTCCAGAAACATTTAGCCTTTAATTTCTACGGAGCTCAACCAAACGTGGATGGAATTGGCGACTATCACTGAATGTTTGTAACAGTCATTCTTTCCCGCTCAATACTCGTATTAAACGGAACGAAACGCTAATGTGTGCCATAATGGGAAGTATCCCGTTCCATGCACTTCAAATTGTTTTGAGGGACGTAGATGTAGATGTCGATTTAATTATTCAGACATGTCATGGTTCGCTTCCTCAGAAATTTGTGTTATTGTGTCTTGTGTGCTGGACATTCATGGAAATACAAAATTTTGTAAAAATTCTTTTAGCTCAAAGCGAGCGACGAATTTAAGAAATGATCGCGCCCAGGTGAGTCCATGAGGGATAGCTACTGAAGTATGTGGGTGACGTTTCTAGTATCCTCCAGAGAGAAATCAGAATTCACGAGGTATGTTGTAAGACTGTGCATCTGAGGCTCGGCAACTGAAGACAGGTTGAACAATAGTACAGCTTTGTTGACAGATTTGGTTCTAATTGTGACATTACGGTAACTGACAAAAAATACAGACATTGGTCAAAGATGTTTTATAGGATTCGCATATGCCTATGTACATTATTAGCGATGTTAGTATAAAACGCCATATAAAGATAACTACACACCTAGTATATGGTCTATTCTTTGATGACAGGAACCGCTGACGAACAAATCGATGTATGTGAATCAACCATTATGGATATTTTGCAGTTCAAACACGATATCCATTGACAAGGAGAAACGTAAGCAGATAATAGGATTTATATGTCATGGTGAGGCAGTTAACCAGGATAAACTGATCGCAAGTGTAAATTCCTGTCAGGGCTTAAAGTTTTACGTTTCACCTACTTTTCCCCAAGTATCTGAAGAATTCAAGACGGGATGGTGCCACTGAAACGTCACGTCACACTACTTGCTACGCTCTTGTTTAGTAAGGACGTATTCTCAGTGTTTCAAGACAAATGTTTTATAAATTATCTTTATGATTTACGGTATATTATATTTGTTGCCTAAGAAGAGTGGCGTCCGGCTTTGAAAATGAAAGAGGAATGGTTAAATTTATGAATGCCGATTATTTCTGTTATAGTGTCGTGAGTATGAATGTGCTTGCTGAAAGAAATAGTAATCCAGACAATAACTGTCGTGACGGGTAGTCACAAACGAATTGGGTTCTAAACAGGTGATAAATGACATGGGTATTGACCCATCAAATGTAAGAACTGAAATATAATTACAGTTCGAATGAACATTGTTATAAAACTTTTTTGCTGTGACTATGGTTGAGTTAGTTACATGTCCCATAGATCATTTAAATGATTCTTTTGTTGAAATGGAACGATTCACTTTATAAGATGAATATACATGATCAGTGTTAACATTAATGAACAAATGATTATTTTTAACCCTAATCATGCAGGCACACTTAAAACTTTTTGTTTTCTTATTTAATTTTATTTTTTTTTACTTGCTAGCAGTTCTTAAGTAAAAATTAGTCAGAGGAACAGGAGAAGGAATAAGAGGAAAAATAATTTTTAATCAGATTTAAAAACTTATGCTTCACTACTTGTCAGACATTTCATGTTATTGTGTAAATGATTACGAAATTTAGTTGCTGCATATTGTACTCCGTTCTGAGCCCCAGACAGCTTTAACAATCGGTAATAAATATCATCCCCCCCCCTTTGATTTGTATATATGTATAACGTAGTCCTTTCTCAGATTGTGATACATAACTATGACGAATTTCATCAATGAATGTAATCGCTGTGATGGCACATTTAAAATGGCTAGCCTCTAGAGGTGGTACCTACATCACCACTGTGGGTGAACGTCACATGTCATTCTCACTGTTCACTTATGTACAATCAATACTTTCTTTCTAAGTGATGGGGTGCCCAGGAAAATTATTCCATACGACACTATTAGGTGGAAATAAGCAATATATGTGAGAAGGTTGCTGTATATGTTGGCAAGATTAGCAATTAAACTAAGAGCTGAAGTAGTTCAGTTTGATTTTTTGGCAGTGTCAGTAACATACTTCTCCCAGTTGAAGCTCTCGTCAATATGTACACTCAAATACTTGGTTCATTTTAACCTATGCGCTGACTAATGTTCAATGTAACGTGTTTTTTGACAACTTGCAGAGAATCTATTTTCAGAGAAACAATAATTCTTTGAAAATCGGCAAGTCTTCTGTTCCTTTCTCTTTAATGATACAAAAATCTCTTCGGTAGACAAAACTCCTAATACAAGTGAAACCAATACAGTTCGTAAGTCGCTGCTGTAGAGCTCGTAGAACGGGTGGTGTTCAACTGGATCGCTGCCAGACAGCGCGGCGCTTATGTTCTGTTCACTTAGAGGCCGCTGCTGTCTCGGTGTCGTCCTAGAGAGGGGTCGGTCAGCGTACTATTGGCTGACGTCTTCGCCGCCCGCTCTACTCTGCCGTTCCTGACTGTCGTGCCGGCGCTTGACTCTTAAGCGAGAACCTCCCCACCCCCCCCCACCCCCTGCCACCTTCCCACAAAGCAGCCGGATGTCGTCGTATAACGAGCTCGACAGCGGCAGGGGAGGCAGGAGTGTGGATTTGCGCTGGACGTCAGGCTTCCGGTCGTACCCCGCCATCTGGCCTGCTCACTGGCGGAAACTTCCCCTGGAAAACGACCAGAAGGGTACGCGTCCACCTCAGGAGGCCCATAACAAGATGTAGAAGGCATCGGCTGCTGCGCTGTGGGAGGGTCCAGCTCCAACGGTAGGACTAGAGGAGGCGGAGACGGCGATAGGCTCCGCCTCCATGACACCCTGGCGGCTGCTGTGGTCGCGCTGTTCTCATGATCCATGCATCTGGGGAGAGAGACACAGAAGGATCACCGTGCACATGACATTTGCGAATTTGACTATGACACTGGCACTGCAATCCGTCTGGCCCTGAAATGAAATACATGCATGTGCCAAGGCGACGAAGGATCTTGCCTCGCGCCTACCGTCTCCTTGTAACCTCCTCCTCACTTATCGACCTTAATGAGAGTGAAAAATTAAACCACGTGTACCTAATGGAAATTTGGGAAAAGCAATCGTCACCGAAGTTAATCTGTCGGTAAAGAGGGAGGAAAGGGTTACATGTAAATGAAATGAAAAATACAAATGAAACTGGTGGAAATTAATTTTGAAATGGGGTAAAGTTAATAAAGAAAGTAAATGTGCGGCCGTTACGTTAACAATTAACTAACGGTAATTAGATATTTGAGATTTGGGGGAAATTACGGTCGCCAGTCCTATGGACAATTACTATAGTAACTGAAAAAGAAAGGTTATTACACATATAATTAGCACTAGAAGCGTGGCAACTGAAGGTTGACACGTGTAGTGTGAAAACTAAAAGTTTGTCAGAAGTAATAAATTTCGCAACACTCTTACTTAATTCAGCAAAAGAATTAATAAATCCGGAAAATTGAAAGTTAACTTAGTGACTGAAATAAATAGTGAGCTTTGTTTCTGAAGCACATCGAAATTCAGTAAAATACGGTTAGTCTTGGGCTGCCTCAACAATCATTTCAAAAGCTACTTGAATCTACTCAATTTAGAAATAAGAGATTTAACTTTGAACTTGAATTAAATGATTGTGAACAGTTAACAATAGTAAAATTTAGTACGTACCAAGCTGAGCTGCAGTCGCAGGTAAGCTAAAATACTCGCACTCTTAATTTGTGCTTGTGTAAGCTAAATATTGTAGCCAGCTATGAATACCTTAACTGAACTTTGAAATTGAAGCAGTGAAATCGAATAATATTACTTTAATGCTAGAGTTTGAATTTCAACGACACTCGGGTTCATTCCGGAAAAGGAAGGGACCCTGCTTGGTAATGCAATTGGGACAATGAGCAACAAAGGTTCATGCTATGTTGCTGTAATTTAAAAGCAGTTTGAAAAGCTGAGGTCTCCCATACAGTTCTAAAACTTTACGTGCTACCAGTCTTCCTTGTTGGTTGATTGAAGGTTTGAAGTAGTCGATAGAGGAGGTGGCGACAGTCACTCATTGTCGGCCGTCGCTGTTGCGGAAGCTGGATGTTGGCGCGCCTTCTTCTCGACACGGTCTCCAGCCGAAACGGGCTCTTGATGTGTGCCAGCTAACGCTTCCCGTCCGCGACACCATGTCAGAAACTAACATAGCAAGTCGAGCGCAATTACATGCTGCCAAACCCCGAAAGCGCGGCAACTCACGGGAGCGTCACACAAAACACCAGCTCCACTGCCCTCCTCCAGCCAGACCCCTCTGCTCTGCCCGCGCTTCACGCGTCAGAGTTAACACTACTAAAGATCCTAAACACTTTGGTTCTCCACACGACCTATCGATGTAATCGTTCGATAGCATAGTTTTCCCTAGGCAAGACCCAGCGTAAAAATACAAATAATATTTACAAAACAAACCAATTATACATCGACATAAATGCATATATATATATATATATATATATATATATATATATACAAATAGTAAAGCAATTACAATATATAAAGACACAGAAATGTCATATCTTCAGGTAACAAATAAAGGAAAAGAATTTATAGTACAATAGATGGAAATAGGAGGATGTGCATTTCCGGCGTTACATGCTGCCGCGAAAAACCCAGAAAAACACAAAATCATGCGGCGTGAACCGATGCTTGCGGCCTTCCTTCGACGCCAGATAATGAAGAGGGTGGAGCAGCTGGAGCAGTATCCGATGGCGGCTACCGCGAAGTAATTCCGCCGGTGATGGTCCATCTCGTGGCTGCAAACGATAGGAGGCAAGAAACAGTTTCACTGCTTGATCGTGGTGTGTGCTGTGAGGTAACGGGCGAGCTGCGGCGTCCTGGAAATACGAGGGCTATTCCGAAAGTAAGGTCCGATCGGTCACGAAATGGAAACGACTATGAAAATCCGGTAAAGCTTTGCACAGATGTGTTGGGTAGTGTCTCTAGTATAACCCCAGTTAGCATCACGTCGCTCTTCTCATTTCTGAGCTCGCAGTGAGTGCGTAAATATGTCTAGAAAATAGTGTCTGCCGCCAAGTACGGGGGCCTGGTGAGAAATTTCCCCTGAAGCTATGCAGCTAACATTACATAACTGTCGTGCTGTTTCGTCTTCAAGACAATTCTCAGCCGCATTCTGCAGGGGCAATGAAGATGCTCCTGCATCGTTTTCAAATGGAAATGTGAGAGTACCCACAATACAGCCCGTAATTGTCTCCCTCTGAGTTTCAGCTCTGGTCACATGAACCGCTGGTTATGAAGACAACATTTCGGCACAAGACAACGAGCCGTAAGCCAGCGTAGAGAATTGGCGGAGAGCACTGGCGGCTGCCTTCTATAGCGAGGGTATGGGAAAGTCGGTACAACGCTACGATACACGTCTAAGTCGGGTCGGCGACTATGGAGATAAGTAGCTGCAAGGTGTATCTAACTGTTGCAAATAAAACATTTTTGATTTTTACCGTGGTTTCCATTTCGCGACCTATCGGACCTTACTTTCGGAATAGCCCTCGTATTCTAAGTTCAGAGTTGGCGACCACCGCTCGCGCCGCTGGGCAAGCCACGGCTCTTTAGCAACCTTGTGATGCCGCACAAAGGTCGGACCACGTGGTCCATCGGACGCGTGGCTAATAGTTCCATAGTGGCGCTGCGTCAGTGAAGGAGACACTACGGGAGTGCGAAAGATGGCGGACTTTGTGGAACCATCATGGCAGACATTTCACAGATCGTATAGAAATTAACAGTAGCCAGATGAATCAGGGTACCTCAAAAACAAACATATACATTACTGTTATTTGCACGACGATTCTGATGGTGTAATCAGATTTTCAGTATATTTATTAGTTTAAGGTTTTGTGTCTGACGACAAATTATACAAGTAACACCCAGCAACGAATTTCCAAAGTATAAACGCTGCATCCGATTTTGTCGATCGCCATGTCTTTTGAAAGCTATTAGCATAAACCGAAATTGGTATGAATGACAGGCATGTAACTTAAATGGTACACGAGTTATTGGAGGTCAAATTGGCCGATTACTATCGATCGCGTCAGGCCATAAGTACTCCACAGTTACACGAAGAAACGGTAGCAGCATGCTTATAAATATATTTATTACTCTATGTCTTTGTTTATATCCGATATATATACTATTCATGAAGAAATTGGTTATATATTTACTGTGTTTTAGAAAGCACAATGGCATTAGGCTACTGGCCTAAGTTTTATTATGTCTGTGAGTGTACGTTGGCTTGGAGACATGGAGGGAGCGCTCTAGCCAATCACAGCGCTCGTTACGTGCGGGGAACAGCCGCACAGGACGCGGCGAGTTCTGGAGTACGGCACTGGACACGGAATTTGCTGGATGCGACGGCGCGACGGATGCACGGTCGCGAGAGGGACTTAGAAAGTGTGGAGCAGTTTACGCGTGGTCGTGGCAGATAGAAATGTTTCGTAGTGCTGACTTGTGCACTTAATTTCCGTGGCTTCTACAGTGAAGACGTAGTGTGCGTTTAGAAGTGGATATTTCGCGAGCTTTGTTGTTGTTCATAACTAATTACGTGCAGTAGGAATCTATTGTTTCCCTGTTATTCAACTTAATTGCTGTACCATCGACACCAATAAATGTTTTGCAGAAATATACCGCATTCTCAAAAGGACTTCTACTATCGTACTCATTATTTAAAGTCGTTAAGATAGTACCTGCATGTATTATTTACGTGTAGTCTTTCATTTATAAATTTATATGTCACTTTCATAATGCGCAATTGCCGAGTGATAGAAACATTCGACCATTCGATTCATGTGTGTATTTTTATCGTATACTGTAGACTCAGCAGTATTTGGTCTGTAATGCGGCAACTACGTATCCAAGGCCCTAGACAACGAAACTAGCCAAACCTTTTAATATTTCAACTCTGAGAGCAACTCTGAGTCGAAGGATGCGTCGATATTTGAAAGCCCGCAGTGCGGTGCGAAGTTTGGTCACCTGCTGCTTGAAGATTCTGGCAAAACGTTCCGCTTCGCCGTTTGACTGTGGATGGAACGATGCACTAGTTGGATGCTGTATGCCACTGCGTTCACAGAATGTTTCAAATTCATTTGACGTGAACTGAGGGCTGTTGTCCGACACTATGACTTCAGGTAAAACTTCGAAGCCAAAAATGGAGGACAAAGTCTGAATTGTGGTACGTGACGTTGTCGAGTTTATTGCCACAGCAAGAGAAAATAACTTGCTGTGCGAGTCTACCACAAGTAACCAACGAGTGTTCCGAAAAGGTTCCGCAAAGTCTATGTGTACACGTTGCCATGGTGACTGCGACTTAGGCCTTACAAAGAATTTTTGTGGCGAGGCGGACTGATTTTCCGCACATGCGTGACACTGTGAAGTCATCTGTTCTATTTGGGTGCCCATACTCTGCCAAGTGCAATGTCGACAAGCTAACTGTTTCTTACGTACAATCCCCCAGTGTCCTTGGTGAAGTAACTTCCACACTTCTTTTTACAAAACCTTAGGGATGAACACACGTGACTGTCCACTGTCATTCTGAACAAGAATCACACCGTGCTGTATAGCGAGGCTATGCTGACGTACAAAGTATCGGCACACTACAGTGTTCTTTACGCTATGCAATGAGCGAGGCCAAGATGTTCGTATGTATTGTAGCAAAATATTCAAATCTGAATCATCTTCCGTGGCCGGTACAATTTTCCTATACTTCAGAGTAAAGGATTCGAGCAATTCAAAACCCTGAGCATTGATGTGACAACAAGATGCAGCAGAAGCGTCGAAGTCTGTATCAGGGACGATCGGAAGACGTGAAAGTGCGTCCGCATTACCATATTTAGCCGTCAGACGATACACAATCTCGTACTGGTATTGAGACAACAACAAAACCCATCGCTACAATTTTTAGGCAGTTCGTACAGGAACCGGCTTCGTTAGATGAAACAAGGACTCCAAAGGGTTATGATTCGTTACTAAGTAGAATTTTCTGACATGCAAATAGTGGTGCAGCTTGGTGACACCATACACCATAGCCAATGTCTCTTTCTCTATTTGTGAATAGTTACACTGATATTTTGATAACACTTTTGATGCCAAAGCAACAGACCTGTCTGTATCACCAAATCTGTGTAAAGCTCTGCGCTGATTCCGTAAGAGGAAGCTTCAACTTGCAACACAACTGTTTTGTCAGGATCAAAGTGTACCAAACATCGATCACTGATCAATGCATTAAAAAGGTTTTGAAAAGCTTCTTCACACTCATCTGTCCAAACAAAGGGAACGTTCTTGCGATGCAAGCGATGCAGTGGAGCTGCAATTTGTGCTGCTTTCTGTATGAACCGAATATAATGGTTCATTTTCCCTGATTGCAATTCTGTGACATTGCGATGAACTGTAAATCTTGTATAGCTAACAAATGTGGTGGAAGAGAATGTACACTTTAGCTGTTTATGACATGACAAAGATAATTCAACTCAGATTTAAAAAAAAAACACACACACACACACACAATTGCCCAGTCTACACTTTAGTCTTGTATCAGGTAACACACAAAACAAAGCACGCAAATTTGCAATGTGTTCTTCAGGTTTACGACCCGCCACAACAATATCGTCCAAATAGTTTGAACAGTTTGTTATTCGAGAAGTCAACTTTCCCAAATGTCGTAGGAAAATGGTAGGTGAGGAAGCACTGCCAAAAGGCAAACGCAAATATTTAAACAAGCCAAAACGAGTGTTCACAACATACACTTTTTGAGATTCTTCGTCTACTGGTATTTGAAGAGAAGCATCGCGCAAATCAGTTTTTGAAAGGTAACGACCAGCACCTAATCTGTCCACGAGATCCTTTGGGCATGGCAATGGACAAGTATCAATCACAGTTTGTGGGTTAATGGTAGATTTAAAGTCAACACAGAGGCGAATGCCACTTGAAGGTTTGGGAGCAACACCAGTGGACTTGCCCATTGACCAGCATGTATGGGCACAATAGCTCCGCTATGTTGGAAGTTCAGCAGCGACTTTGTCCAGTAATGCAATGGGAAGAGTTCTGGCCCAGCAAAATTTCGGCTGAGCATTGACTTTCATTCTAACATGTGCGTGTTGCAGGGATTGAATAGACTGCATTTATGACATCGGCCTTGTGACTAGATTTTTGTGAGTGAGTAGAATTCGTCCGTGTGTTTCGTTGCAAACAGACTGATTGTACATGTCCTTTCTAGCCACAAGCGTAACACTGTGCTTGTCGGGATGGGTAGTTCGTCGTTTCTACCGTGAATAGCACCGCGGGGATGACTTAATTTTGTTTGCCTTTGTACAGAGTGTTTATGTGGCGTGGAGAGTTGTCTCATGCAGCATGGCGCGCACAAGCTGTTGCTGCCTAATGGGCTGGTCACTACCAAGGTATGACTCGAACCGACAAATGGGCTACTGCTCAGAGGCACCTGAATCGTACTGATCTAGTATTTGCATGACGGATCGGACTGTTTCAAAATCTGTTCGCAAAGTCTGACATCAGTCACATTTTACAAAGTCGCATCATGCAACATTACATATAAATACAAAGAATCACAAGCGCATTTGAATTTGAATTTCCTCATCATATCCTGCAAGTCTCTTGCCCACACTCGATAAGTGTTTTCTTACCGTTTTTTGAAATAAAAGAACTGGTACCTAGATGCTACCACATTCACTTGTTGGTCATAATAGTTAGTTAGAGAGTCTACAACCTGATCATACGGACGTTCACTCGCAAGTGGAGTTGAGAAATAACTTCTGAATGAATCTGAACTCTGCAGTTCCTACAGCGGACAATAAATAGGGGAGTTTCACAGTACCTGGGAGGTTGTGAGCAATTATTTGGGCTTCAAACTGTGGCAACCACTCGAGCCATTCCTCGTCTTATTCGTGAAACTGGTATATCACTTGGAGATACTGTAGGCGCCTACTGCACTGTATTCATTTGCGTCGCCAGCGGCAGCTGTCCCGAATTTAGTAGAGACGCGATCTGTTGACTCTGAAACATCTCCATTAGCTGCGTTGTATCTATGGCTTGCAGCTGAGGCACCTGTGCAGGGGTAGGTTAGGTGGGCTGCTCGTACTGGGAGAGAGAAATGCAATAAACAGACAAGGCATGCAAGAAAATGAGTGTAAAGGCAAAGAAAATTTCTGCAACGCCCACTTGAGAAGACTGATTAGCAAACAACACTACAAGAGATACTGTTAAAGCAAGTAAACACCCCAGCAAAGAAAAGCAAAGTAGAGTTAAGATGCCACGAACCCACAAATTAAAATGCCCGTGGCCACGAGGCGTGGGGTTTTTTGAAGACTCGTCGACAATGTTGTGTCGTCTAATATAGGGTGCCTAGGAAACTTGCTTTCTCGGATCGCTAGATGACAATTCAGGCAAATCTTATTAATGAATTTTTATTACAGCGAGATAAATGACATTACTTAAGTTTGAGAATTTACAATGGTGTGTCGCAAGCAATGGGTGACCGACAAAATAAGAAATTCTCTTCAGTACACACAACTCCTAATACAAGTGAAACCAATACAGTTCCTAATTCGCTGCCTTTGTGCTCGTAGAACGGCTAGTCTTCACCTTGGCTGCAGCCAGATCGCGCGGTGCTTATACTCTCTTCGCTTAGAGGCCGCTGCTGCCTCGGTGTCGTCCTAGAGAGGAATCGGTCAGCGTACTATTGGCTGATGTCTTCACAGCTCTCTCTGCCCTGCATTCTTCACCGTCGTGCCTGCACTTGACTGGCGGAACACAAGTAATGTCGGTTCATGAGTCTCTATGAAGATGCTGGTCTTCTCTGGGCCAAACAACATGAAGACTGTACAGCAGTTGACCGAAGGCGCGTACTATGGTCCAACAAGTCACGCCTTGCCCTCTTCCTAAATGAAAAGAGACATCAATTGCACCATGCACCCAAAGAGAGCGCTTAACACGTAAGGTTTGGAGGACATACACTCCTGGAAATTGAAATAAGAACACCGTGAATTCATTATCCCAGGAAGGGGAAACTTTATTGACACATTCCTGGGGTCAGATACATCACATGATCACACTGACAGAACCACAGGCACATAGACAAAGGCAACAGAGCATGCACAATGTCGGCACTAGTACAGTGTATATCCACCTTTCGCAGCAATGCAGGCTGCTATTCTCCCATGGAGACGATCGTAGAGATGCTGGATGTAGTCCTGTGGAACGGCTTGCCATGCCATTTCCACCTGGCGCCTCAGTTGGACCAGCGTTCGTGCTGGACGTGCAGACCGCGTGAGACGACGCTTCATCCAGTCCCAAACATGCTCAATGGGGGACAGATCCGGAGATCTTGCTGGCCAGGGTAGTTGACTTACACCTTCTAGAGCACGTTGGGTGGCACGGGATACATGCGGACGTGCATTGTCCTGTTGGAACAGCAAGTTCCCTTGCCGGTCCAGGAATGGTAGAACGATGGGTTCGATGACGGTTTGGATGTACCGTGCACTATTCAGTGTCCCCTCGACGATCACCAGTGGTGTACGGCCATTGTAGGAGATCGCTCCCCACACCATGATGCCGGGTGTTGGCCCTGTGTGCCTCGGTCGTATGCAGTCCTGATTGTGGCGCTCACCTGCACGGCGCCAAACACGCATACGACCATCATTGGCACCAAGGCAGAAGCGACTCTCATCGCTGAAGACGACACGTCTCCATTCGTCCCTCCATTCACGCCTGTCGCGACACCACTGGAGGCGGGCTGCACGATGTTGGGGCGTGAGCGGAAGACGGCCTAACGGTGTGCGGGACCGTAGCCCAGCTTCATGGAGACGGTTGCGAATGGTCCTCGCCGATACCCCAGGAGCAACAGTGTCCCTAATTTGCCGGGAAGTGGCGGTGCGGTCCCCTACGGCACTGCGTAGGATCCTACGGTCTTGGCGTGCATCCGTGCGTCGCTGCGGTCCGGTCCCAGGTCGACGGGCACGTGCACCTTCCGCCGACCACTGGCGACAACATCGATGTACTGTGGAGACCTCACGCCCCACGTGTTGAGCAATTCGGCGGTACGTCCACCCGGCCTCCCGCATGCCCACTATACGCCCTCGCTCAAAGTCCGTCAACTGCACATACGGTTCACGTCCACGCTGTCGCGGCATGCTACCAGTGTTAAAGACTGCGATGGAGCTCCGTATGCCACGGCAAACTGGCTGACACTGACGGCGGCGGTGCACAAATGCTGCGCAGCTAGCGCCATTCGACGGCCAACACCGCGGTTCCTGGTGTGTCCGCTGTGCCGTGCGTGTGATCATTGCTTGTACAGCCCTCTCGCAGTGTCCGGAGCAAGTATGGTGGGTCTGACACACCGGTGTCAATGTGTTCTTTTTTCCATTTCCAGGAGTGTACATCAGGCCATAGGTAATTCACAGACTATTGGGTTGGTTTTCAACCATGACTTACCTCTCTTACTTAGTTTGGTCCGAACACGAGGCGTGGTGTATGTTTCAACATTCTCGTTGACGAAGTATTAACCGTTCTTGTAAATCATGATGAGTAGGCTGTGGACTCTCTCGTATTCTAAGTTGATAACAGCTGCATTCATGTGGCAGAATGGACCTGTTCGTAGTTTGGCGAACGCTCAGGCGCCACGCCGCCCAAAGGGAGACTGTCGAGAGGACTGCTGAATTGCCAAAAGTAAGCCTCAAGGGTGCATGGAAGCATTTGACACAGAGAATCAAACTGTGTTGTACACGGTCCAGTCACATTAATGTAACCACCGCCTATGTTCGACGCCATTGTGCAATAACCACTAATGGACGGCAGGTGGGTGTACTAATCCTGAAGAGTATATAAAGCACGTCGTGGGGATACGGACAACAGTGCAGTCGTGGTCGTAATGCAGAAACGGAGCGATGTATCTGACATCCAACAAGCATGATCATTGGTGTTTGGGACAAGGGTGGAAGAATATCCGAAACGGCTAAGTTTGTAAACCGTTCGTGTATCGCCGCTGTTAAAGTATAACGTGCCTGGAAATACGACGCATTCCAAAACCAGTGCCCGCCGGTGTGGCCGTGCGGTTTCTAACAACCCTACCACAACAAAGTTAAAAAAATATATGATTGTAGTGTTGCTCTCGCTGCTAAATATTGCATTTTCGGGCAACAACAAAGTTATATTATGTGGCAGGTTTCATCGGTGCACAGTTAATAAAGTCATTTCTTGAAATAATGGATAAACTAGGCACTCATCTTTTCGGGCTTCCCACGCTGGTCTCGTTGTGAACTCATGGCTCAATAGTCGAAAATCTAGGTAGTGATGATTCCAAGCTCGGATGCAATGAGGCGTAGGTGTTACTCTGCGATATTCAAAGGTTTTATAGATGTGTTTCATAAACCATTCTTGAAGGTTAAACTTTAGCAAGTTAGGACAATGGTGATGTAAAAAAGTAATCAGCACTCCGAATTTAAGTTACACTTCTTTATTATTACTTTTGTTGCAGTATCACGTAACTCGTTCCAAAACATCACTTCACAATATAAAACGTACCTGAAAATATCTTCCTCACTGTTAAAGTTCATATTTCATAAACTGACTGCAATTTGCGTCTTTTTAACATGACGACCAAAGCTTGACTCTCTAATAACCGAAGGTTGCGGTGGTCTCGCGGTTCTAGGCGCTCAGTCCGGAACCGCGCGACTGCTACGGTCGCAGGTTCGAGTCCTGCCTCGGGCATGGATGTGTGTGATGTCCTTAGGTTAGTTAGGTTTAAGTAGTTCTAAGTTCTAGGGAACTGATGACCACAGATGTTAAATCCCATAGTGCTCAGAGCCATTTGAACCTTATTTTTTTTCCTAATAACCGCTTACGCGCCCAAAACACAGAGTTACAAGTACGTCAAAGATCATAGTGACAAAAGAAAGAATACACATAGGAATAATATCATTGTAATATATACATATCGATGAATGGAAGTACCTCTACATTAATGAAATCAAATCTGAATGTTGTCAGAGATATATGTTAACTATTTTACAGAAACACAGTAGAATATTGCTGGTATCGAGAGGTTGAGGTGAGGTGCCGTAATGGTTACGTAATTCAAGTACCATTACAGATTCTAGGCGCTTCAGTCTGGAACGCGAGACCGCTACGGTCGCAGGTTCGAATCCTGCCTCGGGCATGGCTGTGTGTGATGTCCTTAGGTTAGTTAGGTTTAAGTAGTTCTAGGGGACTGATGACCTCACATGTTAAGTCCCATAGTGCTCAGAGCCATTTGAACCATTTGAACTAAAACCTGTGCAGAGATTACACAACGGTCAATAGATGACGGGTGAACGACGGCTGCGGTGATGTACTGGGGCAAAGAGACGTGCAACTGTCGAGCAACTGACCGCTCAGAGGAGCAAAGGGACTGCACCAGTGTCTTCTCAACGACCGTTCAGCTGCGTATGGGCTCACTGCAGTTTATCGGTTCCGAAGGCTGGAATTTTCAAGCCAATGCGCAATTGGGCGTCGATTGAATTACGGCCATTTGGCATTTTCAGATGAATCACGTTTAGAACTCCATAGGTCTGAACCATCTGATCAATCGTCGGAAAGGTCCAGAACGGAGAAGAGTGTGTTACGGTCTGGGGATTGATTTAGTGGAATTTCCTGGATGATCCCGTCATTAGGGAAAGCACAATGGATCACCATAAATGTAGTTATTCAGGTATTTGACAGGTGGTCAAATAAATGTGACTGGACAACACAGTAGCAGGATGTAAATCGACATCTCTTTTTATTAACTGTGTCATGTTGCATTAACCGTAAAAAGCATTATTTCTACGGAATTTTCGTGAGATATTCATAAAACAATTTTTTACATAAAAGTTGGAACCTATATCCAATAATATCCAATAAATTAACATGCCGAGTCCATCAAGATACGGAATAATGGATAGGAAAAACAAGAAGAAGTTCTATTGTGGCAGTTCTGATGATTGCCGTATTCTATTGCACAACATACGTGTTTCTATTTGTGCTTGCGGCTAACAAAGCCTAAAGTTTGTTTCCGGTTTTCGAATCCTTAACATCACCTAGACATCGTCTTAAGCCATGGACCTGGAACACAGGAGTAAATGACAAAGAAAACAAAAATGTGTCCACGTGAACTGTGGAATTGAAAATCTGCTGATAAGGGGAGTCTGGGTTATACGCTGCAAAGTAAAAACTGATTTTGGAAACAGATTACTACAACACCAGCGGCAATCTTATTTTTTCAATAGGACGACCAGTTTCAGCTACTAGGGCCAATTTCAAGTCGTTACTGAAATAACGCTATCTAGCAATATTAAAAAATAAGATACAAATGTAAACAGTTACACAAAAAACAAAGTAACAACAAAAAACTATTAAGAAAAGGGAATATTGTATGAATGAAACATAGTAAAACAAATAATGAAGCTAAAAATGCGTCCAAATTTAAAGCAGGTATTGAAATGACGTATAAACTTTCAGAAAGCACATCTAATTTATAATCATGTGTACCATAATAAAAAACAGATTCTTAATGAGCAACTAATCAAAAATAAAATATTGTTCTCTTTCGTTTTCCCCAAAATGTTTCCAATAACTTCTTCTTATCCTTTGGACATTTTTCCGTTTCGTCTTCGAGGTCGGCATTCTTATATGGGTTCAGGCATATCTGTGGAAGATGGTGGCGGACTGCCCTTCCTGATCCCAGTATGTGTTTGATATATTGTCTTCATATAGGGGTCCACAGCCTCCAAGAATTCTATGAAAGAAAGCATTACCCTTAGAAGTCTGTACAATTATATCCTTCATTCGTTCTGAGAGTGGCCAGATTTAACACTAAGTAATATTCAATTACGTAAAGGTATTTTAAATTAGGCAACCGTGAAACGTCCCCTTTGAAAAATTGTACAGGACTGTGCTTAACCTGACACACAATATTTTTAGCGCAACGCAATCTGACTTTCAGAAATCCCTACAAAAGAATGGCCCTGACTAACATTTCATAACTCTTAAAGTACGATTCTTGGTTTCCAACAACCTTTTTCACAAACCAGAGTCCCTAACCACTACTCATTATTCCTTACCTTATTCGTCGACACTTCTTCAATATTTTACGATAACAGATACGTAGCATACTCAAATAACTCATATAGCATCTGCTTATAGATCATAAACATACCGCAACAGCATAATACACATAGTCATCGTAATAATAGCATCATAACACTTCAGTCAAATCTCAAAAACGTCGTAGCTTTCTGCAATAACTTCAAAATCTAAAAAAATTCTCCACTCATTTAAATAGTGTCATCCACCTCAAACGTACTTTAAATATCATGACCCATACCAAATACATCATTCAAAGCTCTCATAGTATCACAATGGTTCCGAAAAAATATGAACAGTTTACAAAGTACAGACAAAATACAGTTTCATAAGTGTGATTATCCAACTGTGTAGCGTAAACATCTGTCACTGATGTAATAAAAAAATGTTTGTTTCTCTGTTAAATGATCAGATAGCTGTGTAATTCTGTGTTAGAGAATTATGGTACCGATGTGTAAAGTTGTATAAGCAAATACCATATTAGCTAGGGCTCCTTGTGCTTGCCAAACACATGGTACACAAAGTAAGCATGTACCCCCCTGAGGATTAATGTAATTATACCCTCAGGTGTTACAGATTACAGCAATGGAATGAAATGTATCACGGAAAACCTTTGTATCATTGTACTTCAAATATCTTAAAAAAATAAATGTTTTAAGTACAAAATTAATCACTCAAATACGTGTCCTGTAGCGCTAAATGTGCGTCTTGCTGTAAGATAATTCTGTGGAACTGTCTTAGTTATCGTCCTCTGTAAGCAAAGTTCTGCTGAAGTCAATGTACTTACCTCATGATAAACAAAAGTGAAATGCTTTGCGAATAGATATCTTAGTTATTACGCTTATTGCCGTCAGTCCTGTACAATTTTTCAAAGGGGAAGTTTCAACCGTTACCAGTCACAAACTACGTCAACTATTGTATTACTTATTTATTTAGCGATAGGCTTCGAGGTAAACCTCATCTTCAGGCTAAATGGCATTACAAAAACAACTTTAAAATAAGACCATACTGATGTTACATAGTCTTTTCGTAAATGCTGTGGTCATCCTGTGGAAGAAGAGAAAACTTAGTGAGGGGTGCTGTCACTTTGGTAGCTGGACTGATATTTGCACGAAAATCTTTTTTAACAGTCATTCACTTTCTTCTTCTGGCGTGGCAGTCTCGTAGTGGTGCGCTGGGGTGCCTCCATTTCCGTGCCTCTCCTGGTCACTGTTCACAAATTGTCACTATCGTAGCAGTAACTTGGAAACACGATCACAGACAGTTTTGTAGTGCAGTGGACAAGATGGCGGTCAAAAAACAGCTGGTTTAGATTTGACTATCGATTTGTCGATCATTGTGGTGTCAGATGTTTATCTGTCTTCTGCACGTCTTGTTATTGTATTACAGATGTAGGTTGACGAAGTACATTACAAATTGAGCACCTGTTACAATATGTAAAATAAATAGTTTATTTCATGATGTGTTTAATATTATTGTAACAGGTGCTCAATTTGTAATCTATTTCGTCAACCTACATATCTCGCCGAATCCCGTAGAAGTCCAAGATTGGTGTGTATCTGCGCTGAGGGGATCGTTGATCATCATTGCCTTCACTATATATGTGATGTTTGTCGAAGGAGCAGACACTCTTTTATCCTGCAGCGACTATGAACCAATATACAAAGAAATCATAGACATTAGCTACCAGTGGGCTTTGATTTATACTAAGCTGTGGCTGCAGGATCGAGAACATGTCCGAAAGAACAGACACCACATATATAACTAAGGTGATAATGGCTAATGATTCCTTCAGTACAGATTCACACCAAGCTCCAACTCTTATAGTAATCGGCGAGATGCCGCGAGTAATGAGGTTAATGAAAGGGGGCACTACATCGTTTGTATGCGGCACAATTTGAGGATTTGGGTCCGACAGGAGGCGTGCTAGAGCAATCTGTGCATTTGCGGTGAGCACTATGTCCGGTTGGCTTAGTGGTCAGTGCATCTTCCTGGTAAGCAGGAGATCAGGGTTCGAACTCGGGTCCGGCACAAATTTTCAACTTGCCCCATTGAGTCAATGCCCCCTGGTAGCTAGTATCTTCAATTCCTTTGAGTCTTTCACTTGCCAGGTTATCTCAGTGCAGGTACATTTTTAAATTTCTCACTTTGACGGAAAGACTCTGGTCATTTCGAAGAAACCATCCTAGCCCAAGCCCAAAATGAATCCCCCCCTTTTTTTTTTTTTTTTTGGTCATCAGTCTACTGACTGGTTTGATGCGGCCCGCCACGAATTCCTTTCCTGTGCTAACCTCTTCATCTCAGAGTAGCACTTGCAACCTACGTCCTCAGTTATTTGCTTGACGTATTCCAGTCTCTGTCTTCCTTTACAGTTTTTGCCCTCTACAGCTCCCTCTAGTACCATAGAAGTCATTCCCTCATGTCTTAGCAGATGTCCTATCTTCCTGTTCCTTCTCCTTATCAGTGCTTTCCACATATTCCTTTCCTCTCCGATTCTGCGTAGAACCTCCTCATTCCTTACCTCATCAGTCCAACTAATTCTCAACATTCGTCTATAGCACCACATTTCAAATGCTTCGATTCTCTTCTGTTCCGGTTTTCCCACAGTCCATGTTTCACTACCATACAATGCTGTACTCCAGACGTACATCCTCAGAAATTTCTTCGTCAAATTAAGGCCGGTATTTGATATTAGTAGACTTCTCTTGGCCAGAAATGCCTTTTTTGCCATAGCGAGTCTGCTTTTGATGTCCACCTTGCTCCTTCCGTCATTGGTTATTTTTCTGCCTAGGTAGCAGAATTCCTTAACTTCATTGACTTCGTGACCATCAATCCTGATGTTAAGTTTCTCGCTGTTCTCATTTCTACTACTTCTCATTACCTTCGTCTTTCTTCGATTTACTCTCAAACCATACTGTGTACTCATTAGACTGTTCATTCCGTTCAGCAGATCATTTAATTCTTCTTCACTTTCACTCAGGATAGCAATGTCATCAGCGAATCGTATCATTGATATCCTTTCACCTTGTATTTTAATTCCACGCCAGAACCTTTCTTTTATTTCCATCATTGCTTCCTCGATGTACAGATTGAAGAGTAGGGGCGGAAGTCTACAGCCTTGTCTTACACCCTTCTTAATACGAGCACTTCGTTCTTGATCGTCCACTTATTATTCCCTCTTGGTTGTTGTACATATTGTATATGACCCGTCTCTCCCTATAGCTTACCCCTACTTTTTTCAGAATCTCGAACAGCTTGCACCATTTTATGTTGTCGAACGACTTTTCCAGATCGACAAATCCTATGAAAGTGTCTTGATTTTCCTTTAGCCTTGCTTCCATTATTAGCCGTAACGTCAGAATTGCCTGTCTCGTCCCTTTACTTTTCCTAAAGCCAAACTGATCGTCACCTAGCGCATTCTCAATTTTCTTTTCCATTCTTCTGTATGTTATTCTTGTAAGCAGCTTCGATGCATGAGCTGTTAAGCTGATTGTGCGATAATTCTCGCATTTGTCAGCTCTTGCCGTCTTCGGAATTGTGTGGATGATGCTTTTCCGAAAGTCAGATGGTATGTCGCCAGACTCATATATTCTACACACCAACGTGAATAGTCGTTTTGTTGCCACTTCCCCCAATGATTTCAGAAATTCTGATGGAATGTTATCTATCCCTTCTGCCTTATTTGACCGTAAGTCCTCCAAAGCTCTTTTAAATTCCGATTCTAATACTGGATCCCCTATCTCTTCTAAATCGACTCCTGTTTCTTCTTCTATCACATCAGACAAATCTTCACCCTCATAGAGGCTTTCAATGTATTCTTTCCACCTATCTGCTGTCTCCTCTGCATTTAACAGTGGAATTCCCGTTGCACTCTTAATGTTACCACCGTTGTTTTTAATGTCACCACAGGTTTTTTTGACTTTCCTGTATGCTGAGTCTGTCCTTCCGACAATCATATCTTTTTCGATGTCTTCACATTTTTCCTGCTGCCATTTCGTCTTAGCTTCCCTGCACTTCCTATTTATTTCATTCCTCAGCGACTTGTATTTCTGTACTCCTGATTTTCCCGGAACATGTTTGTACTTCCTCCTTTCATCAATCAACCGAAGTATTTCTTCTGTTACCCATGGTTTCTTCGCAGCTACCTTCTTTGTACTTATGTTTTCCTTCCCAACTTCTGTGATGGCCCTTTTTAGAGACGTCCATTCCTCTTACTGTACTGCCTACTGCGCTATTCCTTATTGCTGTATGTATAGCGTTAGAGAACTTCAAACGTATCTAGTCATTCCTTAGTACTTCCGTATCCCACTTCTTTGCGTATTGATTCTTCCTGACTAATGTCTTGAACTTCAGTCTACTCTTCATCACTACTATATTGTGATCTGAATCTATATCTGCTCCTGGGTACGCCTTACAATCCAGTATCTGATTTCGGAATCTCTGTCTGACCATGATGTAATCTAATTGAAATCTTCCCGTATCTCCCGGCCTTTTCCAAGTATACCTCCTCCTCTTGTGATTCTTGAACAGGGTATTCGCTATTACTAGCTGAAACTTGTTACAGAACTCAATTAATCTTTCTCCTCTTTCATTCCTTGTCCCAAGCCCATATTCTCCTGTAACCTTTTCTTCTACTCCTTCCCCTACAACTGCATTCCAGTCGCCCATGACTATTAGATTTTCGTCCCCCTTTACATGCTGCATTACCCTTTCAACATCCTCATATACTTTCTCTTTGTGTTCATATTCAGCTTGCGACGTCGGCATGTATTCCTGAACTATCGTTGTCGGTGTTGGTCTGCTGTCGATTCTGATTAGAACAACCCGGTCACTGAACAGTTCACAGTAACACACCCTCTGCCCTACCCTCGTATTCATATCGAATCCTGCACCTGTTATACCATTTTCTGCTGCTGTTGATATTACCCGATACTCATCTGACCAGAAATCCTTGTCTTCCTTCCACTTCACTTCACTGACCCCTACTATATCTAGATTGAGCCTTTGCATTTACCTTTTCAGGTTTTCTAGTTTCCCTACCACGTTCAAGCTTCTGTCATTCCACGCCCCGACTCGTAGAACGTTATCCTTTCGTTGATTATTCAATCTTTTTCTCATGGTAACCTCCGTAACCTCCCCCTTGGCAGTACCCTCCCGGAGATCCGAATGGGTGACTATCCCGGAATCTTTCTCCAATGGAGAGATCATCATGACACTTCTTCAAATACAGGCCACATGTCCTGTGGATACACGTTACTTGTCTTTAATGCAGTGGTTTCCATTGCCTTCTGCATCCTCATGTCGTTGATCATTGCTGATTCTTCCGCCTTTAGAAGCAATTTCCCACCTCTAGGACAAGAGAGTGCCCTGAACCTCTATCCGCTCCCCTGCCCTCTTTGACAAGACCGTTGGCAGAATGAGGCTGACTTCTTATGCCGCCAATGCTGATTATTTATCAAAATTTAGGCAGTGGCGGGGATCGAACCCGGGACCGAAGCCGTTTTGATCATGATTCAAGGACGCTACCTTTTTTTTTTTTTCGTTGCGGACGTCAGATGACATCCATTTTTTCTTTTTGTTGATCCTCAGCTTTTTATTACAGAGACCAACCAGCTCTCTGACCGAACTCGTTGAGCTACCGTGCCGGCCCCTAGACCACGGGTCCTTACAAGTGGTCATGCGCTCCCACTACCAACAGAAAAAGTTCTTCAATATGCTGAATATAGGGTGTCACCAAAAAGCAATGGACAAATTTCCGATAACCGTTCTTCACATACAGTAGAGCAAAGTGGCATGCTGCAGTGTTCAATTGCTATGTGTTTCCGATGATTAATGCACTATGGACAGATCTCGAAAACGTGTTCGGACACGAAAATCGAAAGTTTCCCAACCAATGTACAGGTGTATTTTTTCTGTAATAACTGGGCGTACGTTTTTGATACATCCCGTATATTTTCGTAATAACGTCAGCGGAGGATGGGGAAGCAATCTGCGTGATAATCCAGAAGCGTAGGTGGCAGTCAGAGCTGCCGTCAAGGTTTGTACAAATCACTGTACGACGGACATGCAGTCCTTCTGGGTGACGTTGCCACCATGTGAAGCGGGAGACAATGAGCTGCGCTTGATTAAAGGGATTACTGCGGCTCACCACCTTTCAGCTACCCAGCCGGGTCGGCTTTATGTACGTCGTCCTCTGTAGAGGACACTGGCTGGTCAAACACAACTTTCTAGTCAGAATCTGCGACGACTGAACAGCCCGTCGGTAGAAAGTAACTAGGCGATTGTTTGTTATCAAATTTTCCATACAAGGACGTTATATTAATTGTAAAATTGCAACTGTCTTTCACAATTACTGGCACACATTTATTGTATATGTGAGCATGGTATTTTCAGGGGTTACGGCCTTTTTGAGTCCTCATATTCTTCCATTTAAATCTTGTATCAGTTCTTATATTACTTTCTTACATGCCGTGCTGTAGTACACACGAGTAGCTGCGACTCATTCACGGTTATGGGAGTGATATTTTTGAACCAGATATCATCTGCAACGTATCCATGTTTTATATTTCTATGGTCCTCATTTTTCTGACCGTACCCCGTGTGTTCGCAAGAGACCACGACACGGTTTTATTCCTTGTAATGTTACCCCTTTATACAAAATTATACCTATTAACAAAAAAAAAAAAAAATACGGCAACTGACATGACCCGACTTCCGAGAAACTTCCCTCAGTGGAAGAGGGGTATCTCCGCTTATCCAAAGATACTAGACAGTTTCTGAGAAAAGTACGGTCAAAGTTTTCGAAGTACCGTAGGTACCTTTTAGTGCAAAATTTGTTCGTGGGAAGTTGTGGCACACAATGGTCAGCGTCATGGCATTACACTTTTGCGCCCGTGTTTGAAACTCGTCTTCTTACTTATTTATCTACTTCCGTCGGTAGAAAGTAACTAGGCGATTGTTTGTTATCAGATTTTCGATACAAGGACGTTATAGTAATTGTAAAATTGCAACTGTCTTTCACAATTACTGGCACACATTTATTGTATATGTGAGCATGGTATTTTCAGGGGTTACGGTCTTTTGAAGTCCTCATATTCTTCCATTTAAATCTTGTATCAGTTCTTATATTACTTTCTTACATTTAATTATTATTTTTATTGTTCAGGAAGATTCGTCCGTTCCCTGGATGATAACAATCGTTGAAACATTCGGAACCTAGAAATTCCGAACATTATGAGTACTGCGCGAAGCCAGATTTGTTACTCTGACATTTCTTCGTATGAATCTCGCTCGGGAAAGAAATGTCGTTGACAGTGCTGAAAATTTCACGCATTGGCAATAATTTCGCGGCAAGACACGCATAGCGCACAATTTCTCCGATAACTGGCGCCTGCCATTAATTATGAATCGAGAAACACAACACGAATTTCACGATTAACAATTTCAAATAATTTTCTCAATCTTTTTTTTAAAAAAAAGAAAAAGACAGACAGGCCACTAGTCGGCATTTTACAATGCAGGCTGAAATAGCGTTGTTCTTCTTTAAGAGCAAAGAACGACGGTATTTCAACATGCATTGGAAAATATTCATGCAATAGTATTCTACGCACATGGTTTTATAAATGAAAAACAAAAACAAAAATAAAGACGATAATTGGGTTTCAAACAAGGGTCGAAAAAGTGTGAAGCATCGACACAATTCTCTGTACCACCGCTTCGGCTGGCTTATTACCCGCTAAAAGGCCAACGCAGTAACACGAAGACTTTGACCGTCGTTTTCTCAGAAACAGTTGAGTATCTAGGCATAATTCGAAACAGAGGGTTCCCCTAATTTTCACCCCTCTTGCCCTGGGCGAAGCTTCTGGAAAATCGGGTTATAGCACTCATCATGTTTTCCTCGAAAGTTACACTACTCCTGTCACGGCAACAGACGTATAACCTACCTACACTCTTCGGTAATTGTATGATTTAATGGCTAGTGTTACCTGATGTTCCGTATTTTAGAGAAAAGGCATCGATTCTGTAGAACAATGCTAGTCAAAAGAATGCAAGCACTTCATCGCTGCCGCACAGATACTTACCATGTACACGGATCGTAAAGAAATTTCATAATGAATTAAATAGTACACTGTGATTAGCTGTAATTTAAAATATGTATGAGAAGAAATCAAAAATTTTACGTTCGAAGAGCACATTAACCGCTAACCTACATCTCGATGCTTACACACCCGCATAAGACTCGCGCAGGGTTGCGTACAATCAGCAGCAGCGTCCTCAAAATGAAACCTTCTCATCGCCCCTTATGACTGAAACTATATTAAATTTGATTACTGAATCATAAACTACAGTCGCTTTTGGTTATGAACTGCAGATTGAAACTGAAGAAACTGCAAAAAGGTGGGAATTTAAGGAGATGGGACCTGGATAAACTGAAAGAACCAGAGGTTGTAGAGAGTTTCAGGGAGAGCATAAGGGGACAATTGACAGGAATGGGGGAAAGAAATACAGTAGAAGAAGAATGGGTAGCTCTGAGGGATGAAGTGGTGAAGGCAGCAGACGATCAAGTAGGTAAAAAGACGAGGGCTAATAGAAATCCTTGGGTAACAGAAGAAATACTGAATTTAATTGATGAAAGGAGAAAATATAAAAATGCAGTAAATGAAGCAGGCAAAACGGAATACAAACGTCTCAAAAATGAAATCGACAGGAAGTGCAAAGTGGCTAAGCAGGGATGGCTAGAGGACAAATGTAAGGATGTAGAGACTTGTCTCACTAGGGGTAAGATAGATACTGCCTACAGGAAAATTAAAGAGACCTTTGGAGAGAAGAGAACCACTTGTATGAATATCAAGAGCTCAGATGGAAACCCAGTTCTAAGCAAAGAAGGGAAGGCAGAAAGGTGGAAGGAGTATATAGAGGGTTTATACAAGGGAGACGTACTCGAGGACAATATTATGGAAATGGAAGAGGATGTAGATGAAGACGAAATGGGAGATAAGATACTGCGTGAAGAGTTTGACAGAGCACTGAAAGACCTGAGTCGAAACAAGGCCCCGGGAGTAGACAACCTTCCACTAGAACTACTGATGGCCTCGGGAGAGCCAGTCACGACAAAACTCTACCATCTAGTGAGCACGATGTATGAGACAGGCGAAATACCCTCAGACTTCAAGAAGAATATAATAATTCCAATCCCAAAGAAAGCAGGTGTTGACAGATGTGAAAATTACCGAACTATCAGTTTAATAAGTCACAGCTGCAAAATACTAACGCGAATTCTTTACAGACGAATGGAAAAACTGGTAGAAGCTGACCTCGGGGAAGATCAGTTTGGATTCCGTAGAAATGTTGGAACACGTGAGGCAATACTGACCTTACGACTTATCTTGGAAGAAAGATTAAGAAAAGGCAAACCTACGTTTCTAGCATTTGTAGACTTAGAGAAAGCTTTTGACAATGTTGACTGGAATACTCTCTTTCAAATTCTGAAGGTGGCAGGGGTAAAATACAGGGAGCGCAAGGCTATTTACAATTTGTACAGAAACCAGATGGCAGTTATAAGAGTCGAGGGGCATGAAAGGGAAGCAGTGGTTGGGAAAGGAGTGAGACAGGGTTGTAGCCTCTCCCCAATGTTATTCAATCTGTATATTGAGCAAGCAGTAAAGGAAACAAAAGAAAAATTCGGAGTAGGTATTAAAATCCATGGAGAAGAAGTAAAAACTTTGAGGTTCGCCGATGACATTGTAATTCTGTCAGAGACAGCAAAGGACTTGGAAGAGCAGTTGAACGGAATGGACAGTGTCTTGAAAGGAGGATATAAGATGAACATCAACAAAAGCAAAACGAGGATAATGGAATGTAGTCAAATTAAGTCGGGTGATGCTGAGGGAATTAGATTAGGAAATGAGACACTTAAAGTAGTAAAGGAGTTATGCTATTTAGGGAGTAAAATAACCGATGATGGTCGAAGTAGAGAGGATATAAAATGTAGACTGGCAATGGCAAGGAAAGCGTTTCTGAAGAAGAGAAATTTGTTAACATCGAGTATAGATTTAGGTGTCAGGAAGTCGTTTCTGAAAGTATTTGTATGGAGTGTAGCCATGTATGGAAGTGAGACATGGATGATAACTAGTTTGGACAAGAAGAGAATAGAAGCTTTCGAAATGTGGTGCTACAGAAGAATGCTGAAGATAAGGTGGGTAGATCACGTAACTAATGATGAGGTATTGAATAGGATTGGGGAGAAGAGAAGTTTGTGGCACAACTTGACTAAAAGAAGGGATCGGTTGGTAGGACATGTTTTGAGGCATCAAGGGATCACAAATTTAGCATTGGAGGGCAGCGTGGAGGGTAAAAATCGTAGAGGGAGACCAAGAGATCAATACACTAAGCAGATTCAGAAGGATGTAGGTTGCAGTCGGTACTGGGAGATGAAGAAGCTAGCACAGGATAGAGTAGCATGGAGAGCTGCATCAAACCAGTCTCAGGACTGAAGACCACAACAACAACAACAACGAAGATCGTGGATGATTATTTAAAAGTAGTACGTAATGCAAGAAGTACTATGCAACATCATTCACTGCAGTGCTATCTGTTGTCAGGTCTTGTGAAGCAAATAACAAACTGTGAAGCAAATAACAAACATTTTGGCTACAGCTTGTTACGAAAATCGAAACTCACACTTGTAAACCTACCAAATACTGACGTTAATTTACCAGCAGATTGAAGTTACCTTTACTTTGCACTGTTTTTGCTTGGTTACTCATACGTTGCAATAGAAACACTGCAACGCACAATGAATTTTAGTTAATAATTACCGAATATAATTTCCTGAACAGATTGAATTTACATTAACTGGCAGGCGCAATTAAAATTTCTCTCAGTTATTTCTCACTTACTGTGATTCATAGGATAATAATGGCGAAGGGATAGGATAGTACTCACTGTAAGTGCCATAGGATAGTGACCAACACTCAATATAATTACAGTTCCACTGAAAACACTATATTGTTCAAAATATTGCGTCTAAGACACTGGAACGTAGTATACGTAACTAATAAAGCAACTGGCTCGTTCTTAGTTTGAGGCGAGTTGCAAGAGGTGTGACGCAATGCATTAAGTGACAATAATTAATGAAACAGCAGGGTCTTCGTCAGTAACGAGCAACTTCAAAATTAGAACACCATCATGCTCAAGCGCGCCCCCATACTGCATATCACCTATAACTTGCAATTACTCCGTCCCTTCCATCTCTCTGTCCGCGCTCGCGCCCAACGATATTATTATCATATTTGGAACATATTTTTTGGATTTTAGGCAAAACGTATTTTCCTGACTTTTCTGGTTTTTACCACAAAGTTTTACAATATCTTCCAGTTCTTTTATAGGTGGTGGTTAGTGTTTAACGTCCCGTCGACAACGAGGTCATTAAGAGACGGAGCGCAAGCTCGGGGTAGGGAAGGATTGGGAAGGAAATCGGCCGTGCCCTTTCAAAGGAACCATCCCGGCATTTGCCTGAAACGATTTAAGGAAATCACGGAAAACCTAAATCAGGACGGCTGGAGACGGGATTGGACCGTCGTCCTCCCAAATGCTGGTCCAGTGTGCTAACCACTGCGCCACCTCGCTCACTAATGACAATTGACGAAACTAATAAAGTATATCTAAACACATATGTGCATATTCATAAACGAGGGTTGTACAGAAAGTAAGTTCTGATCGGTCGCGAAATGGAAACCACTGGAAAAATCGGGTAAAGCTTTGGACAGATGTGTTGGGGAGAGTCTCTAGTATGCTGTCGATCGTGTCGCGTCACTCTTTTCAGTTTTGAGTGAACAGTGAGCACATGAAGATGCGTAGGGAATAGCGTCTCCCGCTAAGTATGAGGGTTCAAATGGCTCTGAGCACTATGGGACTTAACTTCTGAGGTCATCAGTCCTCCAGAAGTTAGAACCACTTAAACCTATCTAACCTAAGGACATCACACATATCCATGCCCGAAGCAGGATTCGAACCTGCGACAGTAGTGGTCGCGCGGTTCCAGACTGTAGTGCCTAGAACCGCTCGGCCACCTCGGTCGGCCAAGTATGAGGGCCCGGTTAGAGATTTCGCCGGTTTCATGCAGCCCAAGTAACACAACTGTCTGCTAGTTTCTTCTTCATGCCAATTCTTGGCCGCACTCTGCAGGGGAAATGAAGACGCCCCTGCGGCGTTTCCGATGAGAAGTGTTTGATTACTCACAATACAGTCCGTATTTGGCTTCCGCTGAGTTTCATCTCTGCTTACAAGTACCGCGGGCTATGAAGACAAAATTTTTCCACAGACAACGAGCTGCAGACCAGTGCAGATAGCTGGCCGAAAGCAAAGGCGGCCGCTTTCTATGAAGAGGATACAAAACTACGACAAAACTCGAAGTTATAGGGGCAACTATGTGGAGAAGTAGATGGAAGGTGTATCTAACTGTTACAAATAAAACGTTTCTGGTTTTCACTGTGGTTTCCATTTCGCGACCGATTGGAACTTACTTTCTGGACAACCACCGTACATATACACTCCTGGAAATGGAAAAAAGAACACATTTACACCGGTGTGTCAGACCCACCATACTTGCTCCGGACACTGCGAGAGGGCTGCACAAGCAATGATCACACGCACGGCACAGCGGACACACCAGGAACCGCCGTGTTGGCCGTCGAATGGCGCTAGCTGCGCAGCATTTGTGCACCGCCGCCGTCAGTGTCAGCCAGTTTGCCGTGGCATACGGAGCTCCATCGCAGTCTTTAACACTGGTAGCATGCCGCGACAGCGTGGACGTGAACCGTATGTGCAGTTGACGGACTTTGAGCGAGGGCGTATAGTGGGCATGCGGGAGGCCGGGTGGACGTACCGCCGAATTGCTCAACACGTGGGGCGTGAGGTCTCCACAGTACATCGATGTTGTCGCCAGTGGTAGGCGGAAGGTGCACGTGCCCGTCGACCTGGGACCGGACCGCTGCGACGCACGGATGCTCGCCAAGACCGTAGGATCCTACGCAGTGCCGTAGGGGACCGCACCGCCACTTCCCAGCAAATTAGGGACACTGTTGCTCCTGGGGTATCGGCGAGGACCATTCGCAACCGTCTCCATGAAGCTGGGCTACGGTCCCGCACACCGTTAGGCCGTCTTCCGCTCACGCCCCAACATCGTGCAGCCCGCCTCCAGTGGTGTCGCGACAGGCGTGAATGGAGGGACGAATGGAGACGTGTCGTCTTCAGCGATGAGAGTCGCTTCTGCCTTGGTGCCAATGATGGTCGTATGCGTGTTTGGCGCCGTGCAGGTGAGCGCCACAATCAGGACTGCATACGACCGACGCACACAGGGCCAACACCCGGCATCATGGTGTGGGGAGCGATCTCCTACACTGGCCGTACACCACTGGTGATCGTCGAGGGGACACTGAATAGTGCACGGTACATCCAAACCGTCATCGAACCCATCGTTCTACCATTCCTAGACCGGCAAGGGAACTTGCTGTTCCAACAGGACAATGCACGTCCGCATGTATCCCGTGCCACCCAACGTGCTCTAGAAGGTGTAAGTCAACTACCCTGGCCAGCAAGATCTCCGGATCTGTCCCCCATTGAGCATGTTTGGGACTGGATGAAGCGTCGTCTCACGCGGTCTGCACGTCCAGCACGAACGCTGGTCCAACTGAGGCGCCAGGTGGAAATGGCATGGCAAGCCGTTCCACAGGACTACATCCAGCATCTCTACGATCGTCTCCATTGTAGAATAGCAGCCTGCATTGCTGCGAAAGGTGGATATACACTGTACTAGGGCCGATATTGTGCATGCTCTGTTGCCTGTGTCTTTGTGCCTGTGGTTCTGTCAGTGTGATCATGTGATGTATCTGACCCCAGGAATGTGTCAATAAAGTTTCCCCTTCCTGGGACAATGAATTCACGGTGTTCTTATTTCAATTTCCAGGAGTGTAATACCAGATGGCCCACATAAGCCGCCCTCCACAGCTATATGTTTCCCGCATACGTCACTGCAAGAAGGATTGCCTGATCACTGCTGTCTGAAGGGGAAGTGCACCTACAAGCGAACCTCCACCGTGCTGTGCTGCCGTCTGCGTGCGTTTTTCTACCGGATAATGACGTGTGGCTGTCTGTTTGTATATCGAGTCAGTTCTTAGAGTCAAACAGGTAACGTCTGCAATGTACTCTAGCGAAGACTACATAGATATGACACTGATCTATGAGGGGGGGGGGGGGGGGGGGACACACCACAACGTATCTGGGGCCTGAAGGCTGTACTCGCTATGTTTTGCAACGCGACGTCTAACTTCTGCGCATGTATTTAGATGTTCAGAGATGCGTTTAAGAACCCAGGGAGCTTTCCAGGTACAATGTGTCGTGGAAAGCGCGACGCATCCGATTTGCCCGGAAAGTTATTGAGTATTTTGAAGCATATCTCACGCATGATAAGCATAGCTTAAATGAAAATAACGTGTAGGTACATAGTACCATAAACAATAAAGGTAAAGTGGTTGTTGTGTTGTTTATAGCTATAATTATAATAATTATAAAAATAACGCTCTTACGGTCGCTATTATTAATATTATGAAAGTCGGGAGGACGACGGTTCAATCCCGCGTCCGGCCATCCTGATTTCGGTTTTCCGTGATTTCCCTAAATCACTTCAGGCAAATGCCGGGATGGTTCCTTTGAAAGGGCACGGCCGACTTCCTTCCCCGTCCTTTCCTAATCCGATGAGACCGATGTCCTCGCTGTCCGGTCTCCTTCCCCAAACAATCCAGTTATGAAAGTCATTAGATATCGCCAAATGATACCTATTTATCGTCGTAATTAGGACAAAGAAAAGCTGCAGAGGACCTTAGGATATCGAGGTCTTCGGTTCAAAGTGTTCTGGAGAAGCAAAAATGGCATCCTTTAAGCTGCATCTACAGCAACAGCTATATGGAAACGATTTCTAAAATCGAGTATCGTTCTGCAGACGTCTCATAAATAAAACTGCCGTAAATCCGGATTTCATCAGGCAGATTATATGGGGAGGTGAATGCCAATGGAGCCATTGTCAATAGACACAATCTACAGTACTGGGCTCCTAAAAATCCTCAATGGTTACGACCACATCACATGCAAGGATAACTAGGGTGTTAAGGTTTGGCGAGGCATTCTACCAGACCACATCATTGGGCCATTTTACTTGCCTCCCAAACCAATGAATTTTGGGCCACTCCTAGAAGACATCCAACTTGAGTTAGCTATGAGGCACTTGTTTCAGTGTGATGGTGCACCATCCTATTGTTATAGAGGGATTAGAGTATTTACCAACTGTGTGTACCCCAAACACAGTACATCGTAGTGATTGCATTCGATGGCCAGCAGGATCCCCTGATTTAAAGCCCCTGGGTATTTTTTCTTTTGGTGTTATATCAAAGAAAGGGTCTACGAAACGGAAACGGAAAATCCAGATACGTTAAGAGAACGAATACGTCATGCTTGCAGTATCTACAGAAATGTTAAGAGATGTTCATGCTAATACCCAGAGGCACCTACAGAAATGCATCTAACAAGGCGGTCTGCATTTGAACATTTGTATATTGAATAATGCAGATACAAAAATCTGTCCGCATATAATATAGGTTTAAAAGCGGCATCATTTATGCTATTCATTATTGTCATTGTTCTTTACTGCTGCAATCAAAGATATAGCATTTATGTAGTACTGTCAACTGTGAAGCACGAATTGGTACATTAGGTATTGTTAATAAATTAGCTGTCATATATTAATACGCTTTAAAACAGATAATTAATATGCTCTGCCCTTATGCGTATTGCTTTGGTCAGGGACAATTATTCTTCAACACAGACACCTTTCTCGAGCGAAGGAATCGAAACCGCCACCTCTGCTTTGGTCAGGGACAATTATTCTTCAACACAGACACTGTTATAGAGCCAAGGAATCGAACCCGCCACCTCTCCTTCAGCAAGCAAGTTTCCTAGCGACGAGCTATAGGACTAGTTGTTGATGGAAAGTGTTTATTTCAAGTGCCGGTCTTAGGTTTAGCAGGATCTCCTCTCTGTTGGTGGTGAGTGAGTCCCGTTTACTGTTCTTCTTAGGCAAAGCTTCCACCGTCTGTGGTGTCCGGAATAAACTAACGTTAACGGAGGAAGGGGTGCATGGGCCACCTGGAATATATATACATAAGAAACTACGTAAAACTTGCAGAATCAGTTAATTGGCAACAATGAGACGCTTCGTTCTTTTATTATAAAATATGATTCATTTGTAAAACAACGCAATCTGTCTGAAATTACTGAAGCTTCGGAATGGCAAGGACTTTCAAAAAATGTTACGGAAAGAATGGAGAGGAGGATGGGGTTAACTAGAGGTAACCAAGACAAAACTGAAACTAGAACAGTCACTAGGACACAACACCTCTCGTGTTACGTCTGCCAGTGGAGTTTGTTTAGCATTTCCGTAACGCTGTCTCGCCAGCTGAATGATCCTGTGACGAAACGCGCCGCTCTTCGTTGGATGTTCTCTTCATCAGTCATACCTGACAGGGATCTCAGACAGATGAACAATACTCAAGAATCGGGCGAGCAGGCGCGTTATAAGTCACTTCTTTCGTGGATGAGCTACATTTCCTTAAGATTCTTCCGATGAACCTGAATCTAGTGTCTGCTTTTCTCACTATCTGTTTTATACGGTCATTCCACTTAAGGTTGCTCTGGGTAGTTACTCCTAGATATTATACGGGAGACGCTGTCTCCAGCTGTTTGTCATCAACAGTGTAGCTGTACAGTAGTGCACTTCTTTTCCTATGTATGCGCAATATGTTAAATTTATTTAAGTTCAGGGTCAACTGCCAAAGTCTGCACCATTCATCAATTCTCTGCAGGTCGTTCTTACTATCTTATGGCGTTGCTATTTTGGTAGACGCAAGTGCATCATCTGCAAATAGCCTTAAAATACATCAGAAGCTTTATACTAGATTATTTATATACACTCCTGGAAATGGAAAAAAGAACACATTGACACCGGTGTGTCAGACCCACCATACTTGCTCCGGACACTGCGAGAGGGCTGTACAAGCAATGATCACACGCACGGCACAGCGGACACACCAGGAACCGCCGTGTTGGCCGTCGAATGGCGCTAGCTGCGCAGCATTTGTGCACCGCCGCCGTCAGTGTCAGCCAGTTTGCCGTGGCATACGGAGCTCCATCGCAGTCTTTAACACTGGTAGCATGCCGCGACAGCGTGGACGTGAACCGTATGTGCAGTTGACGGACTTTGAGCGAGGGCGTATAGTGGGCATGCGGGAGGCCGGGTGGACGTACCGCCGAATTGCTCAACACGTGGGGCGTGAGGTCTCCACAGTACATCGATGTTGTCGCCAGTGGTCGGCGGAAGGTGCACGTGCCCGTCGACCTGGGACCGGACCGCAGCGACGCACGGATGCACGCCAAGACCGTAGGATCCTACGCAGTGCCGTAGGGGACCGCACCGCCACTTCCCAGCAAATTAGGGACACTGTTGCTCCTGGGGTATCGGCGAGGACCATTCGCAACCGTCTCCATGAAGCTGGGCTACGGTCCCGCACACCGTTAGGCCGTCTTCCGCTCACGCCCCAACATCGTGCAGCCCGCCTCCAGTGGTGTCGCGACAGGCATGAATGGAGGGACGAATGGAGACGTGTCGTCTTCAGCGATGAGAGTCGCTTCTGCCTTGGTGCCAATGATGGTCGTATGCGTGTTTGGCGCCATGCAGGTGAGCGCCACAATCAGGACCGCATACGACCGAGGCACACAGGGCCAACACCCGGCATCATGGTGTGGGGAGCGATCTCCTACACTGGCCGTACACCACTGGTGATCGTCGAGGGGACACTGAATAGTGCACGGTACATCCAAACCGTCATCGAACCCATCGTTCTACCATTCCTAGACCGGCAAGGGAACTTGCTGTTCCAACAGGACAATGCACGTCCGCATGTATCCCGTGCCACCCAACGTGCTCTAGAAGGTGTAAGTCAACTACCCTGGCCAGCAAGATCTCCGGATCTGTCCCCCATTGAGCATGTTTGGGACTGGATGAAGCGTCGTCTCACGCGGTCTGCACGTCCAGCACGAACGCTGGTCCAACTGAGGCGCCAGGTGGAAATGGCATGGCAAGCCGTTCCACAGGACTACATCCAGCATCTCTACGATCGTCTCCATTGTAGAATAGCAGCCTGCATTGCTGCGAAAGGTGGATATACACTGTACTAGTGCCGACATTGTGCATGCTCTGTTGCCTGTGTCTATGTGCCTGTGGTTCTGTCAGTGTGATCATGTGATGTATCTGACCCCAGGAATGTGTCAATAAAGTTTCCCCTTCCTGGGACAATGAATTCACGGTGTTCTTATTTCAATTTCCAGGAGTGTATATTGTAAACAGTACCGGTCCTACCACACTTCCATGTGGTACTCCGGATATTACCTTTACATCTGTCGATTTAGTTCCGTTAAGAGCGACGTGTTGAATTCTATCTGCAAGAAAGTCTTGAATCCAATCGTAGGTCTGATTCGGTGCACCGTAAGCTCGTATTTTTTCACTAAACGGCACTGCGGGACGGTGTCAAATGCCTTACTGAAATCAAGGAACACGGCATCAATCTGAGCGCCGTTGTCCTCTACGCTGTGGATCTCATGGAGGAACAGAGCGACCTGAGTTTCACAGAATCTCTGTTTGCAGAATCCATGTTGATTTTTGTAGAGGAGATGTTCATTTTCCAAAAACGTCATACTTCTTTAGCATAAAACATGTTCTATAATTCTATTACAGATTGATGCCAACGATATAGGTCTATAATTGTGTGGATCTGTCTTACGGCTTTTCTTAATAACGAGAATGACCTGCGCTTTTTTCCAGTCGTTAGGTCCCTTTCGTTTCTCAAGCGATCCGCCATAAATTACTGCTACAAAGGATAGCAAGTTCTTTCGCGTAATCTTTATAGAATGTTATACGTATCTCATCTGGTCCTAAAGCCTTTCCACTACTAAATGTGCCGGCCGGTGTGGCCGTGCGGTTCTGGGCGCTTCAGTCTGGAACCGCGAGACCGCTACGGTCGCAGGTTCGAATCCTGCCTCGGGCATGGATGTGTGTGATGTTCTTAGGTTAGTTAGGTTTAAGTAGTTCTAAGTCCTAGGGGACTGATGACCTCAGATGTTAAGTCCCATAGTGCTCAGAGCCATTTGAACCATTTGAACTACTAAGTGCTGTAGGTGCTTTTCTATTCCGCGATCGGTTATCTCAAAATCTGCCACTTCGATGTTCGTACGACGATTGAAAGGAGGGACAGTGTTACGATCATCCGTGGTTAAACAACTTCAGAAGACTGCATTCAATATTTCGGCTTTCAGTCTGCTATCTTATGTTTCGGTGTCGGTGTGGTCGCTGAGAGAATGAACAGATGATTTTGACACACTTACTGATTTTAATTGCGACCAAAATCTTAGGCGTTTTACTCTGGTCTTTTGCAACGTCTCACTTTCAAAATCACTGAACGCTTTTTTCATTGCTCTCATTAGGCTCATTTTCGCTTCGTTCAGCTTTTGTTTGTCAGCTAGGTTTTTACTTCTCTTGAATCTGAGATGAAGTGCTCTTTGTTTACGTAGCGCTTTTCTAACACGGCTATTAAACCAGGATGGATCTTACCCATCTCTTAAAACCTTACTCTGAACATACTTGTCTAGGGAATATTAAACGACGCCTTTGATTTTTTTTCCCCATTTGTTCTCTACATCTTCGTCCTCATCACCGAATGTTTGATGCTGACTGCTAAGATATTCTGAAATTTGTATCCTGTCACCCTTGCTGAGTAAATATATCTTCCTACTTTTCTTAACATTCCTTGTAGGACCGGTCGTCATAGACGCTGTCACAGTCTTATGATCACCGACACCTTCGTATACGTTAAGTGATTCGGTCAGTTCAGATCTGTTTGTTTCCAGTAGGTCTCAGACGTAACCCTCTCGAGTTGGTTCTCTAACTATCTGCTCAAGGTAGTTTTCGGACAAAATGGTTCAAATAGCTCTGAGCACTATGGGACTTAACTGGTGAGGTCATCAGTCCCCTAGAACTTAGAACTACTTAAACCTAACTAACCTAAGGACGTCACACACATCCATCCCCGAGGCAGGATTCGAACCTGCGACCGTAGCGCCGGTGCGGTTCCAGACTGTAGCGCCTAGAACCGCTCGACCACTCAGACCGGCTTTTCGGACAAGACAGGCAGAAAAATTCCACACGATTTCCTGTCTCTGGGACCAGTTTTGATGGCATAACTCTCCCAATCTATACCTGACAAGTTGAAGTCACCCACTATTACAACAGCATGATCACGAAAATTATTAATGACTCTCTGAAAGTTCTGTCTGAAGCACTGTACAACTACAGATCCTGACCCAGGTGGTCCATAAAAGCATCCGATCACCACTTTTGATCATTTTTTGATACTCAGTTTCACCCAGATTAATTCACATTCGGAATCCGTGAAAACCTCGCTAAATTTTATCGATTTTTTTACTGCAATAAATACGCCACCTCCATTGGCGACTAACCTATCCTTACGATAAATCTTCCGTTCTGAACGTAGGATTTCGTTGTCATTGACGACCGCGAGCAACCCTGTGTACGATGCTACAAATAGACAGCTTAGCCTGCAGCCCACGTGCGTTGCTAGTTGCCTTCAACAAATAAGCCAGCCGCCGAAAGGAGCCGAGAATGGCCTCGGAACCCAAGCGGCAGGCGTCATTCGAGCCGACATGTGCCACGACATGTAGCCGGTTGGACCCAGTGCACTCGATAGCCGCCGGCAGAGCGTCACAGCGACGTTAGGACACACAAAATATTTTGTGTCAGTGATGTAAAACCATACATGTTGGGCACACACCTTATAACTTTAAATGTAAAAAACAATACAGATCGGCGATAAACAGTTTCAAAGAACACCCGGTGTACTGAACCTTATTTTCCTAAGACCCACAAAAACTGTAAATTATTCGCCTAAATATCTGGAATTGTATAGTAAAATATTGCTTTTGACTGATCTCCAAGAGAATGCACAAAGCCGAAGCAAGGTGAAATACAAATACATTATAAAATCTATATTGGATGGTGAAAAAAACAGAAGTGGTGATGGTATTGACAATCAGCATAAGATAGTGAGAAATCGGCTCCCACAGCACATAAATTACGACGATCTCAAAGAACTAATACACCGGCTACGACTCCTCATGGCAGCAGCTGCCGCTTGTAATAGAGCTCATTCGAATGAAGCATGGGGACTGTATTTCGAGAACTACACAGACCAGCACGCAAAACGTACCCTCGAAGATATGTTATGATTAAAGGTTTGGACGTCCTGTGGTAGGTGGATCTTATCGACATAGGGAGACGGATTTAAATATTTTTTAATGGTCATTGATAATTATTCCAAATATGCCTGCGTATTACTCGTGAAAGAGAAAACCTGGAAGGATGTTGCTCATGTGTTTGAGGGATTGCTTCAGACGGGAACGAATCGAAGCCCAGACAACGTTCAGACAGGTCACTGCGGTGAGTTTTACAATAAATATTTCACGGCTGTGATGGAGCGGTAAGGAATACATCACTATTCGACGTTCACCCATCTGAAGGCGAGTATCGTGGAACGTCTGAACAGGACAGTGAAATCCTAGATGTTGATGCAATCAAATATAATCGAACTAAACATCAGACAATGAAAATGAAACCAATCTCTGTTCGTGAGAATAGACTTCTAGATACAGTTTACAATCGTATTAAAGTGTTAGATCCTCGCAAACAGCAATTTATTGTAGCTGATTTAGTATATGTTTCAAAACACAAGACGTAAATTGAGAAGTCATACATTCCAAACTGGTCAAATAAGATATTCACGGATTCCAAAGTGCAGAGAACGAATCTTGAAACCTAACTCTTCAAAGACAGAGGTGGTAATGAAATTTCAGGATGCTTTTACACAGAAGAGTTACAGAGCATCTCGGAATCAGAAGTGTATCTCGTATAGAGAGTCATACGGCGTCTAGTGAATAGAGCCTTAGTTACATAGCTTTATTTTCCCGCATCACAAAACAGCTGGATCGACGCTGACGATTTTCGGTATAAAAGGGCGCGTAGACCATAACCAACTCAGTATCATAACATGCGTGATTGGAGGCGCATTAGAGGAGTAATAGGTACTCTGAAACGACTGGCACGCTGTGATAAGATGATAAATCTGCTCGACGATGCGTGTGTGGAACACGACATCGCGTACGCAGCAAATAGAGATCGTAACGCCGCCGGTCGAATGTTAGCTGATAAAGCTAAAGAAATACGTGCGAGAAAGGATATTGGTATATGTCAACGCACTGCAGCATTTGCAGTTGGAAATTATAAAGTAAAATAATAAAAAAGCCCCCTAGCAGTCCTACCAGAAAGGTAGGCTACAAATGCAGATGTGGTGAAGTTTGTAAAGAATAAATTGAACATTCCAAGATTCCTAGGCGAGTTTATGTGGAAATCAGGAGAATGAAGAATTGTGAATCTCGATGTGGCAGGAGGACCTGGAACTCACTTGGTAGCAGATGTTAATAAAAGAAATACAAATAACGTCTGCTATTTCGACTTATTCGGTGATCCGTAACCCCCAGAAGAAAGACAACGACACTTCACAGGCAGAAGGCATGTGTTCTACAATTTTCGACGCTACCAAGATTTAGTGCGTTCGTGTGTGGTCATTTATGCATCGTGGTCCTCCTGACCCACTACTGTGTTTCACAAAGGAACATGTTTTGAAGACGGGTCACAGTAAATTTTACGAATCTGATCAGACAGTGGATATTCTCCTTGTCAGTCCGTGTTGAGTGTAACATTGCAACGAACTCATATCTCAATGATAGATTGGTTCATTCAATTTACAGATTCTTCCCATCAGTTGGAACACGGTGTAAGATTGTTGAGACTCCTACCAATGCTATCCAACACTACATACTTTCCAGTGACATTTCTGACATCGCAATAATTGGAACTGCGTATTGTGGAACACAATAACCAACTTGTTGACTTTCGTGGTGAGGAAATTATTGTACGGCTATATCAAAGACAAGTTGGGCGTAACGTATAAAACGAGCGCACACAGCGCACAGCACAGCACTTCACAGCAGAACCGCAATATGGTAGCTGGTGCGAACTACGAGTTTCTTAAATTAGTAGGCTTGAAACCTTACCGTTACTTTGTCATCAATATATCGCACCCACTGGAATATGATGAGCGAATCAAACGCCAGGAATACTTCTCGCATAAAGCTTAATACTTCAATAACATTTCACAAGAACGATTAAATTAGAATTGCCATGCACTATCAAGACGCCTTAAATGTTCCGTGCAAAAGTTTCATAGATTTGGATGGATCATTTAAGAAAAAGGACGGTGGTCATACTGTGGGATCAAAGCTTATACGTAATGCTCTGGCTTTTCTGTTCCAGGGAATGCGATATGAACTTATTGGGGTAGAGATTGATCTTACACGCAGTGTTGGTATAGCATCAACCCTCAAGATATATGTTTCATCATCACCCTTTGATTTGAATGGCTTATAAAATGCCAGATAGTTCCTAGACAAGCCTTTGGGCAGAACAATAGCATAGTACCTTCGATTTACTGCATGCATACTTCAAAAATGCTTACGGGGTACTTTGAGGATATGCATCGAATTATTATTAATGTCAAACAGGAGCTTACTCTGACATGGAGTGCAACAGGCAGCAAGTCATACATTCAAGGAGCTCAAGAAGAGAATGAAATTATCATCAATGAAATTATATGGAACATGCGAAACATCACTGTGGCAGACGAGCAGCGTTTGAAGCTTTTAAAAGTTCTGAATACCGGTACATATCTGCCATTCACTTTGCGCTCATTGGAGGTATTTGAGGACCCGGTGCTACCGACAGCGGGCAGACAAACATCGGCTATTAAAACCTCCGTGCAGCTGGAAACACAGAGTCATCCTACTTGCATTTCAGACCAATATAAGGGGGGATTTAGCAAATGGTTCCACAGTATTTGAGAACTGTCATTTAACTATTGCCAGAGTCTACTTAAATTCAGAATAGTATGCGTATTACAATTGACTGCTACAGTGGGATCAGAATATATACAGTCTAGCATTTGACATGCATGCATAGGTTTCGTGCTTCTAACTATCTTCTTACTATAAAGATGCTGAAGAGGAAGGATGCCTACTCAGTCCAAGCAAATTCAAGGAATTGGCACCAAGCATCGTAATAGACTGTTCAAAGCAAAATGAGATAGTTAAATCAGGAGCAACAGACTTGGGAATCGAATTTGAATCCTCACAAATTTCCCAGAACGCACTGCAACGTATGCTCCTGTTCTACATGACCGTGTGATTAGCTGTTGCCCACTTACTGATGTTGTGCAGTGTGCTGTATAAATGACCAAATGCTGTGGCATGCCCAGAGCATTTCACAATGACAACTTGCAATGTGAACGTCGTTGCCGACATTCAACGTCTCTATGATAATGAGTGTAGAGAAGTCAAACATAAAGATGTAGCACTCATAGCATACACATAAGATGATGGTATTATAGAGACATTCTCAGGAATAATTGTATTATCTACATCTACATCTACATCCATACTCCGCAAGCCTCCTGACGGCGTCGGGCGGAGGGTACCTTCTCCCTTCGATTCCAGTCTCGTATTGTTCGTGGAAAGAAAGATTGTCGGTATGCCTCTGTGGGGGCTCTAATCTCTCTAATTTTATCCTCATGGTCTCTTCGCGGGATGTACGTAAGAGGGAGCAATATACTGCTTGACTCCTCGGTGATGGTACGTTCTCGAAACTTCAACAAAAGCACATACCGAGCTACTGAACATCTCTCCTGCAAAGTATTCCACTGGAGTTTATCTCTCATCTCCGTAACGTTTTCGCTATTACTAAATGATCCTGTAACGAAGCGCGCTGCCCTCAGTTGGATCTTCTCTATCTCTTCCATTAACCCTATCTGGTACAGATCCCACACCGGTAAGCAGTGTTCAAGCAGTGGGCGAATAAGTGTACTGTAACCTACTTCTTTTGTTTTCGGACTGCATTTCCTTAGGATTATTCCAATGAATCTCAGTCTGGCATCTGCTTTACTGACGATTAATTTTATATGGTCATTCCATTTTAAATCACTCCTAATTCCTACTCCCAGATAATTTATGGAATTAACTGCTTCCAGTTGCTTACCTGGTATATTGTAGCTAAATGATAAAGGATGTTTCTTTCTATGTATTTGCAGCACATTACATTTCTCTACACTGAGATTCAATTGCCATTCCCTGCACCTTGCGTCAATTCGCTGCAGATCCACCGGCATTTCAGTACAATTTTACACTGTTACAACCTCTCGACGTACTACAGCATTATCCGTAAAAAGCCTCAGTGAACTTCCGATGTTATCCACAAGGTCATTTATATACACTCCTGGAAATGGAAAAAAGAACACATTGACACCGGTGTGTCAGACCCACCATACTTGCTCCGGACACTGCGAGAGGGCTGTACAAGCAATGATCACACGCACGGCACAGCGGACACACCAGGAACCGCCGTGTTGGCCGTCGAATGGCGCTAGCTGCGCAGCATTTGTGCACCGCCGCCGTCAGTGTCAGCCAGTTTGCCGTGGCATACGGAGCTCCATCGCAGTCTTTAACACTGGTAGCATGCCGCGACAACGTGGACGTGAACCGTATGTGCAGTTGACGGACTTTGAGCGAGGGCGTATAGTGGGCATGCGGGAGGCCGGGTGGACGTACCGCCGAATTGCTCAACACGTGGGGCGTGAGGTCTCCACAGTTCATCGATGTTGTCGCCAGTGGTCGGCGGAAGGTGCACGTGCCCGTCGACCTGGGACCGGACCGCAGCGACGCACGGATGCACGCCAAGACCGTAGGATCCTACGCAGTGCCGTAGGGGACCGCACCGCCACTTCCCAGCAAATTAGGGACACTGTTGCTCCTGGGGTATCGGCGAGGACCATTCGCAACCGTCTCCATGAAGCTGGGCTACGGTCCCGCACACCGTTAGGCCGTCTTCCGCTCACGCCCCAACATCGTGCAGCCCGCCTCCATTGGTGTCGTGACAGGCGTGAATGGAGGGACGAATGGAGACGTGTCGTCTTCAGCGATGAGAGTCGCTTCTGCCTTGGTGCCAATGATGGTCGTATGCGTGTTTGGCGCCGTGCAGGTGAGCGCCACAATCAGGACTGCATACGACCGACGCACACAGGGCCAACACCCGGCATCATTGTGTGGGGAGCGATCTCCTACACTGGCCGTACACCACTGGTGATCGTCGAGGGGACACTGAATAGTGCACGGTACATCCAAACCGTCATCGAACTCATCGTTCTACCATTCCTAGACCGGCAAGGGAACTTGCTGTTCCAACAGGACAATGCACGTCCGCATGTATCCCGTGCCACCCAACGTGCTCTAGAAGGTGTAAGTCAACTACCCTGGCCAGCAAGATCTCCGGATCTTTCCCTCATTGAGCATGTTTGGGACTGGATGAAGCGTCGTCTCACGCGGTCTGCACGTCCAGCACGAACGCTGGTCCAACTGAGGCGCCAGGTGGAAATGGCATGGCAAGCCGTTCCACAGGACTACATCCAGCATCTCTACGATCGTCTCCATGGGAGAATAGCAGCCTGCATTGCTGCGAAAGGTGGATATACACTGTACTAGTGCCGACATTGTGCATGCTCTGTTGCCTGTGTCTTTGTGCCTGTGGTTCTGTCAGTGTGATCATGTGATGTATCTGACCCCAGGAATGTGTCAATAAAGTTTCCCCTTCCTGGGACAATGAATTCACGGTGTTCTTATTTCAATTTCCAGGAGTGTATATTGTGAATAGAAACGGTCCTACGACACTCCCCTGCGGCACACCTGAAATCACTCTTACTTCGGAAGACTCCTCTCCATTGAGAATGACATGCTGCGTTCTGTTATCTAGGAGCTCTTCAATCCAATCTGATAGTCCATAAGCTCTCTCTTTGTTCATTAAACGACTGTGGGGAACTTTATCAAACGCCTTGCGGAAGTCAAGAAACACGGTATCAATCTGGGAACCCGCGTCTATGGCCCTTTGAGTCTCGTAGACGAATAGCGCGAGCTGGGTTTCACACGACCGTCTTTTTCGAAACCCATGCTGTTTCCCACAGAGTAGATTTCTAGTTTCCAGAAAAGTTATTATACTCGAACATAATACGCGTTCCAAAATTCTACAACTGATCGACGTTAGAGGTATAGGTCTATACTTCTGCACATCTGTTCGACGTCTGTTCTTGAAAACGCGGATGACCTGTGCACTTTTCCAATCTTTCGGAACGCTACGGTCTTCCAGAGACTTACGGTACACCGCTGCAAGAAGGGGGGCAAGTTCCTTCGCGTAGTCTGTGTAAAATCGAACTGGTATCCCATCAGGTCCAGCGGCCATTCCTCTTTTGAGCGATTTCAATTGTTTCTCTATCCCTCTGTCATCTATTTCGATATCTACCATTTTGTCATCTGTGCGACAATCTAGAGAAGGAACTACAGTGCAGTCTTCCTCTGTGAAAAAGCTTTGGAAAAAGACATTTAGTATTTCGGCCTTTAGTCTGTCATCCTCTGTTTCAGTACCATTTTGGTCAAAGAGTGTCTGGACATTTTGTTTTGATCCACCGAGTCCTTTAACGAATGTGAATTGTGCTGAAACACGAAGGAGTGCAAAGTAGCTAAACCGTTTGTTTCACGGAGACCACTGGAACGATCCTGGTATAACTTTTAAAGAAATAATGAAATCACTTCGAATATTCGATCATCCTGAGACCATCACGTAATTCAAAGACGAGGAGAATGTCACTTGTATGCAATTAATCTTCAAACTTGCATTTATTCAAGACCTGAAATTCTACGAGTGCTCCGCTATCCATCAACTCAAGAAGAAGAAGATGTTTGAGAATTGTGTTGTGTTTGTTTATGAAAATGTGAAATTACTTTTCAGTGGGATTAATGAAAATAAGTGATTTTTTTTGCCTCACAGTCTCTGTTTCTCTTCCTTTCTACCTAGCTCCTACTCAGATAATGTTTAGCTTTGCGTAGATCCTACATCTATGGCTTTGTTCAAGTACGGGAGATATAATTTCAGCCATGATTGATATATATCTTTGGAAGCGGACACGATCACGCGTCGCCTGTTCCCAAAAACCATTACGTGCAGCATGACAGGCGAAATCCCTTGCAATCATTACATATATTTTGTCTCCCTGCATCTTAAACGTCACCTTCCTCATGCTTCAAACTAACTTCTAGTGCATCTTTCACAACCTTTACATGCATTCATACGTTTGTAAGGCTATGGATTTGTGAAAAAACATCCGCTACTCCGTGTTCTGCGCTCATAGGGAGTACACGGCTCCTGGTACACGCGACCCTCGGGGACCACAGCACAGTGTAAGTGTCGTGGTATCATTTGTGTATTTCCCTACCCAGGCAGTCGTCCGTAATACTGTCTGGTGCCACTGGCGCATTGACCTAAGTTTCTTAGCACCTAGCATCAAACCAGTCTCAGGACTGAAGACCACAACAACAACAACATGTGTGTTGCGGCGTGTGAAAATTATCTCCCATCTTTTGCTATTTCCAGTATGGCACCTGAGGATGGGCTTATAACAGTCCGAAACCGGTCGTGTGAAAACAAAGTGATGTACAACTGAAGCGGTATTTTCAACCTCTGCTATAATGCTTGGTTGCGGATGTTCTGCCAACAGGATTGTTTGCTTCTATTAAAAAAAGGTGAAGAAAAAAGGATTTAGGCTTTCGCTCCTACTGTTCAATCTGTACATCGAGGAAGAAATGACGGAAATAAGAGCAAGGTCCTGGAATGGAATTAAAATCAAGGTGAAACGATATCAATGATAAGATTCGCTGACGACAATGCCATCCTGAGAGAAAGTGAAGAAGAACTACATGATCTACTGAATGGAATGTACAGTGTAATGAGTACATAGTATGGATTAAGAGTAAATCGGAGGAAGACGAAGGTAATGAGAAGTAGTAGGAATGAGAATAGCGAGAAACTTAATGTCAGGATCGACGGTCACGAAGTAGATGAAGTTAAGGATTTCTGCTACCTAGTTAGTAAAACAACGTGTGACGGACCTAGCAAGGAGGACATCAAAAGCGGACTAGCAATGGCAAAAAGGGAATACCTGCCCAAGAGAAGTCTACTAATATCAAATATCGGCCGTAATTTGAGGAATAAATTTATGAGAAAGTACATCTGGAGTACAGATTAATTTGAGGAATAAATTTATGCCAAACTACGTCTGGAGTACAGTATTGTTTGGCAGTGAAACATGGACTGTGGGAAAACCGAAACAGAAGAGAATTGAAGCATTTGACACGTGGTGCTACAGACGAATGGTGAAAATTAGGTGGAGTGATAAGGTAAGGAATGAGGAGGTTCTGTGCAAAATTGGAGAGGAAAGGAGTAGGTGGAAAACACTGATAAGGAGAAGAGACAGGATGATAGAACATCTGTTAACAAATGAGGGAATGACTTCCATGGTATCAGAGGGAGCTGTAGAGGACAAAAACTGTAGAGCTAGACAGAGATTTGAATAAATGCAGCTAATGATAGAGGACGTAGGTTGTAAGACAAATAATCAGCAATGGCGGCCAAAGACTTCCGGCATAAGAAGTCAGCCTCATTCTGCCAACGGTCTTGTCAAAGAGGGCGGGGGAGCGGATAGAGGTTCAGGGCACTCTCTTGTCCTAGAGGTGGGAAATTGCTTCTAAAGGCGGAAGAATCAGCAATGATCAACGACATGAGGATGCAGAAGGCAATGGAAACCACTGCATTATAGACACGTAACGTGTATCCACAGGACATGTGGCCTGTATTTGAAGAAGTGTCATGATGATCTCTCCATTGGCGAAAGATTCCGGGATAGTCCCCCATTCGCATCTCCGGGAGGGGACTGCCAAGGCGGAGGTTACCATGAGAAAAAGATTGAATAATCAACGAAAGGATAACGTTCAACGAGTTGGGGCGTGGAATGTCAGAAGCTTGAACGTGGTAGGGAAACTAGAAAATCTGAAAAGGGAAATGCAAAGGTTCAATCTAGATGTAGTAGGGGTCAGTGGAGTGAAGTGCAAGGAAGACAAGGATTTCTGGTGAGATGAGTATCGGGTAATATCAACAGCAGCAGAAAATGGTATAACAGGTGTAGGATTCGTTATGAATAGGAAGGTAGGGCAGAGGGTGTGTTACTGTGAACAGTTCAGTGACCGGGTTGTCCTAATCAGAATCAACAGCAGACCAACACCGACAACGATAGTACAGGTATACATGCCGACGTCGCAAGCTGAAGATGAACAGATAGAGAAAGTGTATGAGTATATTGAAAATCTAATAGTCATGGGCGACTGGAATGCAGTTGTAGGGGAAGGAGTAGAAGAGAAGGTTACAGGAGAATATGGGCTTGGGACAAGGAATGAAAGACAAGAAAGACTAATTGAGTTCTGTAACATGTTTCAGCTATTAATAGCGAATGCCCTGTTCAAGAATCACAAGAGGAGGAGGTAGACTTGGGAAAGGCCGGGAGATACGGGAAGATTTCAGTTAGATTACGTCATGGTCAGACAGAGATTCCGAAATCAGATATGGATTGTAAGGCGTACCCAGGAGCAGATATAGACTCTGATCACAATATAGTTGTGATGAAGAGTAGGCTGAAGTTCAAGACATTAGTCAGGAAGAATCAATCCGCAAACTAGTGGGATACGGAAGTACTAAGGAATGAGTCTGGCGATATACCATCTGACTTTCGGAAAAGCATCAATCACACAATTCCGAAGACGGCATGAGCTGACAAGTGCGAGAATTATCGCACAATCAGCTTAACAGCTCATGCATCGAAGCTGCTTACAAGAATAATATACAGAAGAATGGAAAAGAAAATTGAGAATGCGCTAGGTGACGATCAGTTTGGCTTTAGGAAAAGTAAAGGGACGAGACAGGCAATTCTGACGTTACGGCTAATAATGGAAGCAAGGCTAAAGGAAAATCAAGACACTTTCATAGGATTTGTCGATCTGGAAAAGTCGTTCGACAACATAAAATGGTGCAAGCTGTTCGAGATTCTGAAAAAAGTAGGGGTAAGCTATAGGGAGAGACGGGTCATATACAATATGTACAACAACCAAGAGGGAATAATAAGTGGACGATCAAGAACGAAGTGCTCGTATTAAGAAGGGTGTAAGACAAGGCTGTAGCCTTCCGCCCCTACTCTTCAATCTGTACATCGAGGAAGCAATGATGGAAATAAAAGAAAGGTTCTGGCGTGGAATTAAAATACAAGGTGAAAGGATATCAATGATACGATTCGCTGATGACATTGCTATCCTGAGTGAAAGTGAAGAAGAATTAAATGATCTGCTGAACGGAATGAAAAACATAGTATGGTTTGAGAGTAAATCGGAGGAAGACGAAGGTAATGAGAAGTAGTAGAAATGAGAACAGCGAGAAACTTAACATCAGGATTGGTGGTCACGAAGTCAATGAAGTTAAGTAATTCTGCTACCTTGGCAGTAAAATAACCAATGACGGACGGAGCAAGGAGGACATCAAAAGCAGACTCGCTATGGCAAAAAAGGCATTTCTGGCCAAGAGAAGTCTACTAATATCAAATACCGGCCTTAATTTGACGAAGAAATTTCTGAGGATGTACGTCTGGAGTACAGCATTGTATGGTAGTGAAACATGGACTGTGGGAAAACCGGAACAGAAGAGAATCGAAGCATTTGAGATGTGGTGCTATAGACGAATGTTGAAAATTAAGTGGACTGATATGGTAAGGAATGAGGAGGTTCTACGCCGAATCGGAGAGGAAAGGAATATGTGGAAAACACTGATAAGGAGAAGGGACAGGATGATAGGACATCTGCTAAGACATGAGGGAATGACTTCCATGGTACTAGAGGGAGCTGTAGAGGGCAAAAACTGTAGAGGAAGACAGAGATTGGAATACGTGAAGCAAATAATTGAGGACGTAGTTTGCAAGTGCTACTCTGAGATGAAGAGGTTAGCACAGGAAAGGAATTCGTGGCGGGCCGCATCAAACCAGTCAGAAGACTGAGACAGATGACCCACAAAAATAAATCGTTGTTCTGACTGAAGCACCCACAGGCGCCACAGGGTATGAGAGTATTGGTGGCCGGTGGGGGGGGGGGGAGGGGGCAGCACTGAAACAGGAATATGGCCGCCTCTCGCACGGCAACGAGCGACGCTATGCAGGGCAGTGCATGTGACTTGGGTGAGTTTTGGATACCTGTCCCCACAGCCACCGCTGTAGTTGATAATAGTTGTGTTGGCGAATATAGGGAAAAATTAAGTGCAACTCTCTAGATTTTTAAATATATGCCTTAAACAAATAACAATAATTAAGTCATCAGCATTCCAGAATAATCATTATATGCTGTAATGATGCGATCACCTTTCAGACCTTGGGTCCCAGGATGGAGCAGTTAAGTCGATCTTTCTAACATTTCTCTCACTCACTCAAATACTTCCATCTCTTCTTCCAGAAGGGAAATGTCACACTGCCTTTCAGCAGTCACCTCCTCACGCTCCCATGCCTGTATTGCACCCTTACCGTTATTGTTGTTGTTGTGGAACACCAATCCATCTTACAGAAGTTTTCTACATCAAGATATTGATTTTAATAAACAACAACAACAAATTTTCACTGATTTTGCCTACAGACAGATGTTGATTATACATAACTACGAAAAAAAAAGTTCGTTCCAGATGGAAGTGACGACTCCTCGTCATCCTTGTTGATGCATACCCCTACTAGCATCTTATCTTCCTTTTTATCTATAGCAACATCTGCAATGATAGATAATATATCCATCACACAACTGTATACGATGAAAGAAAGTCGAATGGCAATATATTACAAATTTACTTAAATTCTTCCGGCATTTCGGCCTCCAGTAGCAGTTCAATGTCAGTCAGCTGCTGCTCTAATGTTGCAACAGCGAGATCAAAAATTATATAAGCACTTGTTACAATCTGAATATATCAAGAGCTGTTTCCTGAACATGTAAGCTATCACAGAGAATTGAAGATGTGCTTACATAATGGTAGCACATCTTTTCTGCCTTTCTGGCGACTTTCAGCTTCCAGCTGGTGTTCTACTTCTGCCAAAACATGGAAAATGAATGTTGCAATAGCAAGAAAAAAGGACTTCTATGACCACTGGTTACGAAAATGTATCACACTCTCGAAAAATTTGAATATTTTCGCTACGAAATTTTATAACTGTCGAAATTTGAACACATAATTTTCTTATAAACACTTACATGGCAACTGCCCCAAGTTTGGCTGTTTAACAGTACCACTACCGCTGGCATCATTGCTAGCAGCCCGCAGCTCGAGGTCTTGCCGTAGCGCTCTCGCTTCCCGCGCACGGGGTCCCGTATTCGATGCCCGGCGGGGTCAGGGATTTTCTCTGCTTCGAGATGACTGGGTGTTGTGTGTCTCTCTTCATCATTTCATCCTCATTCACTCGCAAGTCGCCGTAGTGGCGCTAAAGAACTTGTGGAGTGGCGGCCGAACCGCCCCAAGACGGGTCTCCCGGCCACCAATGCCATACGCTCAATATTATTATCATTACTGCTGGCTGACCGTTTCACGTTGCAGGAATCACTCAGACACAACTAGGCACTGTCAAATACTGATGATGATTGTGATGGGGTTGGGCTTTGGGCTTTATATATCCTCAGACTCCACCCTCTATTTTGCAGACGACAAATAGGAACTCAGAGTACTATATTGGCAAGTTACAACTGGCCCTCATTTTTCTTCAAGCAGCCTTGGTGCAGGTTTCTGAGGAACAGATCACATCTGTGGCGGAGAGAAAGTTCTGAGACGAATGTACTTTGTTTACTGCCAAATGGCTGGAGAACTGGACCCAGCTGCTAGCTTTAGATTAACACTCTTTGTTCATTCTGAGGTAAACAGATAGCTTGATACTTCTGATGTCAGCTACATCCCTCAAATACATATTGTTAGTCAAGGTACAGCTGTGGGTGAGGACGCTAACCTCACCTTCTTCTTCTTCTTCTTCAAGCTGGCTTGGTATGGGTGACTGCTGTTGCAGACAAAAAAATTCTGTGAAACAGATAGAGGCCCCTTCTGAATACATCCAGCAAGTGGATGGAAAATTGGATGTATCTTCTACCTTTAGAAGAACACCCTTTGTTCCTTTAGAGACAGACAGATAGTGTGGCACACTCAATGACAGCGGCACCCTTCGAAATACACTCCTGGAAATGGAAAAAAGAACACATTGACACCGGTGTGTCAGACCCACCATACTTGCTCCGGACACTGCGAGAGGGCTGTACAAGCAATGATCACACGCACGGCACAGCGGACACACCAGGAACCGCCGTGTTGGCCGTCGAATGGCGCTAGCTGCGCAGCATTTGTGCACCGCCGCCGTCAGTGTCAGCCAGTTTGCCGTGGCATACGGAGCTCCATCGCAGTCTTTAACACTGGTAGCATGCCGCGACAGCGTGGACGTGAACCGTATGTGCAGTTGACGGACTTTGAGCGAGGGCGTATAGTGGGCATGCGGGAGGCCGGGTGGACGTACCGCCGAATTGCTCAACACGTGGGGCGTGAGGTCTCCACAGTACATCGATGTTGTCGCCAGTGGTCGGCGGAAGGTGCACGTGCCCGTCGACCTGGGACCGGACCGCAGCGACGCACGGATGCACGCCAAGACCGTAGGATCCTACGCAGTGCCGTAGGGGACCGCACCGCCACTTCCCAGCAAATTAGGGACACTGTTGCTCCTGGGGTATCGGCGAGGACCATTCGCAACCGTCTCCATGAAGCTGGGCTACGGTCCCGCACACCGTTAGGCCGTCTTCCGCTCACGCCCCAACATCGTGCAGCCCGCCTCCAGTGGTGTCGCGACAGGCGTGAATGGAGGGACGAATGGAGACGTGTCGTCTTCAGCGATGAGAGTCGCTTCTGCCTTGGTGCCAATGATGGTCGTATGCGTGTTTGGCGCCGTGCAGGTGAGCGCCACAATCAGTACTGCATACGACCGAGGCACACAGGGCCAACACCCGGCATCATGGTGTGGGGAGCGATCTCCTACACTGGCCGTACACCACTGGTGATCGTCGAGGGGACACTGAATAGTGCACGGTACATCCAAACCGTCATCGAACTCATCGTTCTACCATTCCTAGACCGGCAAGGGAACTTGCTGTTCCAACAGGACAATGCACGTCCGCATGTATCCCGTGCCACCCAACGTGCTCTAGAAGGTGTAAGTCAACTACCCTGGCCAGCAAGATCTCCGGATCTGTCCCCCATTGAGCATGTTTGGAACTGGATGAAGCGTCGTCTCACGCGGTTCGCACGTCCAGCACGAACGCTGGTCCAACTGAGGCGCCAGGTGGAAATGGCATGGCAAGCCGTTCCACAGGACTACATCCAGCATCTCTACGATCGTCTCCATGGGAGAATATCAGCCTGCATTGCTGCGAAAGGTGGATATACACTGTACTAGTGCCGACATTGTGCATGCTCTGTTGCCTGTGTCTATGTGCCTGTGGTTCTGTCAGTGTGATCATGTGACGTATCTGACCCCAGGAATGTGTCAATAAAGTTTCCCCTTCCTGGGACAATGAATTCGCGGTGTTCTTATTTCAATTTCCAGGAGTGTATATGTTGCTATTTTCGTTAGCACAGAGTTGTAGGGTAGACACTAACCTTCAAAAAGAAATCTATTTTTCATGGTAGATGCGCAACAAAGCGCGCCTTGAGAGCAGCATTGTACACTAATATCATCTGCTGATTTCCAACTGCTGGCTGCCGTCTCCCTGTGGTGTGGGTTGTGTCATTTCAGGCCACCTGAGAGTTACAAAGATGCGTGGGGCAGCGCCGTTTCACCTGAAGCCCCCTCGGAGCAGGGGAGGAGGTGGTGGACAAGGTCCTGTTAGGATCCGAAAGGCAAGACAGCTGCAGCGGCCATCATAAATGTGGTCTGGTGGGGGATAGACGGAGATTACCGCCAAGGTTATGCTAGGTGGTGTGGTGCAAAAGGTGTAGAAAGGATCAACCCTGGCACACCTCTACTGCACTCATGCCCGGGAGAGCACCATGGAGCGTCTTAATGACTTTGTAATTGCAGTATACAAAGCAACTGGAAGTTGAACAAAAATATTCCTTTCCTATGAAATGTCCATCTCAGAGCATAATTCAACTGTTTCCCAGCCTCTGAGGTATTTTTTTCCGATTTCTACAATCTATTCCTTTCTAAAAACCATTTTCCATAAAAAATTTCGATTACTACAATGTCCTCTGAATTTGTCAATTGAATTGTACAGCGAAAATTCAAAATTGCCGCCGAAATTCGAAATTCACGCCAAATTTCGAAATACCCTCCAATAGGGTAGGTGGGAGAGAGAGAGGGGTGGGGGCGGGGAGGAGTGATGGTTCAGGCTGAGGAAAACACATGGCGTCATCCAGGGGTGGGTGGGGGTGTGGTTGGGGCTAATTAATTGGTCAGTTTAGTTCATTTGGATATCAATTTGATATCAATACAGCGCTGGGGCCGCCCTTGCCCTACTAGTACTATTATGTATGTGACAAACACACTTAAGTGTGTCAGCTTCTGGTAAATTTGACCTTCACCATAATCTTAATCCTTTCGATCACTCTTGGCCCCCAAAATATGTTAAAAATAATTTTACTCAGTGTACTTTTATACGTTAATTTTCAGCTTTATTATTAACTTTATTTATTGTTCAACCTTCCAGGACCCAATATTTCCCTGGACTACATTTACGAGGGGCATTGTCCAGTGTTTGACATAGGCTCACTTAAACATATTTTAATCGGTCAAGTGATAACAGAATTTTTTTTGAGTCATCAGTCTTCTCACTGAATTCCTCTGCTGTGCCAACCAATTCATCTCAGGGGTAGCAGTTGCATCCTACTTCTTCAACTGTTTGCTTTATGTATTCCAGCCTCTGTCTTCCTCTAGAGTTTGGACCCTCTACAGCTCCGTCTAATACGTGGCAGTTATCCGCTGATGCCTTAACAGGTGTCTTTCTTCTGGTTAGAGTTTTCCATACATTCCTTTCCTCGTCGATTCTGCGGAGAACCTCCTCATTTGTTACCTTATCTGTCCACCTTCATTTCACCATTCTTCTGTAGCACCACATCTCAATGGCTTCGTTTGTCTTTTGTTCTGGTTTACCCACAGTCCACGTCTCACTACGATAAATGATGCCCTCCAAACTTACATTTTCAGAAATTTCATCCTCGAGTTGAGACCTATATTCGATACTAGCCGACTTCTCTTGGCCACGAATGTCTTTTTCGGCAGAGATAGTGAGCTTTTTACGTCCTCCTTGCTTTGTGCAATTCAGCTCATTTGCTGCTTAGGAAGCATAATTCCTTGACCTCGTCTACTTCGTGATCCCCAATTGTAATGTTAACTTTCTTGCTGTTCTCATTTTTCTACTTCCTCGAGTTACCCTCAGTCCATATTTTGTACTAACTAGAATGTTAGTTTCAGTCAACGCATCCTGCAGTCCTCCTTCACTTTCACTGAGGGTAGCAATGTCATCAGCGAGTCTTATCATTGATAGCTTTTCACCCTGAATTTTCATCCCACTCTTAAATCTTTCTTTTATTTCCCTCATTACTTCTTCGATACGATGTACAGACGGCACGGAAGGGGGTATGGTTATATCCCTGTCTTACACTTTTTTCAATCCGAGCACTCCGTTCTTAGTCTCCCCGTCTTGTTTTTGCCTCTTGGTTCTTGTGCATATTGTATATTACCCGCCTTTTCTTATAGCTTACCTCTATTTTATCCAGAATTTGGCCAATCGCAACACCAGAACCACTCTGTTGTCTACTTTTCCTAAAGCCAAACTGATCATCATCTAACAGATCTTCAATTTTCTATTTCCATTCCTCTGTATATCATTGTTGTCAACAACTTGGATGCATGAGCTTTTAAGTTGGTTGTGCGATAATCCTCGCACTTGCTGGCTCTTTCAATCTTCAGAATAGTCTGTATGACGTTTTCCCGAATGTCAGATGGTATGTCGCCAGACTCATACATTCTACATACCAAGGTGAATAGTCGTTTTGTTGTCACTTCCCCCTACGATTTTAGAAATTCTGATGGAATTTTATCCATCCCATCTGCCTTATTTGATAATAAGTGTTCCAAAGTTCTTTTAAATTATGATTCTAATACTGGATCCCTTTTCTCTTCCCTGTCCAGTCCTCTTTAGTTTTCTATCAATTCGTTAGACAAGTTTTCCTCGTCTTAGAGGCCTTCATGTTCTCTCTCCACCTATTCGCTCAGTTTATAGTTACATATCTTAAATCCGGTCACTCTAGTTTTTATCAGCTGTTCCATGTTACATGGTACTGGCCCCGTCCCCTTTTTACTTTAGCTCTGCATCACTGTCTATTGGTCAATGATCAGTTTCTGATTCCTAATTTCTTTTCTTCACTTTTACAAACTGGACATTCATAACTGATGATGGTCTTTACCAAATGAAGAAGGCTGAGAAATTTGCGTAGCCACACCATCTGGTACTCTTCAGCATTCTTTAAAAGCTCCCTGTGTTATATGACAGCATTTTAAGTAACCATCCATTGGTATGAAATTACAAATCGTATTTCTTACACACGAATAGACCGGTTCCTTGTGAATCACACATGGTTTCCTAACCAGACACATAATATTTTCTTCCTTACGTAAACCTACTCACTGATTACTTTGAAATAATTGCATATATCTTCATTTCCTCATTATCAAGGTAATAATTCCCAAAAATTACTGTACAGATATACACAAGAAGCTGCAACTTTAAATTAGTGAAACCGGTTGTGTGAGCCACTAATCGACTTCAGTAAAAACAGTAGTTGTGCACTATAGGACGATTCATAGATTTTTATATTTTGAAAGTTTTAACAGCTGTATGTAAACAGCTATGTTATACGGTATGAATCGTCTGTCAGTTACGTGTAACTGCTTCAGCGGCAAATGACCTAGTTTTAAAATTATCTGTAACCTACATTAACATATAGAACTACAATAGTTAGTGAGAAAGACCATCTAAATTCCGAGGGTAAACATCTGATGCACATATTCCGAAAGAATGACGGTGGGATTGGGGACAAGAAGTTAGTGCTCTCGATGGAATGGAAACACGGAAATTTTGATGATCTACCAATTGAGTTTCGTTCTTTGTGCGTGTAAGAAGAGTCCTGGAAATACGAGATATAAGATCGACTTCCCGATAACTGAAAAAGACAAAAGAGATGCCACGATCGCTTAAGCACAGTCTATGAAAATTGCAAGATTCCTCCTGGTGAGAGCAGAAGCAACTAAATTGATCAGTCTATCAGTACCTGTGCCGACAGCCGCACTGAAAACCACAGACATATTAAAATTCGATAACTTGAGAAATCAGCAGTTTGTGATCACAATCTCGCGAATAACCATTGAATAAAGTCTGTCGAAACTCAGATCATGTCCCACGCTTCAACATACTTAGATTCTGATATCAGACGAGCATTAGATATTTGAATGTGTAAGAAGAGCTTCAAATTGTATAGTAGATATATAGTGTGGTGTGGAAGCGAGCTCTCGGCTCTAAGAAGATACAGATAAATGAGCAGAATAGTTTATGTTCGTTTGAGAGCAGTATCGCCACTAGCGTAAATATGGACACAGTCTGTGGCAGCATGACGTAATGATGACGTACACCAGCTAATCACAAGCAGTCTGTTGGCTATAAATGGCCACCACATAAACAGCCAAAGTAGCCATGATAGTCATTTGGTCCAGACGTAGCCAATGGAGAACATCGTCGAAAGTTCGAGATTTCACCCAGATTTGACGCGGCAAGTAAACCGAGAACTGTGCAGAGAGCTAATTCGTATCTATGTCAATCCACGCGCGGACCTAGGAGGCGGGGACTTTGTTAGAGAGCAGTATCTGCACCGAGCAAGGTTCTGATAAGCAAAAAGTCTAATAATCAGTTTCGCAACGTCTAATAATCAGTTTTGCAATTAGTCCCAGTAAACGGTAGGAACAATGAAATGCTTTGAAGTGGAGACCCATTGTGGCACAATCCTAGCTCCATCTTTAACTACAAGAAGATCGAAGGCCATCAAATTCGTTTCGGCATCTATCGCGCACAAGTGTGAGCCATGCCAGCACTCCTGGTTGTGGATATAAGAGAGTCTTGCTACGATTGCGCTGTGGAGCTTGACACCTGTGGCCGAGACGCAAATGCAAGAGCGTTGGATGGTGCGGGATCTCAGTCTCGAGTCCTCCTACAAATTAGGAGGGAAACGTGTGGTCCAATGGAGTGATGTATGTAGCGGCCAGCCTCTTTTTTTCTTTTCTTTTCGGCGCTGTATTTCCACAGTGCTACCTCTTTTGGAGGCCGGAGCGTCTGTGTAGAAAGTGCAGGTTTATTACTTGAGTGCTCAGGTAATTGTGTCTTTTGGGGGACATTGGGCTTATTATTTGGTCAATCACGCCTCCAGTCCTATATTTCCTTGAGAAGTGTTTTATCTCTTACAGCTGCTGGTGGCACTTTGACTTTATTCCACTGCACAGATTCTACTGCTGGCACATCTTGAAACTGAACAGTGGTAGGTCGGAGCTATGCGATTTTTCAACTAGCTTCCTAGTGCAATTCTTTATCTACTCCTGAATCGTCTCCATGTTTAGTTCTTCGTGAACTTTTGCTGTGTTCATCAACTAGGGGGCATTGAGAATTAGTTTAAGACAGTTATTTTGTAGTCAGTGGAGCATTTTGACGTTCGCAGCCAGCCTGTGTATTCGAGTTCTGGCCATGTCTCCGAGCGATGGGGCCAGCCCTTAGTCTTCCCCGACGAGTGCATGCTCTTTGTTTGTTTGCCATTGCTCGGTGGCGGGCACATACGTGTAGTACGGTGCGCGTATGTGTGTTGTGGTGTATCCAGCATTGAATGCAGGCCGTTTGCCTGTCATTATTACGGTTCAGTGTACCAAATACAACGAACGGATCAGCAATGCGGGCTCAGCAGAGTGGTTGTAACTGCCGGCTTGCCACTTTCTCTATGTGTGTGTGTGTGTGTGTGTGTGTGTGTGTGTGTGTGGGTGGGTGGGGTGTGTGTGTGTGTGTGTGTGTGGGTGGGTGGGTGGGTGTGCGCGCGCGTCTGTGTGTGGTACGTCGTCTTCGTACATGCTCAGCCTGTCACTGTGTGGATTCCAGTGACACAATCAGATTAGCAAGGTGCTCAGCTGCGGCTATGAGAGATCCCTCGTTGTGTGAGCGACGTTGTTTTCTAGCCCAGTGTGGAAGTTACGGCGTTGTATTTTTTCCAGTGTCTTTGATCTCATGTTTGTCAGGTATTCATTGAGTTTTGTTATTGTTGTCTGCCGCGTCTGAGCTAGTGTCCTTTGTTGAATCGTGTATCTCAGAGAGTGTGGTTCCGGTGCAAATAAGTGGCTTGTTTTCGAATGTGAAACATCCTTCTAGTCTGTACCTGTTGGTCGAATTAGTGTTTGGTTTGGCGTGTCCTTTATCTAACCGTACCTATATCCATGTGTGTTACGTATTGCAAAGGAAAGTTACGTTTTGTTGAGATGTTAAAATGCAAGCTTCCCGCCAGCCCAGTAACGTTAAATACTACTTATTGCGGTGGTAACATCGAGGCTGTCTATTAGCCTGTTCCATATTTGTGAAGCTGTTGATTTTAAGTTACTACAGTTCTATTCCGTTAGCTTTCCAGCAGTAGAAGCACTAAGGTCAATCTAACTGATATACATAGTTACGTAGGTTTAAAATTTTTCAAGTAAACATCTATTTTAATGAATTTGGTAATCGCTTGTAAATCGCTTTCAACCAGAAAGCATCACTGGTTGCGAATTTACAGGAACTGCGAATTTCATATCATAATGTCTATCCGAGAGACACGTGGCTAGTAACTGAAAAAGTGCCATGATCTCTCCATTTGCAAAAGATTAGGGACTAGTCCTCTATTCCGATCTCCGGAAGGGAGCTGCCTAGGGAGAAGTGACTGAGAAAAAGGACTAACGAAAGGATAACGGTCTACAGGTCGGGGCGTAGAATGTCAGAAGTTTGAACTTGGTATGGATGCTAGAAAACCTGAAAAGGGGAATGGTATAGCTCAATCTATATGTAGTGAATGTCAGCGAGGCGAAATCGAAAGAAGACAAGGATTTTTGGTCAGATGAGTATAGTGTACTACCAAATAGCTCTGAGCACTATGCGACTTAACTTCTGAGGTCATCAATCGCCTAGAACTTAGAACTAATTAGAACTAACTAATCTAAGGACATCACACACATCCAAGCCCGAGGCCGGATTCGAACCTGCGACCGTAGCGATCGCTCGGTTCCAGACTGCAGCGCCTAGAAACGCACGGCCACTCCGGCCGGCTAGGGTACTATCAACAGCAGCAGAAAATGCTACAGCAGGATTCCTTATGGGTAGGAACTTACGGCAGAGAATGTTTCACTGTGAACAGTTCAGTAATAGTTTTTTTTCAACGGAATTGACAGCAACTCAATACTAACAACGATAGTTCGGGTATACATACCGACGTCGTAAGCTGTAGATGAATATAAACATGAGGTATACGAGGATCTTGAACGCGTAATTCACTACATACAGGAAGATGACAATCTAATAGTCATGGGGGATAGGAAGGTGGTTTTAGAGGAAGGAGTAGAAGAAAGGGTTACGTGAGAATGTGGGCGTGGTACCAGGTATTAGAAAGGAGGAAGACTAACTGAGTTGTGTTAACAAATTTCACATCGTGTTAGCTTATACTCAGTTAAAGAACCAAAAGACGAGGAGATACATCTGGAACAGGCTGGAAGATGCAGGAAGATTTCAGTTAGATTAATCATGTCCAGGCAGAGATTCCGAAATCAGAAATGGGATTGTAAGGCATACCCAGAGGCAGATATAGACTCAAAGCATGATTTGTTTGAAGAGTAGGCTGAAGTTCAAGAGATTAGTCAGGAAGACCCAAGGCACAAAGAAGTGATATATTCAAGTGTTAAGGAGTGAAGAGATACAATTGAAGTCCTCTGAGCAATGGATATTGTGGTAATGATTGGCTCAGTAGGCAGCTCAGTTGAAGAGGAATGGACATTTCGGCAAAGAGCAATCAAGGAGCTAGAGAGAAAGACGCAGCTACGAGGAAGGTAAACGCGAAGAGACTATGGGTAACAGAAGAAATACTTTACTGGACCCACGAAAGAAGGAAGTACTAAAATGTCAGGTAAGTTCAGGAATACAAAAATACAAGTTCAAATATGGTTCAAATGGCTCTGAGCACTATGGGACTTAACTTCTGAGGTCATCAGTCCCCTAGAACTTAGAACTACTTAAACCTAACTAACCTAAAGACATCACACACATCCATGCCCGAGGCAGGATTCGAACCTGCGACCGTAGCGGTCGCGCGGTTCCAGATTGTAGCGCCTAGAATTGTTCAGACAGTAAGAAACTCAGCCTTCAATTGCAAGAGAAAATGTTTTTTTTAGTTTAAAATTTTTAAACATCTGATTATTGATAGAGAAAATTTAGTTAATGATCAGCTGCAACTAAAGAATAGAAATTATTTCGAAGGATTTCAACTTTTACTCCAGTGGAGTTGACCCATGGTCCGCTTCGAACGGTCGATGCTGTTTCCTATCTGCTTTGCCCCTTTATTTTGTTTGTACATTGTCTCTCCATATATTTTGTATTATACAGGTAATGACACCAGTTGCAAAGGTGTTTCTTAATTTGCCTGTTTTATGTTCAAGATATTTAATGCTTCGCACGCCTGTGTGTCCCAGACTAATGTATTAGTGACTGTAGTGGGGTTTCGCCTTCTTATTATAATATTTGAATGCAAATTTTCCTGCTCTGACTTAGTAACTAGTTCTTAAGAAAACTGTTTAATGTACTGTACCATAGGTATGCATTTATCCATTTGCAGGACTGTTTCTTGTCACATTTTGTTTACAATTTACGTTGCACTAAGTAATTTTGAGACAACTTGTCTCTGGCGCTCACGCATGCGCTTGGCCGCTGGCCAAGCCTTGCCGCTCAACTGCTCGCGACGCCTGGTTTCCTTGTTGCTTACGTGTGACCCTTATTCCTGGCCCGGCGTAGCTCCGTCTGTGTTTTTCCTATTGTTTTTACTGTTGACAGACATAATCTTATGATTATGCTTCTTTATTCTGTATTAGTTTTATTCTGTGGCCAACGTTTGGCCCTCAAAATAATTTAATTTTTGTAAGTATCACGATTTCCCTTAGGCGCTTCAGTCCGGAACCGCGCGGCTGCTGCGGTCGCAGGTTCGAATCCTGCCTCGGGTATGGATGTGTGTGATGTCCTTAGGTTAGTTAGGTTTAAGTAGTTCTAAGTTCTACGGGAGTGATGACCTCACATGTTAAGTCCCACAGTGCTCAGAGCCCAGATTTTCTTATTATGAAATCATTCGATTGATGACGTATTTCAATGTTTAATATATGTCCGTATGGGTTAATTTATAGGTTCTGAAGAAGATACCATTATTGGCATCGAAACGTAGGTAAACTAAAAAAAATATCTTGCAACTGAAGGCTGAATTTCATATAGTCTGATTGCCGGATAGACTGACGCAGCATACAGAAAAGTCAAAACAGCCCACCGTGAAATTAAAATCAAGGGTGTTAATATGAAGAGTGCAACGGGAATTCCACTGCGGCAGAGAGAAGGGATGGATGGAAAGAGTAGATTCAGGGTCTCTATGTCTGTCCCAGGGGGATTTCAAAGGAACGCGATAGGGAATTCACCATCAGAAGCAGAACTTAGAAGAGCTTCGGAAACCTTAAAATCAAATAAGGAGTAGGTAGCATGCCATAAGAATTTCTAAAAGTGGGAACAATATGATCACTCACGTCGGTGAGCAGAATGTATGGGACTAGTGATACACCATCAGTCTACAAGAAAAATTTCATTCACTCAATTCCCAAGGTTTCAAAAGTTTACAAGCACTACAATTATCGCACAATCGGCTTAACAGCTCACTCATCGAAGTCAATTACAAGAATGATGTATAGGAAAATGGAAAAGAAAATAGAGGAGCAGTTAGATGACGATCTATTTCGCTTTAGGGAAGATAAAGGTACCAGAGAGGCAGTTCTGACGTTGCGGATGAAAATGGAAGCAAGACTAAAGAAGAATCTAGACACATTGTTAAGATCTGTCGATCGAGAAAAAGCGTTGGACAATGTAAAATGGTGCAAGACGTACGAAATTCTGAAAAAATGGCGGTATGCTTTATTAAAAGACAGGTAGTATATAATACGCTCCTGGAAATGGAAAAAAGAACACATTGACATCGGTGTGTCAGACCCACTGCGAGAGGGCTGTACAAGCAATGATCACACGCACGGCACAGCGGACACACCAGGAACCGCGGTGTTGGCCGTCGAATGGCGCTAGCTGCGCAGCATTTGTGCACCGCCGCCGTCAGTGTCAGCCAGTTTGCCGTGGCATACGGAGCTCCATCGCAGTCTTTAACACTGGTAGCATGCCGCGACAGCGTGGACGTGAACCGTATGTGCAGTTGACGGACTTTGAGCGAGGGCGTATAGTGGGCATGCGGGAGGCCGGGTGGACGTACCGCCGAATTGCTCAACACGTGGGGCGTGAGGTCTCCACAGTACATCGATGTTGTCGCCAGTGGTCGGCGGAAGGTGCACGTGCCCGTCGACCTGGGACCGGACCGCAGCGACGCACGGATGCACGCCAAGACCGTAGGATCCTACGCAGTGCCGTAGGGGACCGCACCGCCACTTCCCAGCAAATTAGGGACACTGTTGCTCCTGGGGTATCGGCGAGGACCATTCGCAACCGTCTCCATGAAGCTGGGCTACGGTCCCGCACACCGTTAGGCCGTCTTCCGCTCACGCCCCAACATCGTGCAGCCCGCCTCCAGTGGTGTCGCGACAGGCGTGAATGGAGGGACGAATGGAGACGTGTCGTCTTCAGCGATGAGAGTCGCTTCTGCCTTGGTGCCAATGATGGTCGTACGCGTGTTTGGCGCCGTGCAGGTGAGCGCCACCAACAGGACTGCATACGACCGAGGCACACAGGGCCAACACCCGGCATCATGGTGTGGGGAGCGATCTCCTACACTGGCCGTGCACCACTGGTGATCGTCGAGGGGACACTGAATAGTGCACCGTACATCCAAACCGTCATCGAACCTATCGTTCTACCATTCCTAGACCGGCAAGGGAACTTGCTGTTCCAACAGGACAATGCACGTCCGCATGTATCCCGTGCCACCCAACGTGCTCTAGAAGGTGTAAGTCAACTACCCTGGCCAGCAAGATCTCCGGATCTGTCCCCCATTGAGCATGTTTGGGACTGGATGAAGCGTCGTCTCATGCGGTCTGCACGTCCAGCACGAACGCTGGTCCAACTGAGGCGCCAGGTGGAAATGGCATGGCAAGCCGTTCCACAGGACTACATCCAGCAAAAAATGGTTCAAATGGCTCTGAGCACTATGGGACTTAACATCTTAGGTCATCAGTCCCCTAGAACTTAGAACTAGTTAAACCTAACTAACCTAAGGACATCACACATATCCATGCCCGAGGCAGGATTCGAACCTGCGACCGTAGCAGTCGCGCGGTTCCGGACTGCGCGCCTAGAACCGCGAGACCACCGCGGACGGCCTACATCCAGCATCTCTACGATCGTCTCCATGGGAGAATAACAGCCTGCATTGCTGCGAAAGGTGGATATACACTGTACTAGTGCCGACATTGTGCATGCTCCGTTGCCTGTGTCTATGTGCCTGTGGTTCTGTCAGTGTGATCATGTGATGTATCTGACCCCAGGAATGTGTCAATAAAGTTTCCCCTTCCTGGGACAATGAATTCACGGTGTTCTTATTTCAATTTCCAGGAGTGTATGTACGAGAACCAGGACTGAACAATAAGAATGGACGATCATGAACGTAGTGCATCAATTAAAAAGCTTGTAGGACAGGGGTGCAGTCTTTCGTTCCTGCTGTTCTGTCTACACGTCGAAGAAGCAATGAGAAAAGTAAAAGAAAGTTACAAAAGTAGGATTAAAAATCAAAGTGAAAGATATCAGTGCTAGAATCGTCGATGATATGGCTACCCACAGTGACAGTTAAGTGGAATTACAGGATGTGTTGAATGGAATGAACAGTCGACGAGAGCAGAATATGTATTGAGAGTAAATCGAAGAAAGACGAAAGTTATCAGAAGTAGCAAAAATCAGAACAGGGAGGATCTTAACATCGTAGCTGGTGATAACGAAGTAGATGAAGTTAAGGAATTCTCTTACCTAGGCAGCAAAATAACCCACCTTAGACGGAGCATGGTGAAAGGTGGCTACACTGAGCCACAGCGCCAGAGATCGCTAGAGAGCATTGTTCCGCCGCCTCCACGGGCAGTCATTATTGAGATGTGCTAGAAGTCAGTGCTTGTCCAGGACTCGTAGTAGTCAGTTCGTGTTCAGATGTGCTAGTAGGGAGTGCTTGCTGAGATGTGATACTGAAAAGTTCTTGTTGAGATGTGGTAATAGCGAGGCGGTGTGGAGCTATATTGTAATTATGAGAGTGATTTTGGTCAATATATGAAGGTAACGAAACTTGATTTATTTTTCATTATTTCCATGTTTTAAATAATGTGTCATTACAGGTTCAGTCAACAAAGCATCTGGCTTGTGTTCTTGGATTAGAGTGTAATTGTGGATCTCTTGAGTAATTATGGTATTTGTATTTTCTTTAATTAATTCAGTATAAATGTTATTTAAAAATTCTTGTGTTGTTGAAGAAGAACCGTGCCAGATGCGTACGTTGAGTCACACTCCCACACACAGAACAGTTACTCTTGTGCTTGTTGTTGCGTTGGTTTTATAGTTGCTGGGGGCTTAATTAATTAACTGTGTTAATGAAAATTTCCATTTCATTCTTTGTTATTGTTCTAAGCAGTCAGATTGCGTAACAATAACAGTCAGGGCCAACCGTTACGAGACTTCGTAATCGGACAGACAGCTACTAAAGCAAAAAAAAAAATTAAAATTATTTGCATTAATAATTTTATTAAGCCCCCATGCACGTGGCGACCGCTGCTTCGGATCGTCCCTTGGAATCTTCTGATTGTAGAAATAGTAGACAGTAGGATTGTTGTACCAATTTGTAGTTTAGTAATTATAGTCTGTTTTGCATGTGTAGATTTGGTAATTGTTATTCTTATAATGGTATTTTTTTTTCAGAATTTAATTTTGTTGTCTTGTATACGCGTTTGACAATTTAGTGCAATTATTTCAATTGTTCGATTAATCGTGTTTGAGGGAAACATTTCGTGTGAATGGTATTGTTGGAGATAAAGTGTCATTGTGTGTAATTTTCATATAGTGACGAGTTTTGTATGTTTTGTAAATGATTACGCGATCGATGATAAAGGCAAAAATGATGGATAGTGAGAATGACGAAATTGTTAACATGGCGAACTCGCCAACAGAGGAAAACAGTATCATGAATAATGGAGTTGAAAACAATGTAATAAGTCGGGAAAATAGTCCGGAACCATTTCAAAATTTTTCTCAATCAGAAAATTCACAGAATACGAGATTAACGACAGAAAAATCTGGGATAGTATCGAACACAGATAGCTTTACTGCTATGACGAAGGAAGTTAGTTTTGCGGGAAATGTTAGGGGCGAAAAGAATTTCGAACCAGTTACTATGGAGCAGTTGATGAGTGCAATATTAGATTTTCGATCTGAATATAAAACACGAATGGAAACATGGTTAGACTCAATGAGATCACTAATAGGAACAATTAAAACTGAGACGAAAGCAGTGGGATCACAGTTACGATCTGAATTAGAAACTGATATGGGAACAATGGAAACACAGTTAGACTCACGAACAGGGACATGTTTCAAGAACATGAATGATGAATCAAAGAAAGAAATTAGAGAAGTACAACCGATTTTGAAGGCTCACAATAATAGCTTAATTTCAACAGAAATCAGAAAAGAGGAACAGGACAGAGAACGGGAAGAAAAAGATCGCGTGACAGTACAGAAATTTTCAGAGTTAAATTTACAACGTGCACACGATAAGAAAGAAATAATTGAAAGAATCGAGGAATCCGTACCAAATGACAGAATAAATAACTTAACGCAACAGTGTGGACAGTTAACTACTAAATGTGACAATACCGAAAACCGAGTCGCGACACTTACGGAAGACGTAAATAATCAGAAAGAACAATTAAGTGACTCATCGGAAAGAGTTGAGGAGGTCTCAGATAAATTGACAAGTGTTAGTTTAGCAGAAGGGTGTGAAGAAAGTAATCTGTTTCATTTACGGGATGCAACAAGAGAGCGCCAGGCGCGCGAACTTGACAATAATCGACATTGGGACTGGGGCAGACGCGGTAGGTCTTTGTCGCCGCGAGGCGGAAGCTTTGACTGTAAACACTTCTTGACTGTTCGGAAATTTAGGATCTTTTGTAATTTTAAGAATGACATACATCCATGTTCATGGTTAGATCAATTTACGTACGCACTTCCGCCAAATTTGCTACTAAGTCACAAACTGAAATTAATGTGCAGCTATTAAAGTCCTCAGGGGATTCACTACAATAAGTGAATATGTGCCGTAGCGATCACAGGGCCCCGAGCTGTAGTGGTGCTATTTCCCTTTTAGTTTTCTGCACCGCTGCGTACTCTTTCACTATTCTTTGCATCTATAAAAACAACTCTTCTACTATCAATCTATCTAGACAATAGGTAAAGAATAACCAGATTTGACTGTTTTACCCGAAAGTGACTTGGGAAATTACCGTTTGGACTTACTATATTTTCTGCAGCATTCATTTAAACGAAATTTTACCTGTTTATCTTCGTAACAATATTACTTCACATGTTGACGATATTCTTATTGCTAAACATTCTTGGAGTGAGCACAACAAAATTTTGGATTCATTATTACGTATTTTTGCACGAGTTGGCATGACAGTGAACTTGAAAAAATCTGAATTTGGTCGTTCTGAGGTGAAATTTCTCGGTCACATTATTTCTACAGAAGGTATTCTCCCTGATCCAGAGAAATTAGACGCTATTCGTAATTATGCTGTTCCTACCACAAAACGTGATGTTCGTAGTTTCCTTGGAGTCTGTAATTTTCTTAGACGCTTTGTTAGATTGGATGATTTGGCCACACCTCGTTTACACATTTCAGTTATGCGCACTTTGGTCCCAGAAAATGCTTTCGTAAATTACGAGAAAATTGTTACTTCAGTAATATGGAAAAACGTATTCGATCAGTTCTTGCCAAATGCAAATTATGTCAATAGGCTAAGCCGCCAACGATTTCTCACAGAGCACCGTTGTTTCCTATCATGCCAGCGAAATTAAAGGAGATGGCTGCAGTCGATTTGTTCGGTCCAGTGGTTCGTTCTACTAATGGTTTTGCGTACATTTTCGTAGCAGTGGAACTGACATCAAAATATGTGTGTTTTACACCGTTACGCAAGGCAACAGCTCGTTCAGTATCTAACGCTTTCATCAAACATTTTCTTAAAGAAGTTGGTCATGTTGACAAGGTTATATCAGATAATGGATCACAGTTTCGCTCTAAAATTTGGCTTCGTACTCTACGGCGTCGTAAAATTAAACCAATCTTCATTTCACTTTTTCACCCTCAATCTAATGCTTCAGAGAGATGGATGAAGGAAATCAATAAATTTTGCCGTCTTTATTGTCATCAGAATCACAGAACTTGGGATCAGTATCTTCATATTTTTCAAAACATTCTGAATGAACTTCCTAATGACTCAACTTCTTTACCGCCTCTATTGATATTAAAAAATAAAGTACCAACAAATCGCATTTCTGAAATCGTTCCTTTTCCGCCTTCACGGAAACTGCGGCATTCTGAAGTTGTCAACCTGGCTCTACGAAATATTGCGTCTGCGGCTGCAAGAAGAGAGAAATCAGCTAAACGTCCTGGTCGTTTAAAAATCTTGTCAGTTGGTCAAAAGGTATTAATTAAGTCCCACCGTTTATCTCATAAAGGAAAAGGCTTATGTCGCAAATTTTTTCTGCTTTATAACGGTCCGTATAGAGTTCGCAAAATTATTCATGATAACACTGTTGAAGTAGAAACTCTTAAATCTCGGCGCTCTAAGGGAATACATCATATATCGAACGTAAAAATTTTTGTAGAATGACATACTTTAGAGAAACTAACAGCTACGTAAACATGCGGAGAATGCAAGAGTACCGCGCTGTGTTTTGGCGGCGGCACATACTCAAAGCAACAGTCAGTCTGCGCGCCGCACAAGGCAGTCGTTGACCGCAAACAATCACTTCCTACGTCACGCGCCTACAGCTGATCGAGCGCTCAGTGCGAATGCACTGACAGCCGTAAACAAATACACAGTCTAATTTCTCCGAATAAATTCTGTATAAAGCTATGATGACTTCATAAATTATGTTATTAACGTTCAGTATTTTTCAGGATACGGTTGTATAAAGTATTTAAGACCTTCAGGTAAATTCTGTGCGTGTCCGACGTTAAGACGACTTGCTTTGGAGAAAATTTTCAGGAAGAAGGTCATTTCGAAGAAGAAAGTAATAAACAAAAAAAGGTAACGGTTAATTGAGTTTATTTTTCAGGTAACATAATTCCACTTAGGTACGTACTTCAGACGTAATTTGCTGCTTGCGATTACGTGATTCATACTTTGTGCTAAATTCATGTTCTATGAATTTACTAGTGAAGCAACGTGCTTACGCATGTTAACTGATTTTGACAATGATTGACTAATGAACAGGGTTGTTATTTGTATATATTATGCATCGCTTGGCTGCTATGCTTTTTCACTGATGTCATATTTTTTTTATTATGTGCCTGCTGTGCTTATTAATTTAAATTATAATTGTCACCTGATTAATTGTGCTGATGTGGTTAGATATGTAAGTTATACTTTGTGATTTATCTGCTTGCGCCTTCATGTTTACTTATTAAGATTACATATGAACATTTATTTGCTTATGTCGATGTGATTCTAATGACCTGTTTATTGTGTAAGGCATGTTTGCTGCTGTGCGTATGGATTGCATATTTACACATTTCTGTTTTGTTGTCATAACTACTCTTCAATCTAGTATATAGAAATGCTGATATACTGTGTACAAATATAGAGTTTAGGTTACACTGTGGTATTAATTATAGATTGTTCACTTGGCAGAGCCTCGTTGTAGGGATTGTGCTGCATCCACTTGTTGACATTCTGTTCTCTACTGGTATATTTACTCGCTATTGCATGTTTTGCTTACGCTCAGTGCCTTATATTTTTAAGATAAGAAAATGAACTGCTATAATTCGACGAACGACATTAGTAAAAGAAAGTCATAGAAGTCACATGAGCTGAGGTTTTATGGAAGCTGTATAAATTTATGCTAATAGGAAGGAAGCTAACGACATGACAGACCAAAACTAGGTTTAGACCATTGACAGTATTACACTGCATTTTTCGTGAGCAATTGAAATAGGAAGTGACACTTGACACAAGGAATACTCCACATGATTGCTTCTGCCATGATTCTTGAAGTGGTGTACACACTGTGAAATATTATGATTATTCACACTCCGTAATCGTACTTAATTACTGAGAGTTATTCGAACTAAGTCTGTTAGAGGTCATGTATGCATTTCTTTTATTTAATGATGGACAAGGAACCAAAATGTATCTTATAATTTATAATGAGTAGAAAATTTGGGTCAGATGGAATACACAGAGGTTGTGTGTGGACAATGTGTCTTCGGATTGTATGGGATGCTGAATTGAAGTTGCACTAGGATTTTATCTGTACTTGTTCGAGGAGACTGACTAGAGGAAAGAGTTGTTATGGAAGTGAAATGATATTGGTGCTGAGGTTTATATGTATCGACGTATTATTGAAGTATTAAGATTAAGTGATGATTATTGGAGTTTGGTGGATAAGAGGTAAAGTAAGTGAGGAGCATATTTTTTTTTTGTTGGTCCATATGGAACAAGGAGGATGAAGATGGCAGACTAGAACACTCAAGTAGAAAGAAGATTGCCTACACACACACTTTGTTAAATCAATAAGCAGTATACATTTTTTTTTTTTTTGAAGAGAGGAAGTATTTGCATATCTTGGCTCACTGACAGTTGTTCAGCAACAGTACAATTTGATCTGGCTTGGCAAACATTGGTCTTAACATGATGACTATGACGTTGACTAACTATTATTGACTGTTATACATTGCTGCCACTACTACTTGGTACACATGATGAACATCAAATCTTGGACAGAGTTACATTTACACAGTTAACACTATTCAATTACACAGTAGCACTTAATGAGGATGAAAGATGAGTGGATGTGTTTTGTGTGTTTTCCTTTCCTAATCCTACCCACCTATCTCCTAAATATTATTTTATTTGTTGGTAGTGGCTTGCACTGACACCCATAAATATTATAGGTTAACTGTTATTGTGTACTGTAATAGTTAATGTGACAATTAACTGATATCATTTGTGTGTTTATTATGATTTGTATGTTTAGTGTAAGAGCATTGATTATATTTTGTTAAAGAAATTGTATGTGCATTCAAACTATTGTTCATGACTGAACTGTCTCAGTAGTTATGGTGAATAGTATGGACTGTTACTTGCACTTTTTCTACATGATTGGTGCCACAAGGACATGTTTAATTTCTGCTGATGACTGTGTGATCAGTGATTGTAAAAAAAAATTATGGACTGTTACTTGTACCTTTTCTACAATATTGGTGCCACTAGGACATGTTTAATTTCTGCTCATAAACTCTGATGAACAGTGTGATCAGTGACAGTGTATTTTATTGAACTGCTTCTGCTGAGAAATGTGACTTGTTGCTGTGTGTACCTGCTCAACATTGCTGGGTACCACTGATGGACTGTTTCTACTGAAATGAAGTCACCTGTTGCTGTGTGCACCTGCTCAACATTGCTGGGTGCCACTGATGGATTGCTTCTACTGAAATGAAGTCACCTGTTGCTGTGTGCACCTGCTCAACATTGCTGGGTGCCACTGATGGACTGCTTCTACTGAAATGAAGTCACCTGTCGCTGTGTGCACCTGATCAACATTGCTGGTGCCACTAATTGACTGCTTCTACTGAAATGGTGTTACTTGTTGGTGTCTGCACCTATTCAACAGTACTGGGTGCCACTGATGGACTGTTTCTATTGAAAAAATGTTACTTGTGGTATTTGCACCTGTTGACCATTGCTGGGTGCTACTGCTGGAACTGTCAACTGCTTATTCTTGGGCTATGGAAAGCGTTTATGTGAATATTTGTATAAACTGATTTATTGTGTATTACTGTTTGTGGAAAGTTATGAGACTCTTACCTGCACATATTCGTCATTGCTGACGCTATTGATTGAACTGTTTAACCACATAATACTTGTATAAACTGTTATGTAAAGTCACATGTATGAAAGAATTTGTATTGCTTACTGTATTCTATATAATAGGTTATTGAAAGGTCAGTGCAAAGCCAAAATTTTATCTAGTTATATGATATTTACGTATTAATATTATCTTTAATTTTGTCTGTATTTTTTTGACGAATTTGGTGGTATTTTCACCACCAATGCTGGCAAAAATACCATCAAATTCTAGCCGTGGAGGAAGGGCATATGAAAGGTGGCTACACTGAGCCACAGCGCCAGAGATCGCTAGAGAGCATTGTTCCGCCGCCTCCACGGGCAGTCATTATTGAGATGTGCTAGAAGTCAGTGCTTGTCCAGGACTCGTAGTAGTCAGTTCGTGTTCAGATGTGCTAGTAGGGAGTGCTTGCTGAGATGTGATACTGAAAAGTTCTTGTTGAGATGTGGTAATAGCGAGGCGGTGTGGAGCTATATTGTAATTATGAGAGTGATTTTGGTCAATATATGAAGGTAACGAAACTTGATTTATTTTTCATTATTTCCATGTTTTAAATAATGTGTCATTACAGGTTCAGTCAACAAAGCATCTGGCTTGTGTTCTTGGATTAGAGTGTAATTGTGGATCTCTTGAGTAATTATGGTATTTGTATTTTCTTTAATTAATTCAGTATAAATGTTATTTAAAAATTCTTGTGTTGTTGAAGAAGAACCGTGCCAGATGCGTACGTTGAGTCACACTCCCACACACAGAACAGTTACTCTTGTGCTTGTTGTTGCGTTGGTTTTATAGTTGCTGGGGGCTTAATTAATTAACTGTGTTAATGAAAATTTCCATTTCATTCTTTGTTATTGTTCTAAGCAGTCAGATTGCGTAACAATAACAGTCAGGGCCAACCGTTACGAGACTTCGTAATCGGACAGACAGCTACTAAAGCAAAAAAAAAAATTAAAATTATTTGCATTAATATTTTTATTAAGCCCCCATGCAATGGCTGATGTAAAATGCGTAATAGCACTGACAAAAAAGGCATTCCTGGCAGAGAGAAGTCTACTGTCATCAAACATAATCCTTAATTCGAGGAACAGATTTCTGAGAATGTGCGTTTGGAGTCTAGCATTGTATGACAATGAGACACTGGTTGTAGGAAAAGCTACACAGAAGAGAATAGAATACTTTGAGATGTGGTGCTACAGAGAACGTTGAAAATTAATTGGACAGATAAGGTAATGACGTGGAGGTTCACGGAGAATCGGCGAGAAAAGGAACATACGGGAAACACTAACAAGAAGAAGGGATAGGATGGTTGGCCATCTATTAAGGCATCACAGTGTAACTTCCATTGGATACTGAGAGCCGTAGAGAATAACAACTGCAGACAATGAGAGATATTGGGTTACTTCGATCAAATAAATGAGGACGTAGGGTGTCAAGTGCTACTCTGAGATAAAGATCTTGATACAGGAGAGGAATTTATGGACGGCTGCATCAAACTAGACAGTAGACCGACGACTAAAAAAATATGGTTCATAAACGACGAATTAAAATTCGCCTAGTAATACCACCAACCACTCACTCACTCCACACTCCCTTGTGAGTGTTCAAGCTGTTGCGGAAGATTAGAGCGGCAGTTTCCCGCCGCAGAGCAGGTGGCCGGCGGTTGCTACGGGGCCGTGGCGAGTGGCTAGTGTTTACGCGGCCTTGGAAAAATCCAAGCGGGAGTTGGCAGGGGCGCTTATGGCCGTGTTTGTGCGTTTGGAGAAATTTGTATGCCAGAGCAAAATTGATAAAAACAAATCTAAGAGTGACACGAGGGTGCGAATTGGCAGTCATGGACAGAAAAATATGTAAAGCTAAATTATCTAGACGCGCCACAAAAATATGTAATAGTTTGAAAGTTATTGTTGTCTTAAAAATTGTAAGTTTATGAAAGTTCAAAAGCTAATATCTCGGCAATGCTTTGGCCGATTAATACGAACAAAGGGTTTATGGATGCGGCTAGTAGAGATGCATCGAGCAATCATATCCAATTTGGCATAGTGTGTACCATTTTAGAATGAGAGGTCGAGGTCGGAATACGGGATTCGACTGAGAGAAACTGTGTTTTTGGTAACAAATAAATTTAAAAAGACGAAACTAGCGGCAGCATTCTAAAGTTCAAAGAGGTATATGAGTAATTAAGAATGTATTTTTATTTGTTTATTTATGTTCAGTATCAAAAATGCGGGAAAAGCAAAATCACACCACAAGAATATTATTTGTGAAGAAACGGTGGCAAATAAAAAAATTGGACTTCAAATTGTTATTGCGCAGGAAATTTCCATATTTTTTTTAATATGTCATATATTTTCTTGTTTCTTTTTCTTAGAATATTCGTAATTTTTGTCAAACATTGTTTTGAGTTAGGCAGTCGTTTGGAGGGTGGATAGGGCGCGTATCTGGGGGTGGTAGTGGGTTGGTAGCCACGTTCGAAAGCGACCAAGTGGAGTGCAATATAGTGGTTTAGGACATCAGACAAGAGTGAATTTTGTGAATTGTGAGCAGACTGTCGATTGCCGTGATCGTGACATATCAGTTCTATAATAAAGTGTTGTAGCATCAATTATTAAAGGCCACCCTTATGTAAAAGTAAAATTTAAGTGTTTAGTGAATATGCCGAAAAATAGAAATAAACTAAATGTTCTAATTATAAATCATCGTGAGTGACTCAATATTTTAAATTTCACCGCAATACCTGCCTGCATTGCTTTTTGATATTTTATTTCAGCTTAAAATTGAGTTTATAACAAATGTGAGCTGGCACCATATGACGAAAAACGTAGCCAATCACTGAGACCAGCCATATCTCTGGGCCGCTCAACTGAGCCTGATTGTAACAAATATATATATGTTTTCGTGTCATAGTATGTGGGGGCTCGAACCAAACTATTCAAACCGTCGTAGCCTGGGTTTGAAAACGACACATATATTCTTGTCATTTTGATTTCACGTGGAACACTATATGCAATAGTGTCTTACACTTAGTGATTTGTCTAGAAGAGTAGTGTTATGTCCATTTACTGATGTTAAGTTTGTGCAACTTGTGGACGCCTGCGATTAAAAACAGTGTATATAGTACTCAGTTTTGTACGTAATAATATTAGCACGAGTCAAATATGTAGTTCTGTAATGTGTTAAAATGCACGAAGAAATTCTGTCAGTTACTGCATGCACATGTAGGAAATAAAAGGGTAAATTTAGTGTGGAGTGTTGTTTTTTTTTATCAGTTCGTATTTACAAGAAAAGTTTTACATGGCATCTGTCTGTACCAAGGGAATCGTTCTGGTTCTGAACAGCATCGTGTTTTTACATAAAACTGAGCTTTCTGCTGGCATCGCGTCAGTTCAACTAACTAAAAACTTTACAATAAGACATATTCGGTCTTTGAGAGTTTCAAAAATGGCTCTGAGCACTATGGGACTCAACATCTTAGGTCATAAGTCCCCTAGAACTTAGAACTACTTAAACCTAACTAACCTAAGGACATCACACACACCCATGCCCGAGGCAGGATTCGAACCTGCGACCGTAGCAGTCCCGCGGTTCCGGACTGCAGCGCCAGAACCGCTAGACCACCGCGGCCGGCTTGAGAGTTTCGCTCTAATTCGCTGGTTATCTCCAAGTCTTCCAATTTAAATTCTCATGTCATCCTGTTTCTAGTAGATTTCAGTTTATATTACATTCACAATTTACTGTTTTTCTCACAGGTATGACTAACCCACGTTTCATACGAAGAATTTACGGTGCTCTGTTTTGAAATGTCTCAGCCTGTAATTAGTGACACGCAGTTACTACCCCAGAAAATATAACAAAATACCGCCGGTTCCTCGGTGTGATATGTGCTCTACAAACAGAGCAGAAAAGCAGTAACTAATGTGCGTAGCAGAGTCTGAAATTGATTTATATTGCGGTATATTATACACGGAAGCAGAAAGAGTTATACTACAGCAAATAAACATTATAATTTAATTACGCTGTTTTAAATCTCTAATTTCACGTCGCCCGAACGTTTGCTAAATGTGATAAATGAAATTAGTTTACGTGGTAGACTTATGGTCGAATTCAACTGCGTAAAGCATATTACATTTAGTTATATTACATTCAGTTCTATCGCGTCTCTACCGTTTTTTTACATAAAGTCTTTCTACACTATATGTCATAGTGTAGCACGAGATATTTACAGTGACTCTCCAGATCATGCCAACATTGCTAATTACTGCGTATGCAGGTGAAATTAAATTATTAATTGGCGGTGAATCTTAGGGGATTGTATGGCCTCGATCCATGAAACTTTTCTCTTCCTGCCGTTCCATCCAGAGCTGCGTTGGACATATTCAGAGGTACTCTTGGTTTGGTTGAGAGTCGAGATTGACGAGTCAGATGACGGAGATCAACATAAATTCCTTGAAAAGAAAGCGTAGTCTGTAGACATAATACTGGTCAAAGGTTAAACTTAACTGTTTTCAGTCGAATATAAAACTTACCCATCGATTCTATTGAGCTACTGTCCATATCACTGAATTTCATGCCTTCTACTTTCCTGTTAGAACTGTCATTATTTTCTATATGTCGACGGCTTCTTTACATAGCCGTGAATAACACTTCGTCACTGTAGATAAAGTTTCTGTCTGAGAAATATTCGCTTCGTGTTTTCCTGAGTGAAGAACATGCATTTTTACAGCTAATTTTTCTACCTTCCCTAGCCGATGCAGACTTTTGTTTCTTCAGACGTGCACTCCAAATTCTCTTGGTAATTCCAAGATAGACCATAAATTTTACATTCCAGTGGAGGGGGAAATTTTCTTCTCTATAGGTCTGGGAGTTTGATAAAATTATTTTGTTGGTGAAAAACTGATCTGATGTGATGTTTCTGTAAAACATTCCGAGCTAACCAGTTACATTTTTAATAAAAGTGAGAATAACTGAATTCTTCCATAGTTATTTTTAATCCTTGACCTTCGTCCTAGTGTTATTTTGACGCAAAACTCCATTTGGTTCTTTTCCTGAACAACCATTTTCTTAGAAAGCCTTGGCCTCAGCTGACAAGACTTTTAACGGACAGTAGCTTTACAGAGCCGATAAATAATGATTACCTTTGACACGCGGCTGGCCGATAGTTAAGTTTTGTCTTTGACGAAGATTATCTCTGCCGATTACGCCTGTTTCTCACGGTATTTATGTCACTCTCCAATGTCGGACACACCAGTCGTTTAGACTCAGCCGAACCATGAGCACCTGTGAAGATGTTAACCATTGGTCGAAAGGATTGAAGCAAAAAATTGTTATAGGCCACGACCATACAGGCCGGAAGTTTCTCAACCAACTGAGACAACATCCTATGCAAGTCTTTATTGTATGATGAAACGACCATACCGTTTCTTGAAGATCGAACTACATATAATAACGAAAGTAATCAACTTTTGACAATATTATATAATTGAATAGATAAAAAGTGTACTCGCCAATCGGCGGCAGGAGGACACACACATATAAAAAAATGTTTTACTTATGTAAGCTTTGAGAGCTAGTAGGCCCTTCTTCTGGCAGTAGTACAGAAGGAGGAAGAAAAGTGGCGAAGGGAAAGGAACTCGAGAGGTTTCAGAAAAGGGGCAGAGTTCGGAAAAGTCACACAGAACTCCAGGTAAAGAGCGACTTACCGGACGGGATGAGAAGGAAAGACTTTGACGTTGAGGCAGACTGCTTTCCCTCTACCACATAAACTACGCTCGTTTCTTGAGTAAATAAGTAATTGTAAATGACTGAAAGAAGGGAATTCTTGACGTTCACCTTTCTTCCAAGGCTCTGGTAGAACTGTTACCGTAGTTAAATGGTAAATCATCCTTGAATGCCGTGTTCTTTGCCATCCAGTTGGTGTGTCGGTGTAGCTTTGTGTAATCAGAACGTATTTCAAATTGAATATTTCTCCACTATTCCTTTTTTCTAAGTAGACTGTCTTAGCCTCATTAAGCAGAAGTGCCCCATATTCATGAACCAATATCTGCGTGTATTGCCCGCGAAAGACAGCAATCGGTTTGATGTCCAAAACTGGTTAATCGCATGTTCTAAATATTACAATCATTCCAAAACTAGTTACCGGATTTTGAGGAGTTCAACACGTCTCATTTAGAACAAAGATGCTAGCAGCAGATATTACAATAGTTCAATGTTAAAAAGCGAAGTTAATATCGATATTTATGTACTTAGCACTGATGAGAAAAGAGAGCAGTCATCATGTAGTCTAGAATTTACACAGTTCATCTAGATGTACACCTCATTACGATATCTTAAACGATTCAAAAAAAACTGTAGTTGAACAGCTTAGTATTCCAGCATCCTGCGTCGTAGTGACTGTATATAGACTTACGTTATCGATGTGGCACACCACTGCAACTACATCCCATTATTTTACTCCAGTATCTTTATCCATGTGATTACCACAGCAGAGGATGATCGGGTACGTTAACAGGAGCAACATGGGCTGTACAAAGATATAGAAACTCCTCGAAAAACGCCAGCTTGAATATAAATGCAGGTGATAGTCTGCAAGTCGCAGTGTTGTATTTGCCCACAAACGGCACCTGTACAATGTCCTCAATACATTTCAAACTTCAGTTGTGATCACACCGGTGTTCTGTGTAGTTGTGAGTGCATTGTGTCCTAGTTAAGTGAGTTCGAACGTGGGTAGACTGTTGGTCCTCTTATGGTGGCTGCTTCCGTAACCAACGTAGCCGACGTCTTTGATGTTTCAAGCGCCACCGTACCGAAGATTTATACACGTACTGGGAAAGTCGAAAAACATCCTGCGCTAAGTCACAACGCACACGAAATTAGGTGGTGAGTGATCGCGCAGACGGTCGTTGATGATGACAGAGACGAAAAATAAGGGAGCGGCAGAAAAGTCAACGCACAACTAAATGTCGCACTCCCGAACCCCGTGAGCACCAACACAACACGAAAGGAGCTCAATATGCAGTGAATTGCAGGGCGAGCTGAAATTCTAAAGCCACCCATCAGTGATCCAAATGAACGTAATAGGAGAACGTGGCCCCGAAGCCATACAACCTGCACTATGGAGCAATGGAAAAAAGTTATAACGTCCGATGAGTCTTACTTCACACTGTTTCCAACTTCAGTCCGAATTTACCTTTCATGTGCGAAACAAAGCAGCGGTTCGGCGATGAGTTGGGCAGCCACACAGTGGTATCGCATTGGTACTATGGTTGCTCTATAAGGTCACATTACTGCCAAGGATTATGTGGCCATTATGGCTATCAGGTCCATCCATTGGTACAAAATTTGTTTCCTAACGGTGATGCAGTATTGCAAGACGACAGGGCTGCTTACACTGGTGGTCGCATCCTCTATGAGTGGTTTCGTGAACACGAGGATTAATTGTCACATTTCTCCTGGCCACCAAAGTCCCCAGATATCAATATTATTGACCCTTTAAGGTCATCTTTGGAGCGAAGGGTGCGTGATTGCTTCCCACCTCCTCATCATCGTTACTATAATATTCCCTAGAAAACCACACTGAACCACAATTTATCCTTTCTGAGATGAGTAGAAGCTGATTTCAACGTCATAGTAATGTCTTGTGGTTTTGTTATTTCCTAATTTTTGTCCATCCCGTGTACTCGCGGTGATACCCATCACAGTACTAGAGTGTTTGAAGATGAAGCTGTAATTGTTTTTGTAGTGTTGGCTGAAGAGCCAACACCGTGTTACTAGAGGAGGCCGAAATGCACGCGTTTTAGCTCACGCAGGCTGGCGTGAGGAAGGAAGAACTATACTGACGTGAGGTCTGGAACATGACAAGGAATTAGAATTCAGAAAGCGGACGTAATTACTTTAATACTTAACTGTAATCCTTTAATGATGAACGTTGCTCTTGACGGTACATGATTCACAATATTATCAGTTCAGAATAGTAACGGAATATGGTGCCTTGCTAGGTCGTAGCAAATGACGTAGCTGAAGGCTATGCTAAACTGTCGTCTCGGCAAATGAGAGCGTATGTAGACAGTGAACCGTCGGTAGCAAAGTCGGCTGTACAACTGGGGCGAGTGCTAGGGAGTTTCTCTAGACTAGACCTGCCGTGTAGCGGCGCTCGGTCTGCTATCACTGATAGGGTCCGACATATACTAACTGACCGCGGCCGATTTAAAGGCTACCACCTAGCAAGTGTGGTGTTTGGCGGTGACACCACAGTTTTGATATCGATTGCATAAACCAAAAGACACCGGCGAGATAAAATAGTAAGGGAATAACCTTTATATAAGAAAATATTTAACTACTGACGTCCATAATGTCAAGTGATATGGGGACTATAAGATTAAACAAAGAGAGGCTGAAACGTGAAATAGAAGTTTTATTTGTTATTTAATCAATGCTAACACTCAAACAGTCAGTTATATACGAAGTGTTCGAAAATAATTATTTTTGGGTGAACCAGAGCCTTGTGAGACAATGATTATGGGGACACAAAAAAGGATGTGTCGGATTGAACAAACCCAAAAGGCACGAATACACACCACAACATTCTTTCACATTCTTACACGTATATATATACATGCGTTCTTATACAAATCAAATTTAAATATTTTTATGGGACAACAGATAGTAGTGTCCCAGAAATAAATTATTTAGTTCATTCAGTACTGATTGGCACTGACCGTATAACTCGTGAACAGTAGTGGCTTGAAATGTGGGCAGATGTATGTCTGAAAACAGGCTGTAGTACCGTTTACCACTACCAGATGTTGATGCTGCGTCGTCTAGGTGACACGATGACACAATGCAGCAGCACTTGTTCCAGTTTGAGAGTACTCTGATAGACACCGATAAAACGACATGAAAGCACACAAGCATATTCAACTGCGAGCAGTGTGGTTTCCCTAGAGAGAAGGAGCAGCTGCTTCATATATTCACAAGAGGTCAGTAAGCCATATGCGGGGAGAGATTACCAAGTCGCAAATTCGTGTTTAGATGTATATCGAAGGTCAGATAGGACGGGGACTGGGCTCAAAAATGCAAAAGCGCTGGGTGTCCTGCAGTTGCACTCAAACCAAACAATTCCCAGGTCGTCAGTGTGCGATAATGGAGCACAGATGAATGATGTTTGATGAAGTAGAGAAGGAAATAGGCTTTTCACTGGGATTCCCCAACTCTTCATTCATATGGGTTTGAGGATGAGGAAGGTGTTCGCACAGTGGGTGTCCCATTACCTCACCATTGCGCAGAAAACAGAAGCATGTGGAGATATGCGAACAGACAGTGCAGTAGTGCAGTGCAAATCTAGCTGAGTTCTTTGTGAGTCTGGTCGCCATCGACGAATCATGGGGTCTTACAAGAGACTCCATCCCACAAAAGGAAAATGCCAGTCTAGGGAGTGGACGCATAGTGATAACCCTCGTCCCAAGAAGACACGGCCAGGGCGGATCAGGAAATGGATCTGGTGGACTGGTTCCTTCCCAATACAAAAATGGATCTGAGCACTATGGGACTCAACTTCTGAGGTCATCAGTCCCCTAGAACTTAGAACTACTTAAACCTAACTAACCTAAGGACATCACACACATCCATGCCCGAGGCAGGATTCGAACCCGCGACCGTAGCGGTCGCGCGGTTCCGGACTGTAGCGCCTAGAACCGCTTGGCCACTCCGGCCGGCCTTCCCAATACAGTCCTTATCACTATCGGTACTGCATTTCACTGCACCAACTCCGCCGAAGCATTCACCAATACCGCCACAGCAAATGGGGCCGTGGCGTTCTGAGCCAGCACGACAATTCGTGACAGTCGCCAGATCATTGTCACTATGCGTGAACTACCATGTACAAACACGCCATGTTATTCGCTGGATCTGGCTTCTAGCGACTAAGCCGTATTCGACGCAACGAAAGAGGTCATGCTGATGAAGAAGTCAATCACCAACGACGAGCTTCACGCAGCCGTCCAACAGCGGCATCGAGATTCCCGAAAGAATGGTTTGTTACTTAAATACGGTAGCTGCCAAAACGACGGCAAAAGTGCATGGACATTGGCGGGAAATACCTGTAATATTAGGTTAGAGCATGAGTTCATACTGTTGTTCCATAAGTTTAATAAACACAACAGTTACACGTAACAGGTATTTTAGTCATCATTTATATCCTTCACTATTAACAACAGTCTACACTATTAACAACAGTTTACCAACGCTGAGGTAACTTTTCGATTCCGCGACTATAGAAATGACTTAGATTTGAGGAGAAGAACTTGTAGAGCAATTTCGGAGTGCATTTTCATCCGGAAAGGAAGTTCTTTGTTGGTTATTGCTTTGGCGTCATTGTTGAATGCTTCGGTGGGGTTAGTGCAGTTAAATGCAGTACTGATAATTCCTTGAAGGTGGGTCCTTGAAGCTTACAAGGTGAAAATAAGGTGAATAAGGTGGAAGCTGAATGACTTCCCAACCCAACTGCCATACTGTGTTTCATGTGCGTCTCGCAGAACGCGGGAGGGCGTCATCGTGGAGTAACATCACATCACGCAGTCCTCCTGGTGGCTGTTGTTGAAATGTGTCCGCAAGACGCCTCAGTTGTTAATGATAAATGTCAGCAGTGATGGATACATCGTGTGGAAGCAATTCGTAGTACAGCACACCGTCGCTGTTCCACCAGATGCAGAGGATTACCTATTGTGGATGCCCGCAGGTCTTTGTACAGGAAGCTGCTGCTTGGTTTTGGCTCAACTATTCCTTTCTTTTCCCTATATTAGCATAAAGACACGTTTCTCGTCACCAGTAACGATACAGGATAGGAATGGTAGGCGTTGTTCACGAGCCAACTCATGAGGGGCAACCAGTGATGCACATATGGTCAAGTGTTGTTTCTTGTAATTGTGGCTTAGCGTATGCGCTACCCGATTTTGAAACCTTTCCCACGGCATGCAAATGCCGCACGGCGGTGTAATGATCACAGTTAACCACACTGGGCAGTTCTCGAGCACACTGAAGTGGATCATTGCGGATTAGTTCATCAAAACGCTAAGGTCTTGCTGGACGTGGAGAGACACTAACCTCAAACCGGTCCTCCTTGAAACGAGAACACTACTTTCTTGCCGTGCTTTGTCCAATGGAATCATCTCCGTACGCGGTACAAATGTTAATGACTGCCTCCGCCGCTGTCACCCTCTATTGAACAGAAGAATGTGCGGAAATGTTCCGAATGCTCCACTCGGCACTCCATTTTCTTGCGTCCACAGCTCCACTCACTATCTTCAAATGAAAAAATGACAATATGTAAATGACGGTGTGGCCGAGCGGTTCTAGGCGCTTCAGTCTGGAACCGCGCGACCGCTACGGTCGCAGGTTCGAATCCTGCCTCGGGCATGGATGTGTGTGATGTCCGTATGTTAGCTAGGTTTAGGTAGTTCTTTCTAGGGGACTGATGACCTCAGATGTTAAGTCCCATAGTGTTCAGAGCCATATGAACCATTTTTGAACAATATGTAACATCAAATAACAACACAGAGAATCACAAAGAAATATGACAATCTATAAATACACCCTTAGTAACCGGAATACCAACACGCAAAACAAAAACGCTACGAACCAGTGCACTGGCCTAATATAATCTCTGTTCCTTCCCCACTAAATGGTTCCTGTGACAAGACAAAAAGTTGCAATTTCAATAATGTCTCAGGTAAGACAGTCCCCCAAGTAAAAAATTTCCAGTCATTGAGTCAGGCCAAAGTATTTTGGAGATTCCCTACGTTGTAACGCGAATAGCAGAACTGCAAGTTATGTCGTTTTCTCACTTATGCTTACCTTCGCCCCTCTCCCAGCCAAATGAAATATTGACCTATAAGGGGCTGGATCTCTAAGAACTTGCTCTACTCCATGAATCAGGGAATGGAAGGTACAAAAAAAGTAAAGAAGAAAGTGAACCAGCTCGGTGACTGATTGGCTGGCACGAGTGCAGCAGGCGGCGAGGGCGACACCTGGCAGCGGCGGCGGTGCCGTCGCGACGGGCGAGTAGTGAGAGGCTGTACTTTTCGGCAGGGCAGACTCTTCGGCGGCTGGCGAGTTGGCCGACGACCAGGAGTTGCCGCCCGCCACGGCCTCGCCCCTGCCTCCGCCTCCGCCACCGCCGCTGTCACCGTCGCCCACACCCCTGGTCCTGGCCGACGCCGCCGCGGACGCTGACCCGGCGACCGAACTGCTGCCGGGTCTCTCTGCTGTCCGCCGTCCCGGCCTAACGGAATTCGGCAGGGTGAGTACACGCCGTCTTCCGAAGCGGTTACGAAATTTGTTATCAAGTTGGTGGATATGGCCATTGATCTTTAGATTGTGTATAGAGAGGACAAAATAATACATTACGATTTTTTTGTTTGTGCCCAATTTCACTTTCTAGGGGAAAATAAAAAGCAAAAAGTAATTTGGTATTTTAGGCTTGGGGGGAATGTACTCGAAAATATGAAACGTAAAAAGTGCTTCCAAATAAAACTTAATAGGTAATTAATGTTCTGAAGAACTGTAGAATCAACATTTGTAATAATCTGAAATTTTGCAGAATACTCCACCACCACGCACTAATTGTGAAAAATGGAAACTCTTGTTACTATATAAAATGAAGAAGCTTTCAACTCACATAAATCCTTGTGCAATAAAGCTGGCTTCATAAATACAAATTTTTGGAAAATAAGCTGTACACAGTACGCTGCCAGTATATTTTCAGGAAATGTTGTTGTTGTTGTGGTCTTCAGTCCTGAGACTGGTTTGATGCAGCTCTCCATGCTACTCTATCCTGTGCAAGCTTCTTCATCTCCCAGTATCTACTGCAGCCTACATCCTTCTGAATCTGCTTAGTGTATTCATCTCTTGGTCTCCCTCCACGATTTTTACCCTCCACGCTGCCCTCCAGTACCAAATTGGTGATCCCTTGATGCCTCAGAACATGTCCTACCAACCGATCCCTTCTTCTAGTCAAGTTGTGCCACAAACGCCTCTTCTCCCCAAATCTATTCAATAGCTCCTCATTATTTGTGTAATCTACCCATCCAACCTTCAGCATTCTTCTGTAACACCACATTTCGAAAGCTTCTATTCTCTTCTTGTCTAAACTACTTATCGTCCATGTTTCACTGCCATACTTGGCTACACTCCATACAAATACTTTCAGAAACGACTTCCTGACACTTAAACCAATACTCGATGTTAACAAAGTTCTCTTCTTCAGAAACGCTTTCCTTACCATTGCTAGTCTATATTTTACATCCTCTCTACTTCGACCATCATCAGTTATTTTGTTCCCCAAATAGCAAATCTCCTTTACTACTTTAAGTGTTTCATTTCCTAGTCCAATTCCCTCAGCATCACCCGATTTAATTCGACTACATTCCATTATCCTCGTTTTGCTTTTGTTGATGTTCATCTTATACCCTCCTTTCAAGACACCGTCCATTCCGTTCAAATGCTCTTCCAAGTCCTTTGCTGTCTCTGACACGAGAAATATAATTCTAAAATGTTCAAATGTGTGTGAAATCTTATGGGACTTAACTTCGAAGGTCATCAGTCCCTAAGCTTACACACTTTTTAACCTAAATCATCCTAAGGACAAACGCAAACAACCATGCCTAAAGGAGGACTCGAATCTCCGCCGGGTCCAGCCGCACAGTCCATGACTGCAGCCCCTGAGACCGCTCGGATAATCCCGAGCGGCAGAAATCTAATTAAAACACCTCAACATTCGTCACTATTCTATCTGTTTAGTTTACTTACATTTGTTTAAAGTTTTTAAATTAATATTTTGCGTTTTAAATTTATGGTTGTTTTGTTTGTCACTTTACTACTCCATATATGTATAGTTCGTTTCCTGAAGATAATATGTAACTCATTATGATATAAGATAATTACAATAATGATAAACAGTAAAGAAATGCTTAAAACATAACATTTCTTTACACCGTGCACAGAAAATAAGCGCAATCTTATCACATGTTATACAGTACATAACAGAGAAGACCATTTATGTGCAAAATTTAGCAGGATTTCAAACTGTAGTGAGTGGTTCTCTGAATAACCTGATTTGTGTCAAGCATATAAAGTCTGGTAAGCGTTGGCGAAGAGTATTGGTAATATGCTAATGACTGCAGATTGAGTATATTGTTTATCAAGTGGACACTGGCATCGTAATGATTCAACAGGACTAGATACGAAAGCCTTCTCAGAAAATTCTTCCAATACTGCAAGCTGTGCACGTCCCACGGTTGTACAAGTGCCGTCAAATGCTTTAGGATCACCAGATGAAAAAATTCCTTGTCGTCAGGTACGATGTTCTAAACGGTTCTTTCACAATGAACTCTAACAATAATACAGACATTTCTCCCTCATTGTGCAAGGAAACATCTTTCAAATACCTTCTAACCTAGTTAGTCATTTGTTTACCAGATTTAAATACTGTCACAAAGACATTTGTGTCTTCAGAAATCGTCGGCCAAAACTCACCCTTAGTTTCTTTTAAAACCCAGAAAACACTGGTGGCCCGTGTGAAAAAAAAAAAAAAAAAAAAAAAAAAGAAAAGAAAAGAAAAGAAAAAACTCCTTTTGAGCCTCGTACCTGACGGCAAGAAAAAATTGTTGAAATGGCTCTGAGCACTATGGGACTTAACTGCTGAGGTCATCAGTCCCCTAGAACTTAGAACTACTTAAACCTAACTAACCTAAGGACATCACCCACATCCATGCCCGAGGCAGGATTCGAACCTGCAACCGTTGCGGTCACGCGGTTCCAGACTGTATCGCCTAGAACCGCCCCGCCACCTCGGACGGTTACCTGAGGGCAGGAAACACCTGGTGATCCCAAAGAACTCGATGGCACAGTTACAGCGGTGAAACGTATACGGTTTTCGATGTTGGAAGAACTTCACGAGAAGATGTTTAGGTCTAGTTCAGTTGAATAGTTAAGATGCTAGTCTCCACTTGAGAAAAAAATATAATCAAGCTGCAGCCGTTAGAACATAATCAATTCTCCTTGCCAAGACTTGCTATGTACTAGAATATGCTTGATACAAATTAGGATACTCAGAGAATCATCCGTGACAGTTTGAAATCATGCTCAATTTTGTTTTATGTCATCGCCGTCGTGTGCATTACTTGAAGAAATTTCACTCATTTTATGTGCATGGTGTGAAAAACCGCAACTTTTTTATGATTTGCTTACAGATTATCATTTTGTAATTATTATATACCAGAACAATGAGTTACGTACTACTTTTAATACGTATGTGAAACGGTGAATGAAGAAAAATGCCATGAAGGTAAATTGTAAAACAACAATTTAAAATATAGTACGAATATAAGTAAAATAGGTGATTAGAATAGATATGAATTTTGATATATTTTAAATAGATATATTGTAAAGCAAGGGTGTTAACATTAAGAGTGCAACGGGAATTCCACTGTTACATGCAAAGGAGAGAACGGATACATGGAAAGAATATATTCAGGGGGAAGGTTTGTCAGATGTCATAGAGGAAGAAACAGAAGTCGATTTAGAACAGATAGAGGATCCAGTATTAGAATCTGAGATTTGGAAAATACTCCACCACGACCATTTATTAATTTTGGAAAATGAAGGCTTTTGTTACACTGTAAATTAAAGAAGCTTTCAAGCCCCAAACATCACTGTGTAAAAAAAGCTGATTTCTGAAATACCATTTTTGGAAAATGTATGCTAATCTGTGTCTTCCTCTACAGTTGTTACCCTCTATAGCTTACAGCCCCCAATAGTGCCATAGAAGATCAAATAAGGCACAAGGGATAGACAACATTCCATCATAATTTCTATAATCATTGGGGGAAGTGGCAACAAAACGACTATTCACTATGGTGTGTAGAATGTATGACTCTGGTGACGTACCATCGAACATTCGGAAAAGCATCATTCACACATTTGCGAAGAGAGAAGAGCTGAGAAGTGCGAGAATTATTGCACAACCAGTTTAACAGCTCATTTATCCAAGTTGCTTGTAAGAATAATATACAGAAGAATGGAAAAGTAAACTAAGGATGATCTAAATGACGATAAGTTTGGTTTTAGGAGAGGATGCAGACTTTCACCCCTATGTTACATCTGTACATCGAGGAAGCAATGACGGCAATGAAAGAAAGGTTCAGGAGTGGAATTAAAAGTCAAGGTGAAACGATATCAACGATACGATTCGCTGATGGCTTTGCTATCCCGAGTGAAAGTGAAGAAGAATTACATGATCTGCTGAATAGAATGAACAGTCTAATGACTACAGAGTATGGGTTGAGCGTAAATCGAAGAAAGACGAAGGTAATGAGAAGTAGTAGAAATGAGAACAGCGAGAAACTTAACATCAGGATTGATGGTGATGAAGTGGACGAAGTTAAGGAATTGTGCTACTTATACAGTTAAATAGCCAATGATGGACGGAGCGAGGAGGACATCAAAAGCAGACTAGCAATGGCAAAAATGGCATTCCTGCCCAAGGGAATTCTACTAATCTCAAATATCGGCCTTAATTTGAGGAAGACATTTCTGAGAATGTACGTCTGGAGTACAGCACTGTATGGTAGAGGAACATGGACTATGGGAAAACCTGAAAAGAAGACAATCAAATAATTTGAGATGTGGTGCTACAAACAAATGATGAAAATTGGCTGGAATGGTAAGGAACGAGGAAGTTCTGCGCAGACTCGGAGAGGATAGGAATATGTGGAAAACACTGATAAGGAGATGGGGCAAGACGATAGGACATCTGTTAAGACATGAGGGGATGACTTCTATGGCACTATTGGGGGCTGTAAGCTATAGAGGGTAACAACTGTAGAGGAAGACACAGATTAGCATACATTTTCCAAAAATGGTATTTCAGAAATCAGCTTTTTTTACACAGTGATGTTTGGGGCTTGAAAGCTTCTTTAATTTACAGTGTAACAAAAGCCTTCATTTTCCAAAATTAATAAATGGTCGTGGTGGAGTATTTTCCAAATCTCAGATTATTCCAAAATTCGATTATACAGTCTTCAAGAACATTAATTACATATCGTCTTTTATGTGAAATACACTTTTATATATCATTGTCTCGAAGTTGTTGTTGTTGTTGTGGTCCTCAGTCCTGAGACTGGTTTGATGCAGCTCTCCATGGTACTCTATCCTGTGCAAGCTTCTTCATCTCCCAGTACCTACTGCAGCCTACATCCTTCTGAATCTGCTTAGTGTATTCATCTCTTGGTCTCCCTCTACGATTTTTACCCTCCAAGCTGCCCTCCAATACTAAATTGGTGATTCCTTGATGCCTCAGAACATGTCCTACCAACCGAACTCTTCTTCTGGTCAAGTTGTACCACAAACTTCTCTTCTCCCCAATCCTATTCAACACTTCCTCATTATTTATGTGATCTACCCATCTAATCTTCAGCATTCTTCTGTAGCACCACGTTTAGAAAGCTTCTATTCTCTTCTTGTCTATGTCTCTTCTATGTCTCGAAGTATTCCCTCTGAATCTGAAATTCCAAATTACCTTTCGGAGTGTGTCTGACCCCTTGAAAGTGAAACTGGCACAAAAAAGTTGTCTTGCAGTATTTGGCCTTCTCTAAACTCCCGCCAAGTTTCACCAAGATCGGTCATTGACACGTGATAATGTTCCCTTGCCAGTTATCGTACAGGCCCCGCAACGGAAGATAAGACAGAGAAGGCCGAAATACTGAATTCGGTATTCTGGAACTGTTTCACCACGATAAACTATAATACGATCCCTCTTTTCAGTCACCACAGTGATGTCGAAATGGTAGATATTTAAATAATGAAGTGGAAAACAACTACACTCGTTTTGTAGTGGAAAAGTATCAGGACTAGACGAGATCCCCTTAATGCATGGAAAGCAGGAATTTCCGGACAGAAGTTCATTAGATCTTTTTTGTTCCGTATCCTCTCATCGATCAGTCCCTACAGTTTGTAAATGGTGGAAAAATTCATCCCGTATATAGCAGGAGACGCTAATGCCATATTCAATTTATTCCATAGTAAATTTGTGTCAATATTTAAGAGTTGCTTATCTAAAAAGATATCCAGAAGATCCAAAAATAAAAAAAATAAAAAGAAGCCCTGGAAAAATAACGGTACTAAAATCTCCTGTAAAGAAAGAGGGACATTTCTCTAATGGCCAGAGTAAGTTTAGATACGACATTACTTGCATACTACAAAAATTACCACAGTATTTTAAGGAAAGTCATTCAAGTCTCCAGAAGTAAGAATGTCATGACAGAAATAAATAATGCCGACCCTGAAATTAAAACAAACTGAGCGAGGGGAAAACGATTGTCTATATGCCTCCAAAGACTCCTAATTTCTCTCATCTTATCTTTATAGTCGTTACTTGAAATGGCGGCAGCAGAATAGTTTTCCAGTCAGCTTCAAATGCCGAGTCTCTAAATTTCCTCAGTAGAGTTCCCCGAATTGAATGTCGCCTTCTCTTCATGGATTTCTTCCATTTGAGTTACCGAAGCATCTCCGTAACATTTGCGTATTGTGCGAACCTACCGGTGACAATTATAGCTGTTCGCCTCTGAACTGCTCGATTTCCTTTAATCCGACCTGGTACGGATGAGGATTCAGGGCACTCGAACAGTACTCAAGAATAGGTCGCACCAGCGTCTTATATGTCTCCTTTACAGATGAACCACACCTTCCTAAAATTCTCCAAATAAACCGATGTCTGCCTTTCACCTTCTCTATCACAGTCCTCACATGCTCATTCCACTTCCTATCGAACGTTAAAGTGAAGTGACTTTGTTAAACAGGGCACCATTAATACTGTATGCGAAAATTACGGGTGTGTGCCTCCTACTCACCCGCACCGTTGAAGTGTCGGAACATCGATACTGTCGATGACCTCCTGATTGGCTGTTTTCAGCTCAGCAATGGTTTTGGGGTTATTGCTCCACACCTTGTCTTTAATATAGCCCCACGAAGTCGCATGTATTCAGATCCGGAGACTATGGCGGCCAATCCAGACCCATGCCAGGGGCGTCTGCGTCCTCAAAGTACTCTTCCAGGACATAAAAACCTCTCGCGCTTCGATAGGGTCGAGCTCCGTCTTGCATGAACAACTTGTCGAAATCAGGGTCACTTTGGGTAATGGGAATAAAATCATCTTCCAAAACCTTTATGTTCCGTTCGGTGGTCACCATGCCATCAAGTAATGTCGCACCCATTATTCTGTGACTGGACATTGCACTCCACAAGGTCACTTTTGGAAGATGAAGAGACTTCTCGTTCGCGAAATGCGGATTCTCAGTCCTCCAAATGTGCCAATTTTGCTTATTGACGAATTTGTCCAAATGAAAGTGAGCTTCGTACCTAAACCAAAACATATTCACATCAAAATCCTGTTCGTTAATTTTGTGGAGAATGGTGGTCCTGGGGCTTAATGACTGATGAGTTTGAATTTTGCATGAGAAGAGATGCAGATCTTCAACGGCAGTTTGTCGCAGTGTCTCCCGGTTGATGCCCACCTGTTGTGCATCTCGTCTGATCGATTTCTTGGGATGATTTGAAACACCGCGCGTAACTTCTCGGTTTTTAGGCGTTTCCATCCACGACCGACATTGCCAACACTGTCATCACTGACACTACCCGTTCTCTCAAACTTGCGAATCAAATTCTTGATTGTTACCATACTTGTACGGGTTGTCTTCAGCTTGAACTCGGTCGCAAACTATTTTTGAGCCGCAGTTGGGCTGTTATTGCTCACATAGTAGGCGCCATACTCTCAGGCACGCTGTACCGAGACACTTTTAAGTGGAAATGTCCGACAAAAACAAGGCTCGTACGAATGCGAATACTAATTTCATCATGCCCCACATACAACCGTGCAGTTTTAACGTCCTAATGGAAATAGTTCAGGAGTTATGACTATTTTATTTCACTTAGTTCAATAATTGTCACCCTGCAAAGCTAGCTGCCATTCATCACACGAACTAGAAATTTCGTCTAACTCATCTTGTATCTACAAACTGTCACTCTACTTGGACACCTTACCGTACTCCACAACGTCAAATCACTGCTCTCCCCGTTCATCAAATTATTTGTACATATAGAGAACAACAGCTATTCTACCACACTTCGCTGGGGCACTCCTGACGATATCCTTGCCTTTGATGAACACCCACCGTCGAGGACAACATACTGGGCTCTATAGCTTAAAAGGTCTTCGAGCCAGTCACGTATCTATGAACCTAATCCATATGCTCGTACCTTTGTTGAAAGCCTGCAATGAGTGGCTGTGTCAAATGGTTCCTGGAAAACTAGAAATATGGAAACCACCTGTTGCCCTTCATTCATAGTTCTCAGTATATGAGAAAAGAGCAAGCTGAGCTTCAACGATCGATGTTTTATAAAATCAAGCTCATTCGTGGACATAAGCTTTTCCTGTCTCAAAAAAATTTACTATATTCCAACTGAGAATATGTTCACGGATTCTAAAGAAAACCGTAGTTTGGGATATCAGTTTGTAATTTTGCGGGTCCGTTCTTTTACCCTTCTTATATACAGGAATTATCTGCGCTTTCTTCTAGTCACTTGGGAAATTGCATTGGGCGAGAGATTTACGAAAATGCAAACTAGGTAAGGGGCCAGTGCCGCAGAGTATTGTTTGTAAAACCGAAATGGGATTCCATCCGGACCTGGTGACTTATTTGATTTAAAATCTTTCAGCTGGTTCTCTATACCAGGGATGCTTATTACTACGTCGTCTGATGGTCAAATGACGGTATATTTCTACGATTCCCCTGCGTGAACGATTTCTTAGACGAGAAATTTGCAACTTCGGAATTCGTTGCGCTATCTTCAAGTGCCACATCAGGTGGTCAACCAGGGACAGGATGGAAGCCACAGACCCGCTTACCGATTTTACATAGGACCACAATTTTGTTGGGTTCTCTGCTAAATATTTTGCTAACACTGACGGTGGTAGTTGTTGCATGCTTCGCGCATAGATCTTTTCACGCAAGCTCGAATTTCTACTGACCTTTGCTTGTTGTCACTTGCGCGTTCTCTTTTGCACTGAGAGCAATAGTGTCTGCTTTCTCAGCACCTTTCGAATTTCGTTGTTAAACCATGGTCGGTGTGTTATATCCTTAATCCACTTACTAGGCTCATGACTTCCCAAACCAAGTTTTATAGTCTGCTAAACTTTGCCCATAATTCCTCTATGTTCATCTTACTGGAGCTGAGTGACGTCAATTCATTGTCTACCTGAGATGTTAACAGTTGCTTATCTGCTCTTCCTGGCAGAAAGACTCATCTTGTCTTCTTCGCCGATTTATTAACTTTCGTGATCATAGTTGCTATAATGGCATCATGATCGCAAGCCCCCGTCTCCATACCGACGTTGTCAATAAGGTCAAGCCTATTTGTAGCTGCAAAATCTAAGGTATTTCCATTGCGTGTGGGATGTCGAACTAGCTACTCAAGACACCGTTCAAAATCCGCGTTCAAGAGTAGTTCGCACGTTCTAGTTTACACATGATCAGCATTGATAATCCTTGTCAGAGATAAATTTTCACTATCTATTCTCGCCTGTCAAAGAAAAAACTTGTCTATCGGTTTTGCAGAACCGCTGTCTGTGTATCATTAAATTTCATGGTTTCATCTTTCCTGTCAAAGTTGTGCCCATACTTATACAGGGTGTTATTTGTAGAGGTACAGATAATGTGACCATTGGTAGCTTAATATACTACTGGCCATAATATTGCTACACCAAGAAGAAATGCAGATGATATACGGGTATTCATTGCACAAATATATTATACTAGAACTGACATGTGATTACATTTTGCCGGCCGGAGTGGCCGAGAGGTTCTAGGTGCTGCAGTCTGGAACCGCGCGACCGCTACGGTCGCAGGTTCGAATCCTGCGTCGGGCATGGATGTGTGTGATGTCCTTAGGTTAGTTAGGTTTAACTAGTTCTAACTTCTAGGGGACTGGTGACATCAGAAGCTAAGTCCCATAGTGCTCAGAGCCATTTGAACCACTTTTTACTACATTTTCACGCAGTTTGCGTGCATAGATCCTGAGAAATCAGTACCCAGCACAAACACCTCTAGCCGTAATAACGGCCATTATACGCCTCGGCATTGAGTCAGACAGAGCTTGGATGGCGTGTACAGGTACAGTTGCCCATGCAGTTTCAACACGATACCTGTGACGAGCCAGTTGCTCGGCCACCATTGACCAGACGTTTTCAACTGGTGAGAGATCTGGAGAATGTGCTGGCCAGGGCAGCAGTCGAACATTTTCTGTAACCAGAGAGGCCCGTAAAGGACCTGCAACATGCGGTCGTGCATTATCCTGCTGAAATGTAGGGTTTCGCAGGGATTGAATGAAGGGCAGAGCCATGGTTCGTAATACATCTGAAATGTAACGTCCACTGTTCCAAATGCCGTCAATGCGAATAAGAGGTGACCGAGACGTGTAACCATAGGCACCCCATACTATCACGCCGGGTGATACGCATGGCGATGACGATAACACCTTCCAATGTGCATTCACCGCGATGTCGCCAAACACGGATGCGACCATCATGATGCAGTAAACAGTACCTGGATTCAGCGGAAAAAAACCACGTTTTACCATTCGTGCACACAGGTTAGTCGTTGAGTACACCATCGCAGGCGCTCCTGTCTGTGATGCAGCGTCAACGGTAACCGCAGCCATGGTCTGCGAGCTGATAGTCCATGCTGCTGCAAACGTCGTCGAACTGTTCGTGCAGATGGTTGTTGTCTTGGAAACGTCCTCATCGGTTGACTCAGGGATCGAGACGTGGATAAGATGCCTGTCATCTTGACTGCTAGTGATACGAGGCCGTTGGGATCCAGCACGGCGTTCCGTATTACCCTCCTGAACCCACCGATTCCATATTCTGCTGACAATCATTGGATCTCGACAAACGCGAGCAGCAATGTCGCGATACGATAAACCGCAATCGCCATAGGCTACAATACGACCTTTATCAAAGTCGGAAACGTGATGGTAAGCATTTCTCCTCCTTACACGATGCATCACAACAATGTTTCACCAGGCAACGCCGGTCAACTGCCGTTTGTGTATGAGAAATCGGTTGGAAACTTTCCTCATGTCAGCACGTTGTAGGTATCGCCACCGGCGCCAACCTTGTGTGAATGCTCTGAAAAGCTAATCATTTGCATATCACAGCATCGTCTTCCTGTCGGTTAAATTTCGCGTGTGTAACACGTCATCTTCGTGGTGTAGCAATTTTAATGGCAAGTAGTGTATGCACCCACATCAGTGTGTTAGTTATTTTTTCTCTGTCTTCCGACAGACACATAACATAATTTTGTACCTAATGTTTTCTCCGCGGTCGTAACTGCACCGTGAAGTGGACTGTACCTGTTGGTGCAGACAATCCGTTCTGCTTCTACGCATCCACACTTCAATACGTGACCTGCTACCCAGGGAACATAAAAGTTAATGGTTTGCTCGTGTCACGCATACTTGTAGGTAATAACCAACATAACGAAATACTACTCGCTGTAGCTATGATTATTAACGTGTAAATGAAGTAAATACCTACGTAATATTGTTCAGCAAACTGTCCTCAGTCACCTTGCATATTTCTATCGCGTCTGTATATAGCAGTGTATAATAATTTCTCAATGTAGAAAAAATTTTCGTTTCAGAAAACTTTATGATTTATTAACTGAATAGCTACTGGCGACAGGCGACAATGCATAATCAGGTTTTATCTCAGACAAAGATTATATCTGCAGATCAAGCGTAAACTAGACCACGCCCATTTTATCCAGTATATAAGTCGCTTTCCGACGTCCGACACGTCAGTCGGCAACACTCGGTGAAGGTATCAAGTGCAGCTATGAAAGGAACGTTAGGAACCGAAAAGTATCTTGTATGTTATCTAGAATTGTACAAGGTGACCGAGAAGTCCGTTAAGACTTGAAGATGCAATAATTCGCGAATTAAGGAAGGCAGAAAAGAAAAACTTGTCAAACATGAAGAATTTACGAGGGGTTTTACTGACACCAAAAACGAGTGCATGGTTGTGGTTTCGGTTTATCACAAGAACCGTGATCTGGCCCTTTTTCACCGAGAAATTCGTGCTGCAGCTTTCCATACTGCACGCGTGGCGGGTGCAAGGTATGCAGATATACAGTCACAGCGCTAAAGAAGCTGGTATAGGCATGCGTTTTCAAATACAGACATTCGTAAACAGTCAGAATACGACGCTGCGCTCGGCAACGCCTGTATAAGACAACTAGTGTCTGGTGCAATTGTTAAATCGGTTACTGCAACAATGATAGGTTACCCAGATTTAGGTGAGTTTGAACGTCGTGTTAACTCGACGCACGAGTGATGGGACACAGCATCTCCGAGATAGCGATGAAGTGGGGATTTTAGGTTACTATCATTTCATGAGTGTGTCGTGAATATCAGGAATCCGGTAGAACATCAAATGTCCGACATCGCTGCGGCCGGAAAAAGATCCTGTAAGAACGGAACCAACGACTACTGAAGAGAATCTTTCAACGTGACAAACTGCAACCCTTCCGCAGATTGCTAAAGATATCAGTGCTGGGCCATTAACAACTGTCAGCGTGCGAACCATTCTACGAAACATCACCGATATGGGCTTTTGGACCCGAAGGCCTACCCGTGTACCCTGGAAGACTGCACGACACAACGCTTTACGCCTCACCTGGGTCTGTGAACACCGACATTGGACAGTGACTGACTGGAAAAATGTTGCCTCGTCTGACGAGTCTCGTTTGAAATTCTATCGAGCGGATGGACGTGTACGGGTATGGAGACAATCTCATGCATCCATGGACCCTGCATGTTATCAGGGGACTGTCAAAGCTGGTGGAGGCTATGTAGCCGTGTTGGACGCTTGCAGTTTGAGTGGTATAGCACCCTTGATACGTCTATATACGACACTGATGGGTGACTCGTACATAACCATCCATTCATGTCCATTGTGCATTCCGACAGACTTAGGCAATTACAGCAGGACAATGCGACACCCTACACGTCCAGTATTTCTACAGAGCGGCCCCAGTAACACTGTTCTGAGTTTAAACACTTTCTCTGGCCATCAGACTCCCCACAATGAACATTACTGAGCATAGCAGGGATGCCTTGCAACAAGCTGTGCAGAAGAGGCACTCCCTCGTTCTCTTAAGGATTTATGGACAGCCCTGCAGAATTCATGGTGTCAATTACCTCCGGCACTACTTCAGACATTAGTCGAGCCTATTCAACGTCGTGTTGCAGTACTTCCGCGTGTTCGCGTGGGCCCTACACGATATTAGGCAGGTGTACCAGCTTCTTTGGCTCTTCAGTGTATTACAGAATCGCATCGTCCCTAATGTGGCTGATATACACCTGCTGGAATGGAAGACTTCAATGGAGGATGACGCTCCACCTCATATTGCTACATGTGTGACAGACCTCTTGCGTCCATCGTTTGGTAAGTATCGCGTGCTGAGCCGCCACTTCTGTCGTGTTTCGTCTCCCAGCTCTCCAGAAGTCAATCCGTGTGACTATTGGTTGTGGTGTTACCTGAAGTCGGAGGTCTAGTGGCGTTGTCCGGCCTCATTAGGGATGCTAAAAGATGACATATGACGGCAGTTTCTCACTGTAACTGCTGATTTGCCCTACAGTGCTGTTCACAACAGGTATTTTTGATTAATGACGGCCCACATGTCGAGCATTAGTTATTGTCCTGCTAATTGTTGCTTCACAATCATACAAAACGCCATCTTTTGGGCATCTCCTCCACTTCTTTTCTTTCAGTAAAACTCCAATTTTTACCTTGTACTGACATTACTCCGTGAAGACCTGAATTTTCAAATGTTTGCGTGCTTTTGCGTCACCCTGTATATTGATATAAACATGCCTCATTTACAAGTTCCGTTAGGAAATCACAAAATATATCGTTTTCGCTCAGGATTCATACGCCGACTGCAACGTTAATCACTGAACAAAGGTACACTGACGGATGGCTATGAAGAATTGCAAATATTATCATATTCTAATCCTTTTCTTTAAAATCAACTACGCCACAAATGGTTGGTTGAGAAGGAATCCCAACTAGGAACGAGGAAACTGTAGGATGTTCCACATCTGACTAGCGAAGCACGTCACTTAAACATGGCGGTCGTCTCTCTGCAGGTCTGCTCCTCTCGAGGCCCCAATAACTAGCAGTTTCTGAACTTTGGCTTCCCGACAAGCTCCCTCAATCAGTGGTAGCGTTTGCTATTCAGGAGCCGACGCATACACCAACTCCTTTCCCAGGTCTGTGCTACTAATTTCTATATCAACTATCTCAACTAGTGATTGTACAATGAAATAAACCCCCCCCCCCCCCAGGCGGCAAGCTGAAACAAAGCTTCTCGTCGCCTGTTTGCAATGATATGGGCCTCTTATAATAATGAGAAATTTATAATAATGAGAAAATACACAATGGAAGGGCCTGTCTGCGATTTTTCCTTCCATATTTAGACTGCTGCAGCGTAGTTTCTGTGGTAAGGGAGAGCAGTCTCCGATGGTAGTCGTTGCCTCTGAATCCACGCGTTTTGTGGCGCCTTGACGGCTAAGGCATTTACGCCCCCACAGTCGCATTTGAGGTCCGCTTTCATGTGGCCACAAAAGCGTCGGTGCCGAGTTTCTCCTCCACGACATGGATTTTTCTCTTCACCAAAGGAGCTCGTAACACCGCAGAATAAGGGTGGGAGGAAAAATTTCATAGCCCAAAGAAGAAGTATGTAAAACCGTGTCATATCTGGCCAGCTAGGGAGTTCTGGAGGAGCCAGGACACCCTCTTGGACAGCTTCTTATAACATCCTCAGATTTTGTCACCATACTCCTGTGACTGTTTATCCCTTAGGAACAAAATAGGTGAAAAAACGAATCTGCAAAATAGACCAATATGCCCAATATTGATCTGCTGCAGAATTCCTGAACAAATGTTGAGTTTGAATATAACAAATTTCCTTGGGAACGAGAAGATTCTGTCTAGCAGCCAGCATGGTCTTAGCAAGCATCACCTGAGCGAAACTCAATTTACCTTTTTTTCACCTGATAGCCTGCGAATTATGGATAAAGGGCGACCCGAAGATTCCACAGTCCTAGATTTCTGAAAATCATTTGACAAAGTGCGTCAGTGCTGGCTGTTAACGAAGGTATGAGCATATGGAATAGGTTCTTACGTACGCGAGTGGCTCGAAGACTTCTTAAGTAATAAAAGGTTTTATATTGTCGTCAACGGCGAGTATTCGTCAGAGACAAGGTTATGGTTGAGAATGCTGTTATTTCTATTTCCATATAAGATTGGCGAACAGGGTGTGCAGTCTGCTGTTGTTTGCTGATGCTGCTGTGGTTTACGTGAAGGTGTCGAAATTGAGTGACTGTTGGAGGATGCAGAATGACTTCACGTCCGTAAAATATCTGGGAATAACGTTGCAAAGCGATAAGAAATAGAACGAGCATGAAGTGATTACGATGGGAAAGGCGGATGGTCGACTTCATTTTATAGGGGGAATTTTGAGAACGTGCGATTCAAACGGGAATCCGTGAACGAAAGACGAAGTTCTTTTCGAGGAGCGCTGTTGAGAAAATTTAGAGAACGGGCATCTAAAGCTGACTGCAGAACGATATTACTGACGCCAACAAACATTTTGCGTAAGAGCCACGAAGGTACGATACGAGAAATTAGGTCTCATACGGAATCATATAGACAGTCGTTCTTCCTCGCTGTATTTGCAAGTGAAAAAGGGAAGGAAATGACTAGTAGTGGTAAAGCGTAACGTCTGCCAAGCACAATAGGTGGCGTACGGAGTATGACACGGAAATGAGACACTTAAAGTAGTAAAGGAGTTTTGCTATTTAGGGAGCAAAATAACTGATGATGGTCGAAGTAGAGAGGATATAAAATGTAGACTGGGAATGGCAAGGAAATCGTTTCTGAAGAAGAGAAATTTGTTAACATCGAGTATAGATTTAAGTGTCAGGAAGTCGTTTCTGAAAGTATTTGTATGGAGTGTAGCCATGTATGGATGTGAAACATGGACGATAACCAGTTTGGACAAGAAGAGAATAGAAGCTTTCGAAATGTGGTGCTACAGAAGAATGCTGAAGATAAGGTGGGTAGATCACGTAACTAATGAGGAGGTATTGAATAGGATTGGGGAGAAGAGAAGTTTGTGGCACAACTTGACTAGAAGAAAGGATCGGTTGGTAGGACATGTTTTGAGGCGTCAAGGGATCACAAATTTAGCATTTGAGGGCAGCGTGGAGGGTAAAAATCGTAGAGGGAGACCAAGAGATCAGTACACTAAGCAGATTCAGAAGGATGTAGGTAGCAGTAGGTACTGGGAGATGAAGAAGCTTGCACAGGATAGAGTAGCATGGAGAGCTGCATCAAACCAGTCTCAGGACTGAAGACCACAACAACAACACGGAGTATGTATGTAGATGTAGATGGAAAAAGCATTTTATATTACTTTACTCGATTGCGATTGGGTTTTAGACTTTTTCGGAGTCGCGAATCCTCATGCTTTCACAGCTCTCGTTGCTCCTCAGTCTCTGGCCATAGTGATAGATACAACATTAGTCCATCATGATTACCTAGCTAAAGAAGGCACCTGGATTGGCTTGACACAGCTTCAATACTTTTGATGATGTTACGTTGCAGAGGGCATTTTATATGAGTATCAGAGGTCGTGTAACTTAGCGACTGGTGATCGTGATATTTAGAGAGTGGTGCAAAATGCATAAAGCGCATGAATGGCTGATTTTCAGTTGCACTTTCGCCCTGATGATGGTACGTCGATGTTCGACCACTGAACCCTCTTCTTCCACTCAGTTCTCCACAAAGATATGACTTCCCGTTTCCATTTCGTCATTCAGACATCTTTTCCGACCCTGCAAGCGTGTGCACAACGTAGCCATTGTTTTATACATTTAGGTGACAAAAATAACGGGATAGCGATTTGCACATGCACAGATAGAGGTAGTCTCGCACACGAAGGCTATAAAAGGTCAGTGCATTGGCTGAGCTGTCATTTGTACTCAAGTGAAAAAAATGGTTCTGGGCACTATGGGACTTAACATCTATGGTCATCAGTCACCTAGAACTTAGAACTACTTAAATCTAACTAACCTAAAGACATCACACAACACCCAGTCATCACGAGGCAGAGAAAATCCCTGACCTCGCCGGGAGTCGAACCCGGGAACCCGGGCGCGGGGAGCAAGAACGCTACCGCACGTCCACGAGCTGCGGACTGTACTCAAGTGATTTATGTGAAAAGATTTACAACGTCATTATGACAGCACTAAGTGAATTAATAAATTTTGAACGCGAAGTTGTCGTAGGAGCTGGGCGCATGGGATATTCCAGTTCGGAAATCGTTAGCGAATTCAATATTACGAAATCTACAGTTTGGAGGTGTACTAAGGATACCAAATTCCAGGCTTTGCCTCTCACCGTGGACAACGCAGTGGCCGACCGCCGTCACTTAAGGGGCTCCGGATAGGCTCAAAATCATGAAAAGTTCAATTTTTAATTTTTTGCGTTTTCTGAATCTGCAGACTATTACCTTTTAATAGATATATAATTTATTCAATTCCGAAGACTACAACAATTTTTAAATTTTTTTTGAAATGTGTTCTACATGGGCGTGACCCACTGTGGCGCTGTTAAACTGCTGTCAAATGGTGTTATTATTAACGTCCGTGTTCATCAGGTACATTTTAGTGATGTGAGATAAAGTATGTGTTGTGGCTAACCTGTGATGGTTCAATATATATCGCTGGTGTGATTGTCGATTGTTTCATGTTTATTTACTCTGTCGTTATCTCGAAAAAATTCGTAATTAATTCTGTTTCTTGTGTCTCTGTTTTGTTAAAGTATAATAATGAGTAAAAGTAAAGTTATTAGAAATCCTCTGAAGGCTTTTAAGAAAAGGAGAAATGTTGGAAAGCCAAAGGTATGTGTTATTTCTGTAAACAATAAAGACGATGAAAATCCCCAACATAGCTTGTGTCCCAAAGAAGACGACAGTTGGTGTAAATATAACAAAGGATTGCTAACTGGTGAAGTGCACACTCTTAAGCATAGTCTGCCTCATGCAATAATGGAGGTGATAAAACCTATTTTCAGAGACTTAGCAGCACCTGAACTGTTGAAAAAGTGTATTCACGGAAAAACTCAAAACCCCAATGAAAGTGTAAATAGTGTTATATGGTCGAGAATCCCCAAGACTGTATTTGTTGGAATAGAAACACTTCACTTTGGTGTGTATGATGCTGTTGCGACTTTCAATGATGGCAACATTGTAAGGTGCAAGGTATTTAGAAATATGGGAATGAAGATAGGTTCTAACATGGTACGAGCGATGCTTGCTTTAGACAAGGAACGCCTTCGGGCTGCAGACAGGGCTGTAAATAGTCTAGAAATACAAGCAAGAGTAAACAGGAGGAGGAACAAGAGGAAGCTGGAAGAGGAGTTTGCAGAGGATGAAGAGAATCCATCCTATGGACCTGGAATGCACTAAAAAGTTAATCCAATCTTTGTCGCTCGATTCCCAAAACTTTTATTTTCTCATACTAATTACATGTTTTCTAAGGATCTTCCAAACATATTTGTTTCAAACTTTCAGTAAATGTTACACAGTACCTTCTGCATAATTTAACACAGCCTTTTTCCAAAAAACTGTATATTTTTGAATATATAAATAAAAAATTGCAAAAAAAATGTTGTGAATTTTCATTACAATTGAAAAAAAATCATCTTTAATAACTGAAATAAAATTTTGTAAAATCCCTGTGTTAAGTTGTAGCCCATATTCAAATAAATAATCTGTAAAAAGTTCAACTTCCTACCTCAAATACTTTGTGAGGAAAGATGTAATTTATAAGCGTTATTTTAACATTGCAAGTATAGGGCGTTCCGGAGCCCCTTAACGACAGAGAGCAGCGGCATCTGCGTAGAATTGTCAGTGCTAACAGAAAAGCAAAACTGTATGAAATAACCGCAAGACATTAATGTGGGACGTACGACGAAGGTGTCCGTTACGACTGTGCGGCCGAATCTGGCGTTAATGGGATATGGCAGCAATGGCTGACGCAAGTGCCTTTGCGAAGACCATGACATCGCCTGCAGCGCCTCTTCTGGAGTCGTGATCATATCAGTTGGACCCTAGACGACCGGATAAACGTGGCCTGATCGGATGAGTCTTGATTTCAGTTGGTAATAGCTGATATTAGGTTTCAAGTGTGGTAGAGACACCACGAACCCATGGACCCAAGTTGTCAGCAGGGCACTGTGCAAGCTGGTGGTGGCTCCATAATGGTGTGGGCTCTGATCTCATGGATTGGACTGTGTCCTCAGGTCCAACTGAACCGACCATTGACTGGAAATCGTTATGTTCGGCTACTTGGAGAACATTTGCAAGCATTTATGGACTCCATGTTCCCAAACAATGATGAAATTTCTATGGATGACGATGCGCCTTGTCACAGAGTCTCAAATGTTCACTATTGGTTTCAAAAACATTCAGGACAATTGTAAGGAATGACTTGGTCACCCATCGAACATTTGTACGGCGTAATAGGGAGGTCAATTCGTGCAAAAGAATCCTGCACCAGAAAGACTTCATTAATTATGGGTGGTTGTAGAGGCAGCATAACTCAATATTTCTGCAGGGGACTTGCAATGGCTTGTTGAGTCCATATCATGTCGAGTTGCTGCACAATGTTGGGCGAAAGGAGGTGCATCACGATGTTAGGAAGTATTCCACGACGCTTGTCACCTCAGTGTGTGTTGGTGAAATGTTGCTCTACACGTGCAACTACACAGCATGGATTGTTGCAGCGTTGTTTGCCTACGAATACAGATAATTCCTGCATGACACTCCAGTTTTTTAACGGGATGCGCTATTTTGATTTGGCTGCTGTAGCGACAGGCTTAATTACTGTGTCAAAGGGATTTCAACATTTCAAATTGTACCACTATTGCAAACGTGTACCTTGAAAGATAAATACAACGTAATTACATAATTTACACTTTTGGACACCATAATTAAAACTTTATGACTATCCATCGCAAGTTTCTAACTCCGACGAAGGAGCAGTCACCTTTGATCGAATGTCTAAGCATAGGCGGCTGCGCCCCGTAAGCAATATATTGTGAAATTTCCTGATTCTTCTATCACTGTTTTGTAGAAACGGGTTCCTATTCATAAACGAAACATTATGGATGCTCTACGGTATTAATTTACTTATATGAACACTTTTCGGCTTAAAAAAACAATCACCAGATTAAAAACGTTAAATGGTCGAAGTCAGTTAAGTATATCCCTTCTCCCAAACTTCACTTAAGCCCATGATGTGTGTTCTGTTCAGTCCTTTCATATTGCTTTGTATTAAGTGTATTCCAAACTGCTATATATTCCAAACAGTATATCTACAGAGGTGTGCTGAACAATGAAGCTTCCGAATTGCTTACGTGAAAATTCTTAAAGCTTTTTTAAAAAAAAATTTCATTGTTATTCTACATCTTTATTCTTCATTTCTACATACCTACATCTACATCTACATGGTTACTCTGCAGTTCACACTTAAGTGCCTGGCAGAGGGTTCATCCAACCATTTTCATACTACTTCTCTACCATTCCACTCTCGAATAGCGCGTGGGAGAAAGGAACACGTAAATCTTTCCGTTCGAGCTCTGATTTCTCTTACACTCCTGGAAATTGAAATAAGAACACCGTGAATTCATTGTCCCAGGAAGGGGAAACTTTATTGACACATTCCTGGGGTCAGATACATCACATGATCACACTGACAGAGCCACAGGCACATAGACACAGGCAACAGAGCATGCACAATGTCGGCACTAGTACAGTGTATATCCACCTTTCGCAGCAATGCAGGCTGCTATTCTCCCATGGAGACGATCGTAGAGATGCTGGATGTAGTCCTGTAGAACGGCTTGCCATGCCATTTCCACCTGGCGCCTCAGTTGGACCAGCGTTCGTGCTGGACGTGCAGACCGCGTGAGACGACGCTTCATCCAGTCCCAAACATGCTCAATGGGGGACAGATCCGGAGATCTTGCTGGCCAGGGTAGTTGACGTACACCTTCTAGAGCATGTTGGGTGGCACGGGATACATGCGGACGTGCATTGTCCTGTTGGAACAGCAAGTTCCCTTGCCGGTCTAGGAATGGTAGAACGATGGGTTCGATGACGATTTGGATGTACCGTGCACTATTCAGTGTCCCCTCGACGATCACCAGTGGTGTACGGCCAGTGTAGGAGATCGCTCCCCACACCATGATGCCGGGTGTTGGCCCTGTGTGCCTCGGTCGTATGCAGTCCTGATTGTGGCGCTCACCTGCACGGCGCCAAACACGCATACGACCATCATTGGCACCAAGGCAGAAGCGACTCTCATCGCTGAAGACGACACGTCTCCATTCGTCCCTCCATTCACGCCTGTCGCGACACCACTGGAGGCGGGCTGCACGATGTTGGGGCGTGAGCGGCAGACGGCCTAACGGTGTGCGGGACCGTAGCCCAGCTTCATGGAGACGGTTGCGAATGGTCCTCACCGATACCCCAGGAGCAACAGTGTCCCTAATTTGCTGGGAAGTGGCGGTGCGGTCCCCTACGGCACTGCGTAGGATCCTACGGTCTTGGCGTGCATCCGTGCGTCGCTGCGGTCCGGTCCCAGGTCGACGGGCACGTGCACCTTCCGCCGACCACTGGCGACAACATCGATGTACTGTGGAGACCTCACGCCCCACGTGTTGAGCAATTCGGTGGTACGTCCACCCGGCCTCCCGCATGCCCACTATACGCCCTCGCTCAAAGTCCGTCAACTGCACATACGGTTCACGTCCACTCTGTCGCGGCATGCTACCAGTGTTAAAGACTGCGATGAAGCTCCGTATGTCACGGCAAACTGGCTGACACTGACGGCGGCGGTGCACAAATGCTGCGCAGCTAGCGCCATTCGACGGCCAACACCGCGGTTCCTGGTGTGTCCGCTGTGCCGTGCGTGTGATCATTGCTTGTACAGCCCTCTCGCAGTGTCCGGAGCAAGTATGGTGTGTCAATGTGTTCTTTTTTCCATTTCCGGGAGTGTATTTTATTATGATGATCATTTCTCCCTACGTAGGAGGGTGTCAACAAAGTATTTTCGCATTCGGAAGAGACAGTAGGTGATTGAAATTTCGTAAATAGATCTGGCCTCAAAGAAAACCGCCTTTGTTTCAGTGACTGCCACCACAACTCGCGTATCATACTAGTGACACTCCCACCCCTATTGCACGATAACAGGAAACGAGCTGCCCCTTCATTGCACTTTTTCCATGTCCTCCATCAATCCTACCTGGTAAGGATCCCACACCGCTCAGCAATATTCCAGCTGAGGACGGACAAGTGTAATGTAGGCTGTCTCTTTAGTGGGTTTATCATATTTTCTAAGTGTTCTGCCAACAAAGCGCAGTCTTTCTTTGGCCTTCCCCACACCATTATCTATGTGGTATTTCCAATTTAAGTTGCTCGTAATTGTAATTCCTAGGTATTTAGTCGAATTGACAGCCCTTAGATTTGTGCTATTTATCGTGTATCCAAAATTTATAGTATTTCTTTTAGTACGCATGCGGATGACCTCGCACTTTTCAGTGTTTAGTGCCAATTGCCACTTTTTTCTCTAGATCATATTGTAATTGGAATTTATCATCTGATAATTTTACTAGACGGTAAATTACAGCGTCATCTGAAAACAATCTGAGGAGGCTGTTCAGTTTATCACCTGGATCATTAATGTAAATCAGTAACAGCAGAGGGGCTATGACCCTAACTTGCGGAACGCCAGATTCATTTCTGTTCTACTCGTTGATTTACCGTCTATCAGTACGAACTGTGACTTCTCTGAGAGGAAATCACGAATCCAGTCACACAACTGAGACGATACTCCACAGGCACGCAATTTGCTTAATAGTCGTTTGTGAGAAACGGTATGAAATACCTTTTGGAAATCTAGGAATATGGAATCGATTTTAGATCCCTTGCCGACAGCACTCATTACTTCAAGGTAATAAAGAGCTAGCTGTGTTGCACAAGAATGGTGTTTTCTGAATCCATGTTGGTTATGTATCAATAAGTCATTTTCTTCAAAGTGATTCATAATGTTCGAGTACAGTATATGCTCCAAAATCCTACTGCAAATTGAGGTCAGTGATATAGGTCTGTAATTCAATGGGTTATTCCTATTTCCTTTCTTGAATATTCGTGTGACGTGTGCTACTTTCCAGTCTTTAGGAACAGACCTTGACTGCTAAGAAAGGCGTTATTGTGTCTGCATACTCTGAAAGGAACCTGATTGGTATACCATCTGGACCGGAAGACTTGCTTTTCTTAAGTGATTTGAGTTGTTTCGCAACACCCAAGATATCTACTTTTATGTCACTCATGCTAACAGCTGTTCTGATTACGAATTCTGGAATATTTACTTCGTCTTCTTTCGTCAAGGAATTACGGAAAACTGTATTTAGTCACTCCGCTTCAGTGGCACAATCATCCGTAACATTTCCATCGCTATCGCGGACTGAGGGTACTGACTGTTTTTTGCCACTGGTGTAATTTACATACGACCAGAATCTCTTGGGGTTTTATACCGTATTTTATGCTATGTTTCATTGTGGAAACTATTAAAAGCATCTCGCATCGACGTCCGCACTAAATTTCGAGCTTCCGTCAAAACTTAGCCAGTCTTCTGAATTTGGTATGCTTTTTTCGTTGCTTCTGCAACAGTGTTCTGGCGTGCTTTCTCTACCATGGTGGGTCAATCTCGTCTCTTATTAACTCATGTGGTATGAATCTATCTATTGATGTCTCACCACAGTCACTCTGAGGACGAACATATTTCTTTCAACGGCCGGCCGTAGTGGCCGAGAGGTTCTAGGCGCTACGGTCTGGAACCGTGCGACCGCTACGGTCGCAGGTTCGAATCCTGCCTCGGGCATGGATGTGTGTGACGTCCTTAGGTTAGTTAGGTTTAAGTAGTTCTAAGTTCTAAGGGATTGATGACCTCAGAAGATAAGTCCCATAGTGCTCAGAGCCATTTGAACCATTTCTTTCAACGAAAGACCAGCTTTTTGATACCTTCACTGTAGAATGTTTAACTTTGTTGCCAGAGCAACGACCTCAGGTCTATATGCACCGCTTAATCAGTGTCAAAGTGAAGTCTTCAAAGATGTTCTTTAAGTTTCGAAAACAGATGTAAATCTGATGGGGTCAAGTCGGGACTGTATGGAGAATGACCGATGACAGTGAACCCAACGAGTCGGATTTCTGTAGATGTGGCAGCGCTCGTGTGTGGCCTGGCCTTGTCATGTTGAAGGAGATGGTACTCCATGTGTGGACTGTTATAGACATGATTACAGAACTGTGCAATGTCATAGTAACCTAACACAGCACCATACTACACACTACAATCCTGAGTCGTCTAACGACATAGGGTTGCAACTCGACTCAAAGAAGCGGTAAAGTCTACTGAATAATACGCTTGATATGTAATACCTCAACGGGAACTGAACGCAGCATACAAATTCGGAAGCTATCTGTTTTATTCGGTTTCTATGACATAATCCACGCATTCTCCAACATTATGGTATTTATTTTATTTGAGCTATATGGCCAGTTTCATTTAAACTGTTTTAAAGTCGCTGTTTGCTTGATTTACAGCACGTAGATTCCCTCTTATGTTGAGTATAATTCTTTGCTGACGTTATACGCATCGCCTACCACCTCACTGCAACGCGCGCGTACACACACACACACACACACACATATATATATATATATATATATATATATATATATATATATATATATATATATATATATATATAGTGGACTGTTAAGGCAGCCAGTCCACAGTGAAGTAGCCGAAAGGGCACGCGTCAACTCACGCCGTCTGGCGTTAAGTCTGGAACAGGATTCGTAATGAATGTGATAAAGAAAAGAACGTAGCTACTAGAACACTTAACTTTTATATCGTCCTTTGGTATACAGCATTCTTGATGATACAAGTGAGACTATCTTGAGATACATGCAAGGGTACAAATGGCGCCTTACTAGGTCGTAGCCATTAACTTAGCTGAAGGCTATTCTAACTGTCTCTCGGCAAATGAGAGAAAGGCTTCGTCAGTGTAGTCGCTAGCAACGTCGTCGTACAACTGGGGCGAGTGCTAGTCAGTCTCTCGAGACCTGCCTTGTGGTGGCGCTCGGTCTGCGATCCTGACAGTGGCAACACGCGGGTCCGACATGTACTAATGGACCGCGGCCGATTTAAGCTACCACCTAGCAAGTGTGGTGTCTGGCGGTGACACCACAAAATATATATATATATATACATATATATATATATATAATTAAATATATAACTTAAAATAAATATATAACTTTAAATAATTATAAATGGGGTATACCAGAAAACTTAAACACTAAATATACAGAATATCATGTATACATAATTAATTACTATTCATTATAATTACTATTCAAAACTTCCTGGATCACGTGTTCGAACACGTGATCCAGGAAGTTTTGAATAGTAATTATAATGAATAGTAATTAATTATGTATACATGATAATCTGTATACTTAGTGTTTAAGTTTTCTGGTATACCCCATTTATAATTATTTAAAGTTTTGATTTAACTTTTTCATGTTTTATGACCTAGGGGTATCGAAATTACTATTCAAAACGTCCTGGATACCGTGTTCGAACACATCTCCTGCTTAAATTTGGAACATAACCTCAGCAGTGGTAGGGACATTCGCTCTCCAACGGCTTTCTCAAAGCGGGCGGAGGAGCGAACGAAGTTTCAGGGTAATCCTTTCCCCTTCGGGTGCGATACTGTCCCTAAAAGATGGAAGTATAAGTAATGAACAACAGAACGAGGATACAGAAGATAATGGAACCCAATGCATTAATCACTAGTAAGGTGTATCCAGACGAATGTGAGTAAATGGAAAACGGTCCTGATGATCTCTCTGCTGGCAAAAATTACTGACTAGCCCTCCATTCGGATCTCCGGAAGGGGACTGCCAATGGGAAGGTGACTATGAGAAATTAACTGAATAAAGTACGAAAGATAACGATCTACGACTCGCAGCGTGCGACTTACGAAGTTTGAACATGGTAAGGAAGCTAGAAAATCTCAAAAGGGAAATGCGAAGTCTCAGTCTAGATATATAGGGCTCAGTGAAGTGAAATGGAAAGAGGGTAAATATTTCTGGTCAGACGCGTATAGGGTAATAAGAACAGCAACAAAAAATGGTGCAGCCGGAGTAGATTTCGTTATGAATAGATTGGTAGGGCAGAGAGTTAGTTATTGTGCACAGTTGAGCGACAGGATTGTTCTCGACAGCAAATCAACACCGACAACTATATTTCGTGTATAAATACCAACGCCGCAAGCAGACGATGAAATATCTAAATGGAAATGAAAATCTAGTAGTCATGGGGAACTGGAACGGCGCATCTCCTTCCTTAGTTCTAGTTTGTAGCCTGGTTACTTCTCTCTCTCTCTCTTTTTTTTAACGATTGGCGTCATTTGCCGTGTGATACACCGTTCTATTTTATATGTTCACGGTGACATTCTCGTTGTGTATACCAGTTTTATCCTGATAAAGCTTATTATGTTAAGACCTCGCTTTTTCTCTTAAAGACGGGAACAAACAGGGTTACCGATCACAGCGGTTGCCATCACTTCCTCGTCACCCTTCGCCTGTCGTGTTATTGCTCATATGCACTCTTCGTCCCGTCTCGTGCTGGGCTTCGCCTGAAGCGACGAGCAAAAGGAGGAATAGGGGTTAGGGGCGCTACTTTGGTAGTGTGCGACAAATGGGATTTTGGACTGAGGAGGGAGGCGTGCTTTCAAGGGAAACTCCCCGTCGATCCCCGATCACATTTAGTGGTGAGAGAGCCCACTTGATACCCCGTCAAAAACTGAACACAGGTCAAGCATGAAAACTGGAAGAAGGTGTAGTGATGTGTGGAGAAGAAGCAAAATAGAAACACTGAATTCTCAAAGGACAAGTGCATAATAGAGCTATAAAAACAGCTATGGCGTCACGTTTAGGCGGTAACGTTAGTGGAGTGTAAAGCAGGCGAGTCGTGTTCAAAGCTCGTCCCTATATTTTACTCCGCTGTTCGCTGTATTCGACTCTGTGTCTGTGTCGTGGGGACCTATAATGATAGTTGAGTCTACACAACTACTCTATTAATAGCCAAAAGAAAGTGGCTTTCGAATGGGAACCGAAAACATTTGAAAACAAGGCAACGTGTCAACCGAATCCTCCACCGCAAAACACGGCATTAGTGACAGTAAGTGTTTCATACAATATAAATCTCTTATCGACGCTCCTAACTTGTACGCCTGGTGTGTGAGTGAGGTACGCCTCCTTGCCCGTTTTAGGTGTTAGTATTGTAAGTAGGCTGTTTAGGTTTTTATGTTGGTAACGCCATGTAGCGCTCTATATGAAAATCACTGACTGTGCTGTGTGCAGCCTGTGGCTGGTTGGCATTGTTGTAATATTTGCTATTGTAGTGTTGGGCAGTTGGAGGTTAACAGCGCGTAGCGTTGCGCAGTTGGAGGTGAGTCACCAGCAGTGGTGGATGTGGGGAGTGAGATGGCGGAGTTTTGAGAGCGGATGATCTGGACGTGTGTCCATCAGAGAGAGTAAATTTGTATGACTGGATGTCATGAAATGACATGATATATATATAATGACTTTTGAACACTATTAAGGTAAATACATTGTTCTCTATCAAAATCTTTTATTTGCTAACTATGCCTATCAGTAGTTAGTGACTTCAGTAGTTAGAATCTTTTATTTAGCTGGCAGTATTGGCGCTCGCTGTATTTCAGTAGTTCGAGAAACGAAGATTTTTGTGAGGTAAGTGATTCATGAAAGGTATAGGTTATTGTTAGTCAGGGCCATTCTTTTGTAGGGATTATTAAAAGTCAGACTGCGTTGCGCTAAAAATATTGTGTCAGTTTAGTGATGGTCAGAATAAGTAAAGAGCAAAATGTCTGCGTACGTTCAGTTCTGCTCAGCTGTTAGAAAATCAAGTAATGTAAGAAGTTTACCAGCACAGTAATTCAATAATTTTTCTAAGGGGACGTTTCAGTATGAATTTTAATGTGTTCTCTCCCAAGGAAATTATGAAAACATTGTAGTTTGTCACATGAGCTGCACCAAACGAACGCAACAGTTTCACAATCACACAGTTTTCCCTGTGCCTATCACAATAAATGTTTTCAACGTTTTTGAAGTTGCCTCTCGCATTGGACGTTTTATCTGTTGAATTCCTTTGTTGTAACATAGTTCACGCCAGTTTATTTGTTGTTTTCATTTCTGTGAGACGTCTATGTAGCATCTTACCTGCTCTCATTATACTTCACATTTACTTGGGACGGTAATGTATTCTTACCACATGACTCTATTCTATAGCCTATATATAGTATGATAACTGCCAAGACTACAGAAAGAGAACAATCGTTTCAATTAACGGACGTACAGTTCATATTTTTGTGAAAATAAAAGTTGTAAGTGGCGCGAAGACGTTTTGAAGGCGAGTCGTCTGCGTAGCAGTCGCAAACCGTGGAGACTTCACCACGACGCCACAGCCATACCAGTGCGCAAGATGTTGTACTTCTTAACCTTGGACCGTTCACTATTTCTGTTTGTATCACACTTTAGTACACCTCCTTTCTGTTTTCATGCTTGATCTGTGTTCAGTATTTGACGGGATATCCAGTGGACAATCTTACCACAAAATTTGAGAAGGGTGCGATGGGGAGTACCCCTTTTTTATCGTTATTGTTCGTTGCATTTATTCGGGACAGACGTCCCATTAAACTCGTTCAAGTCTATCGCTGACCCATTCACCCTCTGACCCAATACTGTGAGCAACCGTGCCGGCTACTTGTTACGTAATCCGTGAAGTTGTATGAAGTCTGTGTGTCGACGTGGCGTAAATGGTGAACGCACCGGTTTAGTAAGCGGAAGACTTTGGTTCAAATCTCAGCTTTGGCACAAATTTCCGTTGGTCGTCAGTGCATTCCTTCACTGCCCTAATGCAACAGAAATTTGAATTTCTCCTTCGTGAACATCTTACCGCTAATTCTAGAATTTTTTATCATTAATCTTTTTATTGTCATGTGTTGTGTCGCGTTGATTTTTAGGCATTTTCGCCGGAACACCATTGTCGACATGTCCCTTCTTGCAATGCACATTACGTAGACAGCGTTCGCTTATACACTTTGTGTTCTGTACGTGACGCTTTCGTCCATAACAACACAGTCCGTCACTTCCATATAACGTAGCCAAAAATACACAGTTCATATAATTGTTCTTTTACGTGAAGCACACCGTAAACAATGACCACTCTGTTCTCACCGTTCAAACTTCTGTAACGCCATTGAAAGTCAGATATACAGCACAGCTCATTAAATTCTCCACTTTCACAGCTTAATAAAAAGCAAAAGACAACAGTTCCACCACCCGAATACCAGTGCCAGCAAATCTCATTCGTACGTTCGTGTCGGTCTCAACAAAGTCTCAGTATCACTGTCCATACAATTCCAGGTGCCTTTCATAAAAACACAGTATCACTTTCCCGCGCACGCTTCACAGACGCATCCTCCACCATACCTCCTACTACACTTCCTCTGTTCGACTATAGATATCTCCCTTGTCTAAAGATGTAATATCATTATCATAAATAATATAAATGTTTATAAATGTTCCTGTCTGCAGTTTGCACAATTAATAAAAAACCAAGAAAGGAATTTACAAACTTTTCCATAGTTACAAAGCAAGAAGCATATTTATCCACTGGCAAACTAAATAATCACAATTACATCTTTACACTTAAAAACCACAGTATTACGTTACATAATGATAACTACATTTGCCGGTAGGAACAAAAGAAAGAAACGAAAGAATATCATGGCAAAAAAATTTATTTGCGTAATTAGCAATGCCTTCACAAACAGTCTCCTGTAAAATCACATTTTAAAATCTTACACACTACCTGGCCAGAAGTATCCGGTCACGAATATGTAGTGCGGAAGTGACCACCAGTACGAGAGGAAGAGGGAACCTTAGTGTTATCACTAGAGAAGCAAGAACAGTGGAATTGGTCGGTCAGGGGACCGCCGGGACTGCAACATCAATCACACGAATCACTGAACATCACTGGAGAACCAAATCTCTCAGGAAAATACCAATCCTTTTAGAAGTGCCTAGGTCGACATTGGTGATGTGACTGTGAATTGTAAACGTAAAGGTGAAACCACAGCTAAACCGTGTTAAAAGATTTGGAGGTCAGTACATACATGCAACATCACACTTCTGTACACCATAACACTTGGACAACCAAAACGATCATATTTGACAATTCTGGACGTAAATTCACACGCCGACAGGTGGAAACACGTAATGCACCCGGGAAAGTTGTCGAAATTGATAGTTTTGGTGGTCCAGATGATATGGTTCGGTGAGGCATAATGTTTCAAACCATTGAACACGCCGGCCGCGGTGGTCTCGCGGTTCTAGGCGCGCAGTCCGGAACCGTGCGACTGCTACGGTTGCAGGTTCGAATCCTGCCTCGGGCATGGATGTGTGTCATGTCGTTAGGTTAGTTAGGTTTAAGTAGTTCTAAGTTCTAGGGGACTTATGACCACAGCAGTTGAGTCCCATAGTGCTCAGAGCCATTTTTTGAACCATTGAACACGGTAGAATCACTGGTCAACGTTAATGTGACACTGTACTCCTTCTCCATGTTCGTCTTTTCAGGGGTGCATTCGGCTCTGACTTCAAATTTTGGATGAATAAGCCTAGAACAGAGCAGGTGGAGGTAATTTGGAACGAGAGGATATTCGCGAACGGATTGGCCCGTCTCCTTCACTTACGTACCACCGGGCACGTGTGGGGGTGGATCGCGAAGGCGTATTGCAGCACGTCTACGTGTACCAACGACCGTCTAGCAGTACCTGTCAACTGCGCTGGTGGGGGAATGAAAATCCATACCACAAGAACTGGTAACCAATCTTGTGGTTACCATAGGAGCAATTCTCATATCATGCATTTTCGTCCGTGCTGGTGACATACCATGATGAACCATGTCCAGCCTTTTGTAATGTCCAGTGAACCATCTTCACTTCACTGTAACTATTGTCTTTGAATAAAAGCGTCGTTTATGTTCGTCTCCTTCCTCATTTCTTTCAGATATCTTCTGTACTGTGCTACAGCAGTTCTTTCTATGCGTGGTCCAAGTTTCACTGATCTATGTAACTTGGCAGTGACACATCATGCGAAAGTTACTTTCCTCCTTAAGTTTTGCACACCAGTGTATTATTTCCCTCATAATGACTTCCTGCAGTGTAGCCATATGCGAAGTGAAACATGGACGATAAACAGTTTAGAGCCGGCCGAAGTGGCCGTGCGGTTAAAGGCGTTGCAGTCTGGAACCGCAAGACCGCTACGGTCGCAGGTTCGAATCCTGCCTCGGGCATGGATGTTTGTGATGTCCTTAGGTTAGTTAGGTTTAACTAGTTCTAAGTTCTAGGGGACTAATGACCTCAGCAGTTGAGTCCCATAGTGCCCAGAGCCATTTGAACCATTTGAAACAGTTTAGAACAAAATAGAACTGAAGGTTCAGAAATGTGGTGCTACAAAAGAATCTACATCTACATCCATACTCCGCAAGCCACCTGACGGTGTGTGGCGGAGGGTACTTTGAGTACCTCTATCGGTTGTCCCTTCTATTCCAGTCTCGTATTGTTCGTGGAAAGAAAGATTGTTGGTATGCTTCTGTGTGGGCTCTAATCTCTCTGAGATTCGCGAGATGTACGTAGAAGGGAGCAATATACTGCTTGACTCCTCGGTGAAGGTATGTTCTCGAAACTTCAACAAAAGCCCGTACCGAGCTACTGAGCGTCTCTCCTGCAAATTCTTTCACTGGAGTTTATCTATCATCTTCGTAACGCTTTCGCGATAACTAAATGATCCTGTAACGAAGCGCGCTTCTCTTCGTTGGATCTTCTCTATCTCTTCTATCAACCCTATCTGGTACAGATCCCGCATTGGTGAGCAATATTCAAGCAGTTGGCGGATAAGTGTACTGTAACCTACTTCCTTTGTTTTCGGATTGCACTTCCTTAGGATTCTTCCAATGAATCTCAGTCTGGCATCTGCTTTACCGACGAGCAACTTTATATGATCATTCCATTTTAAATCACTCCTAATGCCTATTCGCAGATAATTTATGGAAATGACTGCTTCCAGTTGTTGACCTGCTATATTGAAGCAAAATGATAAACGATCTTTATTTCTATGTACCCGCAGCACATTACACTTGTCTACATTGAGATTCAATTGCCATTTCCTTCACCATGCGTCAATTCGATGCAGATCCTCCTGCATTTCAGTACAATTTTCCATTGTTACAACCTCTCGATATACCACAGCATTATCCGCAAAAAGCCTCAGTGAACTTCCGATGTTATCCACAAGGTCATTTATGTATATTGTGAATGGTGAAGATTAGATGTGTAGATCGCGTAACTAATGAGGGGGGACTGAACATAACTAGGGACACAAAAGATTTATGGCACAATTTGACTAAAACAAGGGATCGATTGGAAGGTCACATTCAGAGTTGTCAAGAGATCACCAATTTAGTATTGGAGAGAAGAGTGGGGGGCAAAGGTCGTAGAGGGAGACCAAGAGACGAATACAGTAGGCTGGTTCAGAATGGTGTTGGTTGCAGCAGTTATCCAGAGATAAATACGCTTGCACAGGATAGATTACGAAGTAGAACTGCATCAAACCAGTCTTCGGACTGAGGATGACAGCAAAAATGACACTCAATGTTAGCGTAAAATCAGACAGACCTGTCAGAGACCGACCACAAGTTTCAACGCATATTATAATTTTTTCTGGCAACTTATGTTATGTTTATTTGGTAAAATCAACAAATCAACCTCCATTAGAAAACAAAAGCGACCATCCCTAAAAAAAGGACAACATAACTGGCAGAAAGTTGGAAGTCTATCGAGCTCGGGATCTTACCTGAGCATAGAAGCTTACATATAATAATACTTGTTCCAGAAATCATAAATACAACATTTCCTAATGATGTGGAACGTGTTACTTTAACGAAAATTTTCTTTAGACAAAATATTTTTTTTTTTTTTTTTTTTTTTTACAGTTACTGCTTCATATCTAGAAGTTCATCTATTGAGCAGAAGGAGTTGTCATACATAATTTTTTTAAATTGTTTTTAAATTATAGTTGGCTATCTTTCAGATTTTTAATGCTATTTGGCAAATGACCAAACATTCTTTTAGGTATCATAATTCACCCCTTTCTGTGCCAAAGTCAGATTTAACCCAGAATAATGAAGATCATCCTTTCTTCTAGTGTTGTACTATGCACTTTGCTGTTATTTTTGAATTGCGATGGGTTATTAATAACAAATTTCAAGAGTGAATATGTGCATTGCGAAGGTACTCTGAATATCCTGCGTTCTTACATAAACGTCTGCAAGGTGATCTTGGGTGGTCTCCATCTATTATTCTGATTATGCTCTTTAGTGGAATGAATATTTTTTTATCTTAATGATGAATTACCCCAAAATATGAGGCCATATGAAAGCAGTAAATAAAAATAGGTATATAGGCTAATTTACTGACATGTTTATCACAAAAATTTGCAATGACCCTAACCGCATAAGTAGCTGAACCTAATCATTTCAGCAGATTACCGCTGTGTTTCTTCCAAATCATTTTCTCTTCAGTGCACATACCGAGAAATTTTGAAGATTTAGCCTTAGCAACAGGCATCTGTTCATACTCTGTTCATACTCTGTATTTATCAATGGTGTTGTGTCGTTTACTATACAGAATTGTATATACTGGTTTTTCTCAAAATTTTGTGAAAGTCCATTTACAGAGAACCACTTACTAATTCTCTGAAAAGACATTATTTATAAATTCCTCAGCTGTTTCTTGTTTGTTAGGTGTGATAACTATACTTGCATCATCAGCAAAAAGAACTTACTTTCCATTTTTGTGAATACAAAGGGTGAGTCACTAACTATTGCCACCTAGAATAACTCCGAAAGTATGATAGTATGTAGCTGAAAAGTTTGTGAGACAAATGATGCCTGGGACAATGGGGGCCTTAATATGACGTTGATTTTTTGTTGCTAAGTGAGGTCGCGTCAGAGATACGAAGATCAACTTTGTTACTTATTTTCTGATAGAGGCTATCGAGACGAATCCAGTGATGTGTAACAATAATGTCTTTGAAGGTTAAAAAGGTAAAAAACGCGGCATGAACGTCCATTTACAGAAGGTGTTGGAAGTGATGACCATTGGTATCAATGCAGTGCTGCAATCTTCTTAAAATGGGTTGAGTGGTATCACATCGGCACTTATCGAAGAACGTGTTCTGACAATTCTCTCTCGCATATGTTCAGGTGTAGTTGGAACGTCTGTATAAACAATGTCTTAAACGAATCCCCACAAGAAAATATCCAGAGGCGTCAAGTCCGGCAAACGAGCAGGCAACGACACATCTCCTCCGCGTCCAATCCAACGATTTGGGATTTGTTTCTGCAACTCATTTCTAGCCATCCGCGAAAAATGTGCCGGACACCCATCGTGTTCATACCATATTCTGCTTCTTGTTCCTAAAGGTATTTCTTCCAAAAGCATACCTAATTTGTCTTACAGGAATGTGGTGTACTTTCTACCGTTAAGATTTCCTTCGATGATATAGGGGCCTACAATTATGTTCTCGAGAATCCCACACCATACTTTCACCGACAACGGTTTTTGGTGTGCAACTTGCCACAGCCAACATGGATTTTCAGTTGCCCAATAATGCATGTTATGCAAATTAACATTTCCATGATTCGTGAATGTAGCCTCGTCAGTAAACAAAGTCAAATTAATAAATGTGCCATCACTCAGAATCTGAAGTTGTGGCCATCGACAGAATTCAATGCGACGCATACAATCTGTACCAGATAATTCTTGGTGGAGATTGATATGGTAAGGATGATATTTATGGCGATGCAGAACACGAACAACACTACTCTGGTTCATGCCAGATTTTCTTGCAATTTGACGTGAACTAACACAAGGATGTCGAACCAACGTGGCAAGGGTATCTATTTCCGTTTCCTCAATAGTAACTTTCCTTTGCCGAATATGTCTCCGATGCGTTAAAGATACAGTTGTTCTCGATTTATCATACACATATTTAAATGTACGACGTGTAGGGTGTACGTTGAGGATACCTTAAAGCGTATAGGTCTCTAGCTCTCATTGAATTATGTTGGCATTCTCCATAAATGAGAAGCATATCGACTTGTTCTTCCAGGGAATACATCATTCACTTTCGCTTGATTCGACGATACTATTCTTACCGTTCCTATTAGTGTTGTATTTCGAAACCGTCGAATGATATTTACATGCCATTGGCACGTTAGATGGATGCGCGAATATTTAATATCTGCACGATATACGAGAGAGAATTGTCAGAGCATGTGCTCCGATAAGTGCCGATGTGATAAGGAATACCACTCAATCCATAATAAGAATATCGCAGCAGTGAACTGAAGCCAATGGTCATCACTTTGAACACCTTCTTTAAATGGACGTTCATGTCAGCTTTTTGACCTATTTGACCGTCAAAGACCTTACTGTTAAACATCATTAGATTCGTCTCGATAGCCGCTATAAGAAAATAAGTACCAAACTGTAACACCCCATTTAAGAAAACAAAGTTGAACTTCATATCTCTGACGCTACCGCAACTAGCAACAAGAAACCAACGTCGATTGTGGCCCTCATCGTCCCATGCAACATTTGTCCCACAAACGTTTCACCTACTACCATACTTTCAGAGTTATTCTAGGTGGAAATAATTAGTGACTCACCCTGAACAGTGGCAAGTCATTAATATATATTAAGAGCAATAAAGGACCCAAGACTGAACCCTGTGGGACACCATTCTTGATACCTTCCCAGTTAGAGGGCTCTGTTGATTTTTGGAGATTATCTGTAGCATTAAATTCAACCTTCTACATTCTTCCAGTTAAATATGAATTAAACCATTTGTGCACTGTCCCACTCATGCCAAAGTCTGGAAGAATTTCATCATTCACACAACCAAAAGCATTTGAGAGATCACAAAATTCCCAATGGGTTTATTCAGTTATTCACTGCATTTAATTTTTGATCAATGAAAGCATATATAGCATTTTCTGTTGAAAAGCCTTTCTGAAAACTAAACTGAAAATTTTTTAGTACTTCAATCTTACAAATATGTGATGATACTGTTCAGTACATTACTTTTTCAAAAATTATGGATAAATCTGTCAGAAGTGAGATAGCATCAGACATACCCCCCTTTTTTATACAGTGGTTTAACAATAGTGTATTTCAGTGTATATGGATAAATGCCCTGTTTCAGAGAGGTAGTAGATATGTGTCTGAGAAGCCTACTTATCTGTTCGAAATAAGCTTTTAGTACTCTGTTGGAAATGCCATCAATTGCATGTGAGGTTTTAATTTTAAGTGGATTTATTATTTTCCTAATTTCAGTAGGAGAGGTGGGGTGAATTAAAATTTTATCAAATTGCGTAGCTATTGCATCTTCCATAGACTGCCTTGCATTTTTTAATGTATAGCTAGTTCCTATGTTCTCTACAACACTTAAAACGATTATAAAAACGTTTTCTGGTTCTAACTTTTTGTTAACAAACTTTTCATTGATTCTGACAGAAATACAGTCTTCTGTACTTTCGATTGCCCTATTCCCTTTTACCCCCCCATGAACCATGGACCTTGCCGTTGGTGGGGAGGCTTGCGTGCCTCAGCGACACAGATGGCCATACCATAGGTGCAACCACAACGGAGGGGTATCTGTTGAGAGGCCAGACAAACATGTGGTTCCTGAAGAGGGGCAGCAGCCTTTTCAGTAGTTGCAGGGGCAACAGTCTGGATGATTGGCTGATCTGCCCTTGTAACATTAACCAAAACAGCCTTGCTGTGCTGGTACTGCGAACGGCTGAAAGCAAGGGGAAACTACAGCCGTAAATTTTCCCGAGGACATGCAGCTTTACTGTATGATTAAATGATGATGGCGTCCTCTTGGGTAAAATATTCCGGAGGTAAAATAGTCCCCCATTCGGATCTCCGGGCGGGGACTACTCAAGAGGACGTCGTTATCAGGAGAAACAAAACTGGCGTTCTACGGATCGGAGCGTGGAATGTCAGATCCCTTAATCGAGCAGGTAGGTTAGAAAATTTAAAAAGGGAAATTGATAGGTTAAAGTTAGATATAGTGGAATTAGTGAAGTTCGGTGGCAGGAGGAACAAGACTGTTGGTCAGGTGATTACAGGATTATAAATACAAAATCAAATAGGGGTAATGCAGGAGTAGGTTTAATAATGAATAAAAAAATAGGAGTGCGGGTTAGCTACTGCAAACAGCATAGTGAACGCATTATTGTGGCCAAGATAAACAAAAAGCCCATGCCTACTACAGTAGTACAAGTTTATATGCCAACTAGCTCTGCAGATGACGAAGAAATTGAAGAAATGTATGATGAAATAAAAGAAATTATTCAGATAGTGAAGGGAGACGAATTTAATAGTCATTGGTGACTGGAATTCGAGTGTAGGAAAAGGGAGAGAAGGAAACGTAGTAGGTGAATATGGATTTGGGCTAAGAAATGATAGAGGAAGCCGCCTGGTAGAATTTTGCACAGAGCACAACTTAATCATAGCTAACACTTGGTTTAAGAATCATGATAGAAGGTTGTATACATGGAAGAACCCTGGAGATGCTAAAAGGTATCAGATAGATTATATAATGGTAAGACAGAGATTTAGGAACCAGGTTTTAAATTGTAAGACATTTCCAGGGGCAGATGTGGACTCTGACCACAATCTATTATAACTGAAGAAACTGCAAAAAGGTGGGAATTTAAGGAGATGGGACCTGGATAAACTGAAAGAACCAGAGATTGTAAAGTGTTTCAGGGACAGAATAAGGGAACAATTGACAGGAATGGGGGAAAGAAATACAGTAGAAGAAGAATGGGTAGCTCTGAGGGATGAAGTAGTGAAGGCAGCAGAGGATCAAGTAGGTAAAAAGACGAGGGGTAATAGAAATCCTTGGGTAACAGAAGAAATATTGAATTTAATTGATGAAAGGAGAAAATATAAAAATGCAGTAAATGAAGCAGGCAAAAAGGAATATAAACGTCTCAAAAATGAGATCGACAGGAAGTGTAAAATGGCTAAGCAGGGGTGGCTAGAGGACAAATGTAAGGATGTAAAGTCTTGTCTCACTAGGGGTAAGATAGATACTGCCTACAACAAAATTAAAGAGACCTTTGGAGAGAAGAGAACCACTTGTATGAATATCAAGAGCTCAGATGGAAACCTAGTTCTAAGCAAAGAAGGGAAGGCAGAAAGGTGGAACGAGTATATAGAGGGTTTATACAAGGGCGATGTACTTGAGGACAATATTATGGAAATGGAAGAGGATGTAGATGAAGATGAAATAGGAGATAAGATACTGCGTGAAGAGTTTGACAGAGCACTGAAAGACCTGAGTCGAAACAAGGCCCCAGGAGTAGACAACATTTCATTAGAACTACTGATGGCCTTGGGAGAGCCAGTCCTGACAAAACTCTACCATCTGGTGAGCAAGATGTATGAGACAGGGGAAATATCCACAGACTTCAAGAAGAATATAATAATTCCAATACCAAAGAAAGCAGGTGTTGACAGATGTGAAATTTACCGAACTATCAGTTTAATAAGTCACAGCTGCAAAATACTAACGCGAATTCTTTATGGACGAATGGAAAAACTGGTAGAAGCGAACCTCAGGGAAGATCAGTTTGGATTGCGTAGAAATGTTGGAACACGTGAGGCAATACTAACCTTACGACGTATCTTAGAAGAAAGATTAAGAAAAGGCAAACCTACGTTTCTAGCATTTGTAGACTTAGAGAAAGCTTTTGACAATGTTAACTGGAATACTCTCTTTCAAATTCTGAAGGTGGCAGGGGTAAAATACAGGGAGCGAAAGGCTATTTACAATTTGTACAGAAACCAGATGGCAGTTATAAGAGTCGAGGGGCATGAAAGGGAAGCAGTGGTTGGGAAAAGAGTGAGACAGGGTTGTAGCCTCTCCCCGATGTTATTCAATCTGTATATTGAGCAAGCAGTAAAGGAAACAAAAGAAAAATTTGGAGTAGGTATTAAAAGTCATGGAGAAGAAGTAAAAACTATCTGGTTCGCCGATGACATTGTAATTCTGTCAGAGACAGCAAAGGACTTGGGGCCACCCGAACTGGCCGTGCGGTTAAAGGTGCTGCAGTCTGGAACCGCAAGACCGCTACGGTCGCAGGTTCGAATCCTGCCTCGGGCATGGATGTTTGTGATGTCCTTAGGTTAGTTAGGTTTAACTAGTTCTAAGTTCTAGGGGACTAATGACCTCAGCAGTTGAGTCCCATTGTGCTTAGAGCCATTTGATCCAAAGGACTTGGAAGAGCAGTTGAACGGAATGGACAGTGTCTTGAAAGGAGGATATAAGATGAACATCAACAAAAGCAAAACGAGGATAATTGAATGTAGTCAAATTAAATCGGGTGATGCTGAGGGGATTAGATTAGGAAATGAGACACTTAAAGTAGTAAAGGAGTCTTGCTGTTTAGGGAGTAAAATAACTGATGATGGTCGAAGCAGAGAGGATATGAAATTTAGACTTGCAATGGCAAGGAAATCATTTCTGAAGAAGAGAAATTTGTTAACATCGAGTATAGATTTAAGTGTCAGGAAGTCGTTTCTGAAAGTATTTGTATGGAGTGTAGCCATGTATGGAAGTGAAACATGGACGATAACCAGTTTGGACAAGAAGAGAATAGAAGCTTTCGAAATGTGGTGCTACAGAATGAGGAGGTATTGAATATGATTGGGGAGAAGAGAAGTTTGTGGCACAACTTGACTAGAAGAAGGGATCGGTTGGTAGGACATGTTTTGAGGCATCAAGGGATCACAAATTTAGCATTGGAGGGCAGCGTGGAGGGTAAAAATCGTAGAGGGAGACCAAGAGATGAATACATTAAGCAGATTCAGAAGGATGTAGGTTGCAGTAGGTACTGGGAGATGAAGAAGCTTGCACAGGATAGAGTAGCATGGAGAGCTGCATCAAACCAGTCTCAGGACTGAAGACCACAACAACAACAACAAACATTCCCTTTTAACAATATTCCAGATTGTTTTGATTTTATCACCAGATGTGCCAATCTCAGACATAAGGCACATAGTTATGGATTTTTAATAACTTATCTTATTAAATAGCAGTTGTTTTTATAATACTAAGTGTTTCTGGATCATTACTGCTCCTAGTTATAAGATACATATCCATTCTCTGTTTACAACCTACTTTTATCCCTCTAGTAAGCCATGTCTTTTTAGGTAGTTTCTTACAATTATATTTCACTATTTTCTTAAGGAAATTGTTTTCAGATATACTCACAAAGGTATCATGAAATAGGTTTCATTTTAAATTAGCATCATGTTCCCTGTACACCTCATCCGAGTCCAACTGTTGCAAGCTTTCTCTAAAATTTTCATTTGTTAAATCATTAATTGCACACACTATTCTGGAATCTGTTTTGCATTATTGTATGAAGCTATGTCCTATACTGTCATTAGCTGTGCATCATCATCAGACAGACCATTATTAATAAGAGATGTTTTTATTAGGTTAAATTTGTCTTGTTCTGTAAAAACATAACGTATCAGTGTGTTTCTTTCCTGTACTACCAGAGTAGGAAAATCAATAACTGACATCAAATTGAAAGAACCAAGTAATACTTCAAGGTCAAGTTTTCTATCTGACTCTTTCAGAAAATCTCCATTGAAATCCCCACAAACAATAATTTGCTTCCCTTTCTCTGACAGATAGCACGACAAAGAACCTATTCTTTTCCAAAGCGGCTGAAAATTTCCCAGTGGGGTCCTACATATGGCTACAATTATAAAAGTACCATTATTTAGTTTAGGCTCACAAGCACATGCTTCTATATTTTGCTCTACACACAATATTGTAGTTTCGAAATTTTTCGCACTATGACAGATTTTAACATAAATGGCAACTCTTCCTCTCTCCATAGTGTCTCTACTTACATGTGCTGAAAGCTTATATCCGCTTACATTTACCATTTCCATACCTGTGACTATAAGATATTCAGACAACATAGTAAATCTATTCCACCCTCAGTTTCAAAATTTTTTACAAACAACAAGCTCATCTACTTTGTTTTTTATCCCATGGTATTCTGATGCCATATACTAATATTATTTTTCACTGTACCTTTATGAGAATCTTGCGACATACGAACATTATTTTTCACTATACTGTTATGAGTGTCTTGTGATATCTTAACATCCCTAGTACCTACCTGTCTGAGCTTCTCATTAAGCTTAATTTCAGTCAATGTTGGATGACTGGACACTTATCTTAGCCCAAATAAGAGGCACTGCCATGAGTTTCAGTGCCTGCCTTAAAGATTTTGCTATCATCCCCACCAGTTTACTCTTCCCTCTCCGACTGAGATGCAGGTCATCTCTTGTGATGTCCCAACTACCAATACTACCAACAGGAACCAAACCTACACGTGACAAAGTAGGTATGCCTGACAAAGCAGCTGATTTATCTCCACTTTGACGCTCGTGACAGAGCTGTTGCAGGTCACACTCAGTATTGTAGCTTGGTCCCTATCAAAACTGTTTCCCGCTCCACCTACTACCACAACATGGTCCTAGTTTGTAAAACCCATGAACAATGATCCTACATCCTCTATCACTTGGCTAAGACGTGCACTGGACTTGAAAACACTTGTGACCTGGTACCTGTCACCTAATTTTTCCTGCAAGATCTAGCCCACACCTCTTCCATGGCTACTACCTGTCAACAGAACTTTCCTCCTACTTTCTTCTTTCTTTTAAACAGTTGATTTCGTAGTGAAAGTCTATTGAGTGCTGACTACACTTACATCTACTTGAGCCTATTCCTTATTTGACTGAGGTAGCATGGCAAATCTATCGCTTGTGCCAATGATGAAACTGTCAGATACTGTTCTCTTTTTGTGGACCCTGTTCCTTGCTACCACTTCCAACCTGTCTTCCCCCTTCTCCCCCATTAACCTTATCAGTTTCTCCATAACACTATCTAGTTCAACCTTAAAGGCTCTAATCTTCCCCTCCTGTTCAGCTATTTTCCTATCCTTTGAACATACTCTGCAATACCATGGAAGAGATCCATTTACTTCTCCAATTCCCATGCCACTACATTCCCCCTAAGAGCTGCGCAGAACCCCAGAACTAACTCTCCTATGGCAGCTCAAACACTTTTGTCTCATAGTTGTTTACAATATTTTTACAAAATTTATCTAGGCAATAACAGTAGTATTCTATTAACTACAGATCAAAAGGTTCACTAATGTCACGTGGAACACTAATATACGTGTATACTATTAATATAGTACGTAATGCACTTAAACTAATATTAAAAATCAAAACTTGTGTACCCGAAAAATAGGCCTAAGATCGCTATGCGCAATATGTACTTTACTAGTTTCGAAAGGGAATGAAAGTTATAACTTAAAAATTTAATTCCCAGAGTAGATCCGGCACTATTAAATATGTATATAATGTAAACAGCCTAAATTATTCCCTTAATACGTATGCAAATGTCTTAAATTTGTATGTAAATCTACGTCTAAAGTGCGCGGGAGATCACTTTCCAGGGTCTGCGTCTGAGCCGTCTGTTGGGGCCTATTCTACCGCTACTTTCTTCTTTATTTAGAGGATGGAGCCGTGACTAAACTCCAGATAATATAATTAGAACTGCAAAACACTTGTCTCTATAAGCTCGGAAATGATAGGTTACAACAGCGCCACAAGTTCAGACATTAGGCTGTAGGAGCAGAATGAAGAAGTACAGCTTGCATTAGCAGCCAGAGTTTTAACAGTATTCCGTGAATATGGTCAAGCGATGAGGAAGAAGTAAAATTTCGTTTATCTGTGGAAAAATAAAATTCTAAAAATCCCATTGCTTCTACGGATAAAAGTGTTTCATATCAGTAAGTGTGTGTGTGTGTGTGTGTGTGTGTGTGTGTGTGTGTGTTTGAGGTTTACGGGCGCTAAACAGCGTGGCCATCAGTGCCCAAACGCATGAAAACAGGAACACATTCACTGAAGGGACTAAGACGGACAGCGAAGAAGGAGAACGGCTAAAAGACACAGACGTGACGCAGTTCCAAATCCTCACATACAGAGGCAAAACAAGAGGAGAAGAAACGCACTAAAAAAGGAAAGGAAACACAAGGAAAGGAGAACAGTAACCGAAGGGAAACAAGGAGGTATTCGTGACTGGCGGACCTCTTACCTAAAACCTGGGTGAGCCAGTCACCCAGCAGCACATTAAAACCCTCTCTCTAAAATCCGGGCAACAAATTGGACAGGACACAAAACCGTAAGACCTTAACCACAGTCGTTGCGTCGTCTTGAAAAATAGAGGGCAAATCCGGTGGCAAAGAAACCACCGCCCTCTGGTCAGAGAATAAAAGACAGTCGAGTAAAATGTGGCGGACAGTAATCTGGACGCCACAAGCACTGCAGATTGAGGGGTCCTCCCGCCGGAGTAAAAAACCATGTGTTAAGGGACTGTGCCCGATGCGGAGGCGATTGAGAACCTCATCCCGCCTGCAGGACTGGTAGGACGTACGCCATGGCCGCGTGGTGGCCTTGACCAGACGCAGTTTATTTTCACCGACTGCCATCCACTCCTCTTCCCATTGATGCATAACACGAAAACGCAGGAGGGAGGTAACAGCATGGAGGGGGACGGCACATTCAACAACTTGAGCGAGGGAACATGCATCTTTGGCAGCCACATCCGCCAGTTCGTTTCCCCTAATACCCACGTGCCCCGGCACCCAGCAGAAGGAAACCTCCTTCCCCTGCCGTTGCAGGTGGAGTAGGGCATCGTGGATGTTCTGGACGACGGTATCCGCTGGGTACAAGTGTTGCATGGTCTGAAGGGCACTCAGGGAGTCAGAAGAGATGAGAAACTTAAGACCGGGAACACATCTCATCTGCACCAATGACCGCAAGATCGCAAACAATTCGGCATCAAAGATGGTAAACACCGCAGGAAGCCGTAACTTGACGACTCGATCAGGGAAAACAACAGCATAACCAACAGAGTCCCCCCGCTTAGAGCCATCCGTAAATACTGGTACATGGTCGGGATATAGCTGTAAAATATCGGAAAATAAGGAAGTAAAAACAAACGCTGGAATGCAGCTCCTCCGGTACTCCGACAAGTCTAAATGGAGGCTGGGCCTCTGGAGCAATCAGGGAGGCAGGCGGGTAAAACCTTGGCGTTGTGGGGCCACACGCTCCACACCAAGGGACTCAAGCAAATGCTTGGCACGAATCCCAAATGGTCTCGTTGCACTGGGACGACTGGAAAAGAGACGTTCCATAGGCGGTCGGGCAATGGTAGGGTACGCAGGGAAGGTAGGACAGGCAAGGAATTGACACACCCGTCGCACCATGAGGAGTTTCCGCCGGATGGCGAGCGGCGGTTCCCCTGCCTCAGCACACAGGCTGGGGATGGGACTGGTACTGAAGGCACCAGTGGCCAGCCTGATACCCTCATGGTGTACTGCGTCAAGAATCTTCAGATACGAAGGCCTTGCTGACCCATACACGGTGCAACCATAGTCAAGAGGCGATCGGACGAAAGCCCTATAAAACTGCAGCAGACGCGCCCGATCTGCTCCCCAGGACCGATGGCTCAGACACTTCAAAATATTCAGTGCCTTCAGGGCCCGCACCTTGAGGTCTTTAAGGTGAGGCGACCACGACAACTTGGATTCAAAAATGAGGCCCAGGAACCTCACAGTGTCTCTAAAAGGAAGAATGGTGTCCCTCAGACGCAATTCAGGGGAGGTAAAAAGACGTCGAGAACGATTAAAATGAACACTCACACATTTGTCTGCAGAAAAGTTAAAACCCGTCTTCGCAGTCCATGCCTCTAATCGCTTTATCGTAAGCTGCAACTGCCGACTAGCAGTGACAAGACTGGAGGAAGAACAGATAACAGCAAAATCGTCCACAAACAAGGAGCATCGGGCAGGACTCCGGATAGTGGACGTGATACTGTTAATGGCGACGACAAAGAGGGTGACACTTAAAACGCTTCCCTGAGGAACACCATTCTCCTGCACGTAGAAATCAGATAGCACATTACCAACCCGATATCGAAAGAGGCGGTGGCAAAGAAAGGACCGAATGAAGATGGGGAGACGGCCACGAAAGCCCCACTGGTGGAGTTGATTGAGGATAAGGCGGCGCCAAGCAGTGTCATACGCCTTATTAATATCAAAGAATACACCTAGACAATGCTGGTTACGTAGGAAGGCCTGTTGGATGGCCGCCTCAAGCAGGGTCAAGTTGTCTATAGTGGAACGACATCTCCGAAAGCCACACTGAGTGGGGCTAAGGAGCTGCATGGTCCAAACCAGGCGACGATTGACCATGCGTTCCAACGTCTTCCCGACACAGCTCGTCAAAATACTTCGATAACTACTGGGATGCGTTCGGTCCTTCCCCGGTTTGAGGAGGGGAATCAAAATCGCCTCCCTCCACGAGTCAGGGAACGTGCCGGATAACCATATCTTATTAAAACAATTCAGGAGAGCTTCCTTGGATGGCAGCAACAAGTGCTGCAGCATGCTGGACCGGATTTGATCATGACCAGGCGCAGTATCATCAGCCACAGACAGCGCCGAATCCAGTTCCCACATTGTGAAGGGGCAGTTGTAGGGTTCAGAATTTGGAGACCGGAAATCAAAGTGACCCCTCTCGATGACAGTGCGGTAGCGGAAATCTGGATCACAGTTAATAGTGGTGGTAGATTCCGCAAAATGCATGGCCAGTGTCTGGGCAATGTCTCTCGGCGCCGTGAGGAGACATCCCTGATGCAGCAATGCCGTGACAGGTAGCTGGCTGAGTTTCCCGGATATCCTCCTGATGGCTTCCGATACTTTCGTAGAACTAGTGGAGAGGAGATGGAGTTCAGGAACGATTGCCACGACCGTCGTTTGTTCTCTTTAATCACTCGCCGCGCCTTGGCCCTTGCCACCCGAAAGGCCGCAAGATTGTCAGCTGAGGGACGGCACTTGAAGCGGCGCAGAGCTGCACGGCGGGCTCGGATGGCTGAGCGGCACTCTGTGGTCCACCAAGGGACAGTACGCCTCTTGGGATGACCGGATGACCGTGGGATTGACAATTCAGCAGCATGGAAGATCACGGCTGTAACATGGTCGACCAATTCGTGGCCGCTGGCACGGTGTTCCAAAACAGCCAGTTGGCTGAAAAGTGTCCAGTCAGCACTGCAGAGGTGCCACCGGGGCGGCATGGGTAATGCCACAGCCTCAGGAGGCGAATCCAAAGGCGGAAGTGGTCACTAGATTGAAGATCAGCAGCAACCTCCCACAGAGCAGAATCCGCGAGTGCTGGAGAGCAAAAGGAAAGGTCAATAGCTGATGACGATCCGGAAGCAGTACAGAAATGAGTGGGAGCACCAGAGTTGACGATGCACAGTTCTTCAGACATCATGAGGCTTTCCAGAATGCGACCCCTGGGGCAAGTAGTCGGAGAGGCCCATAAGATATTATGAGCATTGAAGTCCCCCAGAAGAAGAAATGGGCGGGGGAGTTGGCTAATAAGGTCTGTGAGAGCCTCAGAGTCTATTGCATCCTGAGGTGGTAAGTAAACTGAACAGACTGTGAGCCTCCGACCCACAAGAAGGTCACCTGCAACTGCTTGCAAGTCTGTAACGAGAGGGAGCTCAGATAAGGGGTGCATGTCACGGACAAAAACCACAACACCACCCTTTGCCTTTTCCCCCGTCAGATCATCTTTTCGATATACGGTATAGCCCCGTAAAGAAGGAGCATCAGTGGCCCGAAAATGTGTCTCTTGGAGACATAAGCACAAAGGGCACTCTCGTACAAGGAGTTGTAATTCGGCCACATGCGTCCTGAACCCATTCAGGTTCCACTGTAATATGGGAGCCAGTGATCAGGGTGGCTGAACTTTCACCCTGCCTCTGTGCTTTGGAGGAGAGCCTGCACTGGTCGGAGATTTATTCTTGGGGCGAGAAGATCGCCCACGGTCGACATCAATGTCCATCAGCTCCGATGATGAGCCTAGGGAGATGTCAGACAGTACGATGGCCTCGTCATCGGACCGACCCTCACTAGTCTTCTGAGGTGGCAAAACCTTCACCTGCGGCGTCTTGGTCTTGGGGGGCTTTGATCAGGGCATTGTGAACAGTTGGAGCTTTACTCGCCTGGGCAGAAGGCGCCATATGGGGAGAGGCAGGAAGTACCCAAATGTCAGCAACCAAGGCCTTGTCCGACGATGCGGGGAGAGCTGCAGGTTGCAAAACAACCGCAGCAGCACAAGTGCACTGGCAAACGCTGGTATTAGTGCTAACAATAGCAACCGCCGTTTGCGTAGCAACAGTGGCCATTTGTACCGGTTTTTTCAGAGCGGAAGCGAAAGATGTTGAAAACACAGGAGGTTGCATGGCCTTAAAGAGCTTCTTGGCCCCACCATAGGGGATGCGCTTAGATGTTTTGATCTCCTGTATCTTCCGTTCTTCGAGATAGATGGGGCAGACCCGGCTCCAGACAGGGTGACTCCCAGAGCAATTCATGTACTTCACAGGCGATGAACAATCGGCTGCTTCATGGGCAGGCTGACTACATTTACCACAAGTGGCTATCCCATTGCAGCCCAACGTAGTATGCCCAAAGCGCTGAAATTTGAAACAGCGCATTGGGTTGGGGAAATATGGCCGTACTGGTAAACGTAAGAACCCCGCTTTAACATGCTCTGGGAGTCTCGGGCAACTGAACGTGAGAATAAACGAGTCGGATTTGACGAGGTCCCCATCGACTCGTTTCATAATATGCTGCACGTCAACAATACCTTCGTCAGCCCACTCAGATTTTAACTCGTCTGTGGGGATATCCACCAAGTCCCTACATGTCACAACACCCTTACTATAATTCAGAGTGGAGTGGAGGTCGGTCTCGATAGCGTACTCTCCGAGACAGGTTGCTTTCCGAAGAGAAGCGACTTGACAGGAACTAGAAGTCGCAACTAACAGAGTCCCATTGCGCAGTCGCTTCACAGATTTCAGTGTTCTAGCAATTCCCTCAAGACCCTTGTGGATGTAAAAGGGAGAAACCCTCTCAAAGCTACCCTCCTTCCGTTTATTAATCAAAAAGACATTCTGATTATCAGCATGTGCTCTGTTACGACGGTCTGATAAATCTTTAACAACACCAGGCGCTGGAGGAGTCGTAGCACGAAGTCGCTTTTTCGACGAGGTGTGTTTTCCTACCAGTGGCCCACCCAATCCACTGGTAGGGGGAAATGTAGAGGTCGAAGGGTCCATTGCGGTCCCACGAGCAGCTAGGGAACTAAAGGTCCGCTCAGACAGAGCCCCGCGTGCCTGAGTAAGCCTTATACAACTGGGGTGCGGCAGGTGCCCCAGAGGTTGCCCGCTTGCGACTGTTCGACCCCAACAGCCATGCATCTTATAGGCGCGGAGCACACCGTAAGACTGAGGGGTTTTTATAGAGGTTGACCTTCCTCGCAATCCAGGCGGTCAAGCCAAGATTACCATTCCCCGCAGCTAACAACATTCCACCGCCGCGCCATACGGTGGTCGCTGAAGCATGTCCGGGGGTTACGGTGACAGGAGACTGGCGGCACTGACTAGACCCCAGCTCCGGACCCCGGGGTCGCCAAGCCCGTACTCAGCAAATGAATGCTGAGCCCCTGGGGGCTTCATATCAGTAAGTGTAGTTATTAAAGAATATATAGAACATTAGAAGTAAAGGACAACGACACACTGATATGTATATGGAAAGGAGTAGGTGATGTGGAAATATACTGTGAAATGGTAGCTGCTGAACAATTTTACATTTACAGGACTGTGAGCAAATAAATCTATTTGTTATTCATTACTAAAGAATCCTTTTTTAAAGTAATACAGCATGAAATTTTTAGCGAATGATAGGCGAAAGCACGATATTGACGGTGGATGGAAACTATCAACGTATACTGCATATTTTAATTGCTTGGTTTGACCGCAGACGAACATATTTGTAAATTACTTTATATGAGACCCAATATGTAATTAAACAAATATTTACCATTGATAGAGCTGGATGTATTTAATTAAATTCCTGCCAGGGAGAAAACAAAGCAGTAAGGCTTACAGTTCCGCAGCGGAATCAGCTTTGTCTGTACGGAATACGAAGATTATTTGTGTACCTTTCCAGAACTCACTGGCATCGCAAATCGGATATTAAAACTAGTAATCTTCCGTTCTATCAATCTGGCTTCCAATTTAAGATAATGAAGAGCTGCTGAGCCTTTTACATCAAAACTTATTCTGCCTTTCATTTATGTTATAAAATTCTTTTTTTAGAGGATGTAGCACTTTGCGTATTGGTAAATCAACTATGTAAACAGAGAATACCTACTTCATACAAGAATTAGACGATCGTCACCCGTACTAGAATGTGTGAGATTCTAGCAAGATGAACCAAATTCACAGATATTATTTTGTTCCTATTTAGTGTTATCGTTACGTTTCTGATACGTGGGGAGATATGTAAATCAGGACTGTGAAAGCAGGAAACTGAAATGTTCGTTCGAGATTAATTTTTTCTCTGTCAACCACAGGAGCAGCCATCAAATGTTATTCATCTATACCACCCAGCGGAAAGGCTGTCAAAATCTCCAAATGTGTAACAACACGATATTAACGAAGTAATTTTCGTTAAACTTTAGAGATTTGCAAGGCGCAATGCTTCCTTAGAAGAGATTACTATTCCACGCAACTGTCAAACATTTATCATTAAGTAGGAATTAATGACTATCCTGAAATTTCCCATGTGACGTCAACTGCTATCGCCTAAATCACCAGGTAGCTGTTGTCACATTCTCGTGATTATTGTTTTCAGTGATCAATGAGTCCACAAACTGGTGGAATTATGTGAAGTCAAAGGCTATTGCCTGAATCACCAGGTAGCTATTGTAACATTCTTGCCAGTAAGCAATGAGTACAAAAATAACAAGCGCGATATGAAGATGAGGTAACTTATTTAATGTGAAATGGATTTTGAGAACTGTCGTTAATGAGACTTAGTGCCAAAATTGTATATTAAATCCCAACCACATCATTAGTTTTTCTTCTCATACATGATACGACATAATAATGTAGTACATGTTCGTATCTATAAAAACCAAAGCATCACCAATGTTCGGCCATATCGTGTCCCCAGCATTGAGTAAGAAGCCGCATTAAAGCTCAGTCCTCGTTAAATTAAAATGGGCAATGACAAAATAGATATAGTTCTAAATAAATTTTCTGTGGATGAATTAGAGATGTGCCGGAGGTAATCAGGCGGAAAATCAACCAAAACACGAAGAGCAAAAACTTTTGCGTAGGAACGTACACTAGTGTGCAATACCTAAGCATGAAATTGACTATCACGTGATGTTTCACTATCAAGTAACATAGCTCGATGAAACTTGCACCATACACAGAAAGAAGTGCTACAGTATAGTAGAGAAGGTAGAAGAAAACGAACAGAAAGAGACGAACAGAAATGGCACTTTTGTGCAAAGACTATACACTCTGAAATTCGTGATTTAATATGGTTTCCTGGACATTAAGAAAGGCAGGATATGGTTCTTAATATCGTAGATGACCACTGCTAGCGGCATTGGGTGCCACTAGTTGGCAAGGAGGTCTTGTGGTGCGGCGTTCCATTACTCCACCAGCGCTAGTAAAAACTACGCGATGGTCACTGATGCATGTGGAACATCTTTCAATGCATTCCCCCAACGCATCTCAGATTTACGCCAAGGAATTTGGGTCAAGTGATAGGCAGGCCAGTCCATTCGCCGAATATCCGCTCGTCACAGGAGCTCATCCATCTGCTCTGTTCGATGCGATTGCGCATTGTCATCCGTAAAAATGAAGTCAGTTTTAAATGCATCCCTGAAAGAACGCACATGGAGGAGTATAATAACACAGCAACGTTGACCAGTGGGTGTAACGTGTTCACTAATTTGTGATTCCCCACACCATAACACATGCACCACCTCCACACCCCCCCCCCCCTCTCCCGCAAAAGAAAACCATCATGTTACACAATGTTTCGTGGGTGAAGTAAGTGTTCTTGCTTCTCGTAATAGGACAGTATGAGGGTATGTCCAGGATAACTACTCAGGCTGAAGCAGCTGTCATCCCAGACGAATCCGCGACCTAAGCTTTTGACACCATCGCGACCGGTGCCCCGGTGTGTGGGAGAAACGAAACACAACATACAAGTCGTCGGACAAAGAGATCACGCCCATCCGGTCACCCTGCCACCGTGGAGCATGAGGCTGTATGCTTCGCAGTACTGTTGAATGACTGCAAATGCCTGCACCAGCTGTTTGTCGTAGGTCCCTTTATGCCTGATGTATACTGTAGCGCTTAATTGCTGCTGTAGTTGGCCGTGGTCGGTTACCTCCTCTCCTACGTGCAGCAATGACTGTGGCTCTAAATGTTCCCAATACACTTTAAGCAATGATGTGTGCAACACGAAACTCCTGGGTTATTCTCGTCACACTTTGTCATTCATCCAGATTCCCGATGATTCTTCCTCGTATGAAGCCATCCAGATGTTGTCTCCGGGCCACGTTATAGTCAAGAACTTAATACCAATGCACTGTAATGTCCCTGATTTAAATAATGTATATTTTAGGACCACTGAGTTATACATTGGCTACCACAAAAATGAAATTCTTAATACTCCGCCGACCAATGTGGCCGTGCGGTTCTAGGCGTTCCAGTCCGGAACCGCGCTGCTGCTACGGTCACAGGTTCGAATCCTGCCTGGGGCATGGATGTGTGTGATGTCCTTAGGTTAGCAAGGTTTAAGTAGCTCTAAGTCTAGGGGACTGATGGACTCAGATGTTAAGTCCCATAGTGCTGAGAGCCATTTCAACCATTTTTTTCTTAATACTCCCCCCCACACACACCCAACCACAAACAGGGGACCACCGACTACATAAGCTTTAATTCGAGGAAATGTGAGGTAACTGAATATTTTCTTCCACTTTTACATGCAATGCAAATGTTTCTGCGTCATTTGTAAGCAGCAGGAGATAGCCAAACAGGAACCGTTGATTGCACACAGCAGGGCGCAAGACTATTGGCAGATAGGAAGCAAGTCGAAAACATAGCGCCTATTATATATCATGCGCCCATAGTGATTCTTTCGGAACTCGTTTTGCAAATATAAAGTTGAGTCCTCAGAAAACGAAAGAGGAAAGTATTGAACAATAGCGTGATGTTTCACATACTGCGATGCTGTCATTCAGCTGTGCTACATGTAGTAAAATCTATAGGGCCTTAAGAAGACGAGTCCTAATACTAATTCTAAACCACATAAGTAGATAAAGAAGACGCTATTCCCAATCGCGGTACATTTTAGTTTCAGAGTCCCTGAGATTTATAATTCTTCGACAGTGCTGAACCAACTACAACGGACACTCCATCCATTCTTTGTACTACCACTGTGAAGAGCAGTGGACCGTTAAAAGGAACTGCACGTTCGATATCTGCAGTCGCTGAATTCAGCTTCACTGAGAAAAACCGAAAAGCATTTCATGGAACGAAAACCTTGTTCCACACCTTTATAACTTCGGATTCTGTTTCTAAAGGAGCTGTAGAAATTCGGATGTACGATAACAGTCTCAACCTGAGCGGCGGCTACAATATTGGCGGTGTGTGAAAACTAACTCACGTTGCTGGGAAGATTCAAAGAAATTCAGCGTGTTGTTTACGTTTGTACAAGAGCAGTGGCGCCACCTGTTTAGAAGCTGACATCATCACTGGCAGCAGGACGTAATGATAACGTTTGTCAACAAATTACAGGCCTTCTATTCTTTTTGTAGAACATCAACTAAATTTAATTGACAAAAGAGAAAATGCAAAAGAGATACAAAATGAAGCAAGTAAAAGGCAATAAAGATATCTAAAAAACAGAAATTTACCCAACTTACAGAAAGTGCTGAATGGCAAAGCAATAACGGCTAACGAAAAAATACGAGGCTCTAGACGTATATTTATCAAATGTGACAATTGTGAGTCCCACACAGGTTACGGCAGACGTCATCCAGACCTAGCTTACCAAAACTTTAAAACGAATTTGTTGCTTTTCTTTAGCGCTCTGTGAAATAGTAGATATGGTTGAAACCTAATTGCATGTGACGTCTGTCCCGACTAACTTGAAACTTCACATGTCTTTACAATAGCTCTTTAACTAGCAGGAAACGAATTTGTCGTCATACAGAGTGTATTCTAAACCGAAATTTCAAAACCGTTGTGAATGGTCTCCTTTTTGGTTTACATCGGGTGCTCTATAACAGCACCCTATATACCCAAGTAAGGCCATATCTAAGAATGGGTAGGGTGCAGTGAGGGTTGGCTCACGTGACAGCATAGGGGAGTTATGTAGAAATTTTACGAAGGAGCATCAGGTATGGGTAGTGGGTGGAGCAGGGAACAATCTTGATAGCGACGGAGAATATGCTGTAGGTGGTGACCAGGTAAAGATAGCTACTCAAACTGGTGGCACTAATGTGTATTTCGTGTAAATGTTTCAGCGTCATGATCACCCTCACCTTAATGCGGCTGTTAGGCACGTTAACGTGGGGCTGGGGAGGGCGCTGATAGCAGAGGGCATGGATCACATCTCAGTGGTGCCAGTTGGGTCTGTTAGCAGATCGGGTTTCACTAGGCATTGCCTGCACCTCAATAGGTATGGGAAAGAGAGGCTGGCTAAGGTTCTAGGTGACAGTGTATTGGGTGGTGGTGGTGGTGGGTCACTCATGGAAAAATTCCTGTAGTAGCCGGTGTTAGAGCTACACCTGTTTTAGACTGAAGTTAGCTGATAGATATACCTGCTTAAAGGAAGTCCCTCTAACTAAGGGCCCACCTTCCGAGGATGTAAAATTTCCAAGTCGAGAAGGAATTAGCATATTTAATCAGAATATAAGAGGTATTAGAGATAAAGTTAGTGAACTGCTTATAGATGTTGACTCTGAAATTACTGGTATATCAGAGCACCACTTAAATAATTTGACAATTCAGAGGCATCCTTTACCGGGATACAGATTAGCTGGCTGTTTCTCAAAGAGTTCCTTGCGGCGTGGGGGAGCGACTATGTACGTAAGAAACAGTATTCCATTGGGCCATAGACGTATCACGACACAGCACTAAACAGATATTTGAATGTAGCGCAGGGACAGTTGAATTTAGTGAAACTAAACTTCAAATTGTTGTTGTTTATAGGTCCCTTAACTCCGACTTCAGAGCATTTGTGCTCAAGCTAGAGAGGGTTCTCGATTCACTTTGTAGGAAGTACCAGAAATTAGTTATATGTGGTGACTTCAATATAAATTTTGTATATGATGGTTCAAGGAAAAGGATGTTTGTTGATCTCCTAAATTCATATGATCTGATGCAGACTGCGTTTTTTCGAACTTGGATGCAGGGGAACAGTAGCACAGCCATAGACAATATATTTATTTAGTCTTCATTACTAATTGGGCATTCTGTTAGTAAAAGCGTGAATGGCCTTTCAGACCATGATGCATTAAATTTTAACACTAAAAGGCTTTTGTACTCAAACCAATATTATATTTAAATACAAACCATGCTGGAAAGTTAATCCAACAGCAAGAGAAAGTTTTTAAACCTTGTCAAGGAACAATAGTGGCAGGATATTTATAGTGCCGATGACATAGATGATAAATACAATGTTTCCCTTAACACATTTCTCATGCTCTTTGAGAGTTACTTTCCATTAGAACGTTTTAAACGGGGTACTAGCAGTAGTAGGCAGCCCGGGTGGGTGACTAGTGTGATAAGAATATCTTGTAGAACAAAGCGGGAATTATATCAAAACGTTAGAAGTAGTCACAATCAAGCTACAGTAGCCCGTTAGAAACAATATTGAAAGGTGCTTAAAGATGTTATTAGGAAGGCAAAGAGTATGTGGTATGTAAATAGAATAACTAATTCACAGGATAAAATTAAAACCATATGGTCTGGTGTGAAGGAAGTGTCTGGTCAGCAGTACAAGGTCGACGATATAAAGTTAGTTGCCAGTAAAAATATTTCTGTTACTGATATATCAGATAGATGTACAGTATTTAACAATCATTATCTGAGCATTGCTGGTGAATTAAATAAAAATTTAGTTTCTACAGGAAATCATATAACTTTCTTGGCAAACGCCTTTCCGAGATTGATGTCTGAAATACTCCTCTGTGATACAGACAAGAGGGAGATTCAGTCAATAATAAAATTACTGAAGACTAAGGACTCTCATGTTTAGGACGGAGTGTCTAGCATGTTTAGGACGGAGTGTCTAGCAGAATATTAAAGTACTGTGCAGCACGTGTTAGCCCTGTATTTAGCCATATTTGTAATTTTTCCTTTCCTGACCGATTAAAGTGCTCAGTAGTTAAGCCGCTTTTTAAAAATGGAGAAAGGGATAATGTAGATATTTTTAGACCTATTTCTATGCCATCAGTGTTAGCAAAAGTTATTGAAAACGCTGTGTATGTAAGGATAATTGATAATTTTACATCATACGATTTGCTATCGAATGTACAGTTCGTCTTTAGAAGTTGTTTAACAACTGAAAATACTATATTCTCTTTTCTCTGTAAGGTACTTGATGGGCTAAACAAAAGGTTTCGAACGCTTGGCATATTTTTTGATTTAATTAAGGCATTTGATTGTGTTGATCTCAGAATATTGCTCCAGAAGTTGGACCATTACGGAATACGGGGAGCAGCTCACAATTGGTTCACATCTTACTTTAGCAACAGGCAGCAAAAGGTCATTATTCACAATGTTGATAACGGCTGTGATGTGGAGTCTGAGTGGGGTACTGTCAAGTGGAGGATGCCCCAGGGATCAGTATTGGGCCACTCCTGTTCCTTATTTATATAAATGACATGCCCTCTAGTATTACGGGTAACTCTAAAATATTTCTGTTTACTGATTTGGTAGTAAAGGATGTTGTCTGCAACATTGGCTCGGTTTCAAATAGTGCAGTACATGACCAAAGTTTATGGCTTGTAGAAAATAAACTAACGCTACATCACAGTAAGACTCAGTTTTTACAGTTTCACAATTCAACAAAACCTGACCTTTTAATTTAACAGAACGGGCATATGGTTAGTGAAATTGAACAGTTCTAATTTCTAGGTGTTCAGATAGATAGTAAGCTGTCATGGAAAGCCCACGTTCAGGATCTTGTTCAAAGACTTAATACTGCCTTTTTTACTATTCGAACGGTATCAGAAGTGAGTGATCGTTCGACACGAAAATTAGTCTACTTTGCTTATTTTCATTCGCGTATGTCGTATGGTATTATATTTTGGGGTAACTCTTCCCATTCTAAAATGATATTTTTGGCTCAGAAACGGGCGGTTCGGGCAATAAGTGGTGTAAGTTCACGAACCTCTTGTTGACCCCGGCTCACGAGTCTGGGTATTTTGACATTGGCCTCTCAGTATGTATATCAAATGGTTCAAATGGCTCTGAGCACTATGGGACTCAACTGCTGTGGTCATCAGTCCCCTAGAACTTAGAACTACTTAAACCTAACTAACCTAAGGACATCACACACATCCATGCCCGAGGCAGGATTCGAACCTGCGACCGTAGCAGGCGCACGGTTCCGGACTGCGCGCCTAGAACCGCGAGACCACCGCGGCCGGCGTATGTATATCCCTTACTGTCATTTCTTGTTAACAATATTAGCTTATTCCCAAGAATAAGCAGCTTTCACTCTGTTAATACCCGGCAGAAATCAAACCTGCATTTGGATCGGACTTCCTTAACTCTTGCGCAAAAAGGTGTGCAGTATACTTCTGCATCCATTTTCAGTAAGCTACCATTCGAATTCAAAAATCTTAGCAGTAATCCACGGGCTTTCAAATCGAAACTGAAGAGTTTGCTCATGGGTCACTCCTTCTATTCTATCGAGGAGTTCCTTGAAAAATAGAGCTTATTCTTATTGCATTGTTGATTGCGTTTACTTAAACTTATGGACTGACATTTTTAGGGTTCATGAACACTTAATTTTATCTGCCATTACTTTTATGTTGTAATTTCATGTACTGACACGTTCCATGACCTTGGAGATTTCCTCCTCAATTTGGTCGTACGGAACTTGACGTGTAAGTATATAAAAATGAGATGCTGAATACAAAAAGTTTATTATACATTAAAAAAGCAATAAGGAAAACTGAAACTTTCAGAGACTTGAACCATACTGTATCTCAATAGTGACAGAATTATCTCTCAACGGTGTCTCTTTTGTCGTTCCTGGCACAAGGCTCGTGAATATATTGTCCACATCGTAAACAGTGAATCATATCTTCTGCCGAGTTCTCAATGCAGTAGAGACAATGTTAAGATGTAGATGCATCCAGTTTTAGGTTGGTGGGACCTGGTTGAGAGATTCGCTCGAAGTTTTTGATATTGTCTTTTGATGTACTGGAGTTGATGCTCGAGTTTCCTCTTAGACTAGACTCCAGGTTACTTTGTTCCCCCCCCCCCCCTCCCTCTGTAATTCATACTTATATCCTCCTCGGTGAGACTTTTCTCCGTTTAAGGGTTTTTAAGATATTTGCTGAAGGACCTCTAGCCACATGAGGAAAAGAGGGCTGAGGATTCCATTTCAGGAAGGGCTTCACATTGATCTAGTAAGGTCGGCTCGTTGACTTTCACTTCATCACCTAGACTGACCACATCAGGATCTATTGCAGGCATAACTTACCTCTGAGATCCATCAAGGCAAATCAAGAGTGTTTTCTTCATTACATGGGGAGTCACCATCCACCATTACCTCCATTACCTATCCACCGGTTGCTGTCTATGTGGGTGCAAGGTTTTCTTCCTCAGCGGTTTCACTAGAAGCAAATTACTCAGGAGGGATGACATTGGGGTTGAAGGGGTAAATCCCCGTGCTCCGGGACTTTGCAGCTACATTGAGTGGTGACAGAGCTATTGACCATGCTTTTTGGAAAATAATCCCGATTGAGAGCTTATTATTCTCATGTTAGAGGTGTTTTCCCATAACTAAGGCGAGGATAATGTTATTGGTCTACATACAATGTTTGTTTCTCTCATTTATAACAATCCTATTTTAAAATAACTCAGGAAACTCGCATCTACAACAAATATGCTTCAAAGGTACCATCTATCCATAAAGCAACCACAAAATTTTACTATTCCAGGGCTTAGGGAAAACTTACCTTAGTAGCTCTGCAAAAATCTCCAAGTTCCACGTCTGCAACTGAATAATGTGAAGCATTTTGTCACTAGGATGCTATTTCGGGTCATGTAGACGCTGCCATTTAACGGATCTGACTGAAAGTTTCTAAAATGAAGGGTAAGGGCATGGCCTTTTTGGGAACTATGGCCTTATTTGGTGCACTTACCTTATTTCTTTTCTATGTTTCAGTCACTCGTTGCTTACTGCTCTCTGTGAGACTGTCGACCACTTCTGATCCTTTTAATTTACCCAGATCCCAAGTCCTTAATTGCATACTTTTGTAGGAAACTGTACTTATTTACAGCTAATTTCGAATCAGAAATTAAGTCTAGGAAATAGTTCATCTGGAGCGACAAGTTTTCCATGTGTTGTCAATTACATAATGATATATTGAACAATCATGAATGATAATGCACAGAATCTCTTGACAGTAAAATAAGAAAACATGAAAAATGAAGTAGGTCAAAGAATAAATCATAAAAGATTATTTAAAAAATTGCCTTTAATGCAGAAGTATTAAACAGTTGTATCAACAGTAGATTTAATTGTTGAAGAAAAAGGAATGAGAAGAAGTGAATTTGAGAGTGTTTCAAGTTCTGTGGGAGTAGATATATCGGTCCAAACACCAACTTAAGCGATTGATGTGAATATCTAGGGCCCGTGTGGACACCATAATGTGGATGTAACTCACAGGCGAGGTTACTATACTTATAATCATGTTTCTACTTGACTAACATGATCGCAGTGGACTGTGAATGATAAGGATGTAGTTAGCTTTGTGTTCTTGCTTAGGGATCAATAAACCAAGTAAATAGACGTCTTCTTTTATTCTATAATATTATTGCCGTCACTCTACATCTACATAGATAGTCCGCAAGCCACCGTATGGTGTGTGGCGGAGAGAACCCTGTACCACTGCTAGTTATTTCCTTTTTTTGCACCACTCTCGAACAGAGTCAGACGTAAACGACTGTCTATATGCCTCCGTATGAGCCCTAATTTCTCGTATCTTATCTTCGTGGTCCTTAGGCGCAGTGTATGTTGGCAGCAGTACAATCATCCAGCAGTCAGCTTCAAATGCCGCTTCTCTAAATTTTCTCAATAGTGTCTCTAAAAGTAGGTCACGTTCTCTCCAGAGGTTCCCATTTGGGTTGCCGAAGCATCTGCGTAACCCTTACGCGTTGTTCGAACCTACCGGTAACAAATCTGACAGCCCGCCTTTGAATTGTTTCGATGTCTTCCTTCAATCCAAACTGGTACGGATCCCAAACACTCGACAAGGACTCTATAATCGGTTGCACCAGCGTCACATATGCGATCTCCTTCACAAGTGAACCAATCTCTCCTAATATTTTCCCAATAACATGAAGTCGACCATTCGACTTCCCTACTACAGTTCTCACACACTCATTCCAATTATTATCGCTTTGCAACGTTACGGCCAGATATTTAAATAATCTAGTAGTACTTCATCCGAACATTACAGGTTTTTCCTTCCTGCACATACGCATAAACTTATATTTTTCCACATTTTGAGCTAGCTGCCATTCGTCACACCAACTAGATTGGTAGTTGGAAGTTCCTATGGGACCAAACTGATGAGGTCATCGGTCCCTAGACTTACACACTACTTAACCTAACTTAAACTAACTTACGCTAAGGACAACACACACATCCCATGCCCGAGGACTAAGTAAATATGTATACTATTCCATCGAAATTGTTTAAAATGTTTTCGGTAACCGTCTAAAACAACTGTACAGTTCTACGAATTACTGTTGAAGTAGATTGATACAATAAATCACAAGCTTCGGATACAATGAAATGTCGAGGCTATATTTCATTTATAAAACATACAAAAATAAAATGCATTGGAGTATGCTTTAGTCCTGTTTGCTATAATAGAGCCTGGTTGAAGGATGCATCATGTATTTGTGCAGAGGAATTGTGATGTTTTGTCAGAATATGTGGTATTGCACAATGAACTGGACTGCTGGCGAGCGTTTTACGCCATTTATATTCGTAAAATTTACACGCATACAAAGTATTATATATCAGAGCTCTGTCTTCATCTCATTTACGAGCACTGAAGTCAATGTGAGAGCTTATTAACAGATAACACATGTATTATCCTCTGTTATGCTATAAATATATATTCCCATCCTATCCTACTGCACATTACAATCATAGCACTATTTAGTAAGCTGTATGATGTCGACAGATGGAAAGATTTTACGACATAAAGCTTATAAGTTTGTACCCTTGGTGTGCACTATCTTTGCTACGTGCACAGGCAGTATCTTTAGTAAATGTATTTTCGCGCCAACTGACTTACCTCGACATGTTATCAGTGTACCTGAACTTGTATGTGTGATAGATTATTAGAACGATGATAACATCAGCAGTTCAGTATGTATTGAACAACATATTACGATGTAATAAGTGTCGTACTCGTCGGATCTTGTGGGACTCTCACATTCAAAACGCTGCATTTTGACGACATGTACTGATGTCAGTTTTATATTCTAACAGAATGTAAGTAATGAACATTTATCTCCAATTGTTATAATTGAGCTACTTTCTTAACGAAATGTTTGCTGAATTATGCATATACACCCCGTGCTTCACTTTTGTATTTTTGTGTTTAGGTGACTTTGCAGTGTTACTTGAAAATGGCCATAAGGCCGAATTTGCAGTTGTACAATAAATATTTTAAACAGTCAACGGCGACTATGATGTCTTTTAGAAATATTATGTTGTTGTTGTAGTCTTCAGTCCTGAGACTGGTTTGATGCAGCTCTCCATGCTACTCTATCCTGTGCAAGCTTCTTCATCTCCCAGTACCTACTGCAACCAACATCCTTCTGAATCTGCTTAGTGTATTGATCTCTTGGTCTCCCTCTACGATTTTTACCATCCACGCTGCCCTCCAATGCTAAATTTGTGATCCCTTGACGCCTCAAAACATGTCCTACCAACCGATCCCTTCTTCTAGTCAAGTTGTGCCACAAACTTCTCTTCTCCCCCATCCTATTCAATACCTCCTCATTAGTTACGTGATCTACCCACCTTATCTTCAGCATTCTTCTGTAGCACCACATTTCGAAAGCTTCTATTCTCTTCTTGTCCAAACTGGTTATCGTCCATGATTCACTTCCATACATGGCTACACTCCATACAAATACTTTCAGAAACGACTTCCTGACACTTAAATCTATACTCGATGTTAACAAATTTCTCTTCTTCAGAAACGATTTCCTTGCCATTGCCAGTCTACATTTTATATCCTCTCTACTTCGAAAATCATCAGTTATTTTACTCCCTAAATAGCAAAACTCCTTTACTACTTTAAGTGTCTCACTTCCTAATCTAATCCCCTCAGCGTCACCCGATTTAATTAGACTACATTCCATTATCCTCGTTTTGCTTTTGTTGATGTTCATCTTATATCCTCCTTTCAAGACACTGTCCATTCCGTTCAACTGCTCTTCCAAGTCCTTTGCTGTCTCTGACAGAATTACAATGTCATCGGCGAACCTCAAAGTTTTTACATCTTCTCCATGAATTTTAATGCCTACTCCGAATTTTTCTTTTGTTTCCTTTACTGCTTGCTCAATATACAGATTGAATAACATCGGGGAGAGGCTACAACCCTGTCTCACTCCTTTCCCAACCACAGCTTCCCTTTCATGCCCCTCGACTCTTATAACTGCCATCTGGTTTCTGTACAAATTGTAAATAGCCTTTCGCTCCCTGTATTTTACCCCTGCCACCTTCAGAGTTTGAAAGAGAGTATTCCAGTTAACGTTGTCAAAAGCTTTCTCTAAGTCTACAAATGCTAGAAACGTAGGTTTGCCTTTTCTTAATCTTTCTTCTAAGATAAGTCGTAAGGTTAGTATTGCCTCACGTGTTCCAACATTTCTACGGAATCCGAACTGATCTTCCCCGAGGTTCGCTTCTACCAGTTTTTCAATTCGTCTGTAAAGAATTCGCGTTAGTATTTTGCAGCTGTGACTTATTAAACTGATAGTTCGGTAATTTTCACATCTGTCAACACCTGCTTTCTTTGGTATTGGAATTATTATATTCTTCTTGAAGTCTGTGGGTATTTCCCCTGTCTCATACATCTTGCTCACCAGATGGTAGAGTTTTGTCATGACTGGCTCTCCCAAGGCCATCAGTAGTTCTAATGGAATGTTGTCTATTCCCGGGGCCTTGTTTCGACTCAGGTCTTTCAGTGCTCTGTCAAACTCTTCACGCAGTATCTTATCTCCCATTTCATCTTCATCTACATCCTCTTCCATTTCCATAATATTGTCCTCAAGTATATCGCCCTTGTATAAACCCTCTATATACTCCTTCCACCTTTCTGCCTTCCCTTCTTTGCTTAGAACTGGGTTGCCATCTGAGCTCTTGATATTCATACAAGTGGTTCTCTTCTCTCCAAAGGTCTCTTTAATTTTCCTGTAGGCAGTATCTATCTTACCCCTAGTGAGACAAGCCTCTACATCCTTACATTTGTCCTCTAGCCATCCCTGCATAGCCATTTTGCACTTTCTGTCGATCTCATTTTTGAGACGTTTGTATTCCTTTTTGCCTGCTTCATTTACTGCATTTTTATATTTTCTCCTTTCATCAATTAAATTCAATATTTCTTCTGTTACCCAAGGATTTCTATTAGCCCTCGTCTTTTTACCTACTTGATCCTCTGCTGCCTTCACTACTTCATCCCTCAGAGCTACCCATTCTTCCTCTACTGTATTTCTTTCCCCCATTCCTGTCAATTGTTCCCTTTCGCTCTCCCTGAAACTCTGTACAACCTCTGGTTCTCTCAGTTTATCGAGGTCCCATCTCCTTAAATTCCCACCTTTTTGCAGTTTCTTCAGTTTCAATCTGCAGTTCATAACCAATAGATTGTGGTCAGAATCCACATCTGCCCCTGGAAATGTCTTACAATTTAAAACCTGGTTCCTAAATCTCTGTCTTACCATTATATAATCTATCTGATACCTATTAGTATCTCCAGGATTCTTCCAGGTATACAACCTTCTTTTATGATTCTTGAACCAAGTGTTAGCTATGATTAAGTTATGCTCTGTGCAAAATTCTAGAAGGCGGCTTCCTCTTTCATTTCTTCCCCCCAATCCATATTCACCTACTATGTTTCCTTCTCTCCCTTTTCCTACTGACGAATTCCAGTCACCCATGACTATTAAATTTTCGTCTCCCTTCACTACCTGAATAATTTCTTTTATCTCGTCATACATTTCATCAATTTCTTCATCATCTGCAGAGCTAGTTGGCATATAAACTTGTAGTACTGTAGTAGGCATGGGCTTTGTGTCTATCTTGGCCACAATAATGCGTTCACTATGCTGTTTGTAGTAGCTAACCCGCACTCCTATTTTTTTATTCATTATTAAACCTACTCCTGCATTACCCCTATTTGATTTTGTATTTATAACCCTGTAATCACCTGACCAAAAGTCTTGTTCCTCCTGCCACCGAACTTCACTAATTCCCACTATATCTAACTTTAACCTATCCATTTCCCTTTTTAAATTTTCTAACCTACCTGCCCGATTAAGGGATCTGACATTCCACGCTCCGATCCGTAGAATGCCAGTTTTCTTTCTCCTGATAACGACGTCCTCTTGAGTAGTCCCCGCCCGGAGATCCGAATGGGGGACTATTTTACCTCCGGAATATTTTACCCAAGAGAACGCCATCATCATTTAATCATACAGTAAAGCTGCATGTCCTCGGGAAAAATTACGGCTGTAGTTTCCCCTTGCTTTCAGCCGTTCGCAGTACCAGCACAGCAAGGCCGTTTTGGTTAATGTTACAAGGCCAGATCAGTCAATCATCCAGACTGTTGCCCCTGCAACTACTGAAAAGGCTGCTGCCCCTCTTCAGGAACCACATGTTTGTCTGGCCTCTCAACAGATACCCCTCCGTTGTGGTAGCACCTACGGTACGGCCATCTGTATCGCTGAGGCACGCAAGCCTCCCCACCAACGGCAAGGTCCATGGTTCATGGGGGAAGAGAAATATTATATGACTGTGAATCCTAACCATGAGAAGTTAATCAAATTTGTATTAATTATACTTACGGAGCTTGTATCGTTCAAAGTTTAAGGGTAGATGCTACATGTTGTACGTAACTGATTGTGTTGAGATAGATGTCCTAGAGATGGATGTCCTAGTATCATAACTTTAATTTATATAAGGTGCTCAAACGAGTGCCCAGTTTCCTCAATGCACAACTCAATGTGCCCCCTAAACAACGTACGGACGTGATGTAAATTTGGTGGCGTAACGGAGCCATAAGCTTCCTCGATGCACAGTTTGGAGTCATGGTACCTTAGGTGGAAGATTGTTTCCTTACGCTGCCGTGTACAAGGCAGGTGAAAATGTACAGTTTAAAGAAACAAGTTTCGTTCTTCCACAGACTTTGAAGTGGATCACCACGAAATACACATCTAACGCGTTCTTTGACATGTTGCTGCTTCTCGGCGAAATAAGAGACAATCAGAATGAAGTATCCATGGTTGCTGGAAGAGCTCCGTTCTGCATACCGTTTTTACGTACAGTTTGAGAAGACACGGCGGTAACAGACGACCAGCAGGATGCAGGGATATGGAAGTGTACGATCATCATATCAGTTGTTGCCTTCACTGGAATTAATCAAGAACAGCTGCGAAGATAAGAATCATAGAAGTAGATGCCCTCTGTGTAGCAAAGCATTTTAAATCACTAAATAACGGAAAGGCCACCGGTCCAGATTGTATACCAGTCAAGTTCCTTTCAGGGTATGCTGATACAATAGCTACATATTTAGCAGTTATATACAACCGCTCGCTCACAGAAAGTTCCGTAACTAAAGACTGGATAGTTGCTCAAGTCACATCAATACCCAGAATGGGAAATAGGAGTAATCCACGGCAAAAGAGGTATATCTCACTAACGTCGATATGCAGTTACGTTTTGGAACATATACTGTGTTCAAACATTATGAATTACCTCGAAGAAAACAATTTATTGACTCATTGTCAGCACGGATTCAGAAAACATCTTTCTTGTGAAACACAACTAGCTCTTTATACTCATGAAGTAATGAGTGCTATCGACAAGGGATGTCAAATCGATTCCTTGTTTTTAGATTTCCTGAAAGCTTTCGACACTGTTCCACACAAGCGTCTTCTAACCAAACTGCGTGCCTATGGAATAGCGCTTCAGTTTTGCGACTGGGTTCGTGATTTCCTGTCAGAAAGGTCACAGTTCGTAGAAACAGACGGGAAGTCATCGAGTAAAACAGAAGTAATATCCGGCGTTCGCCAAGGAAGTGTTATAAGCCTTCTATTCTCCCTGATCTATGTTAACGATATAGAAGACAATCCGCGTAGCCCTATTAGATTGTCTGCAGATGATTCTGTCACTTACCGTCTTGTAAAGTCATCAGATGACCAAAAAGAATTGCAAAAGGATGTAGGTAAGATATCTGATGGCTCGAAAAGTGGCAGTTGTCCTGAAAAAAGAAAAGTGTGAAGTTATTCACATAAGTACGAAAATAAATCCGCAAAATTTTGGTTACGCGATAAGTTAGACAAATCTTAAAGCTGTAAATTCAACTAAATACAAAGGGATTACAATTACAAATAACCTAAACTGGTACGACCACATAGATAAAGTTGTGGCTAGAGCAAACCTAAGACTGCTATTCTTCGCCAGAACACTAAGAAGGTGCAACAGGTCTACTAAAGAGTCTACTTACACTCCGATTGTCCACTCTATTCTGGAGTATTGCTGTGCGTTGTGGGATCCGCATCAGGTGGGACTGATGGATGATATCGAAAATGTTTAAAGAAATGCCCCTCGTTTTGTATTATCGCGAAATAGGGGAGATAGTGACACAGGCATGATACGTAAATTGGAGTCGCAATCATTAAAATAAAGGCGTTTTTCGTTGCGACGGGACCTTCTCATGAAATTTCAATCACCAGTTTTCTACTCCGATTGCGAAAACATTCTTTTGGCACCCACCTACACACAGAGGAATGATTATCACGATAAAATAAGAGAAATCAGGGCTCGCACAGAAAAATTTGAGTGCTCGTTTTTTCCCGCGCGCCATTCTAGAGTGGAACGGTATGGAGACAGCTTGAAGGAGGTTCATTGAACCCTCTGCCAGGCACTTTATTCTAAATAACAGAGTAACCACGTAGATGCAGGTGTAGGTATGCATCTACGCGGTGAGTAGCATTCTGTCGCAAGTTTCCCCCGTACCACCTACCACCGAAGCAGGAGCTGAAGGGGAACGATTTCAATCGGAAAACAAGTAGTTTCACTCGGACATCCACAAACTATGGCACAGTGAACCCATATAATATTCATCAATGGGCCCCAGAAAATACTAGATGGATGCCTAATGTCGACTGCCAAAACTGATAGTCCATTACTGATTTGTGTGCAATTGTAGGAGATGAAATCATCAGTCCATACTACTATGCGTTTACTCTCACAGGTGAGTTGTACCGAGCCTTTATCGTCGACTGTTTTATTGCCCTCCTTGAAAATGTCAGTCTAGACATTAGGGATGGGCCGTGGATGCAGCCCTACGCTCACCCAAGCCGTTCTGCACATTACGTTGTGCAAGAGTTCAACAACAGGTTGCCTGGAAGATCGTTAGGACTCAGTGATCCTCAAGAATGGTTCCCAAGGCACCAGCACCAGTGGATTCCCTCTTGTTGGGTACTTAAGGAATCGTGTTTATATCACCGTGACCACAGTGTGTAGAGGAATATGTCGCTGCGTGACACCAGCTTGTCGTGCAGATGACGCACTGAGTTGTGTACTCAGGAGAATGTGGACTCGCTCGAACACCTCGATTAAATGAGCGTTCCACCTTCATAAAATTCACCTGTGTACAGATAAATATGTAAAATATTACAACTCGTGGATGTTACTCTTCGAAAACTACTAAACGTGGTACACACCTGCCTAAATGAATATTTTTTCACTTATAATCCTGTAAATTACAGAGAAACACGTTTTCCGAAACAGCGTGCAACACATGGAAATATTATAGATGAAGAAATACACACACGAATGAAATTACCGTGAAGATAAGCAAGCACTGGAGCCACCTCAGTAATTAAATGCAATGGCACACCACAGGAGCTAAAAGTCTTTGATGTCATATACATTACAGAAATGGAAAGGAAAACAGTACTAGGAAGAAGGAAAATTTCATAAAATGTCGTATAATACAGAGATAAACTTGTTACCTGAAGGAGAACACATAGGACGTTAGTTTTAAATGCACAAGAGTGAGGAGACAGATGGCATGTGTACACCAGAAATTTGTTGAGGGAGATGTTGTGAACCGTGTTGAACTTGGATGAGCGTAGATGTTGAACTCGAGCGCAGGAGACGTCATAATCAAATTTGATAAGGGAGAGAGGGCTTTTCTGAAAAAAAAAGTAATGCTTAGTCAATAGAATAGAACATTTTTATTGAAGAGTTTCGGGAGCGCATAACAGTGGGGAGTTCCAAGGAAGAAAAGGAAGCTTTTGTTACCAGACCTTACGAAGAACGACACAGACATTGCCTGCAGCTAATTACGTGCACTTACCTCGTATTGTGGTTCAAAATGGTTCAAATGGCTCTGAGCACTATGGGACTCAACTGCTGAGGTCATTAGTCCCCTAGAACTTAGAACTAGTTAAACCTAACTAACCTAAGGACATCACAAACATCCATGCCCGAGGCAGGATTCGAACCTGCGACCGTAGCGGTCTTGCGGTTCCAGACTGCAGCGCCTTTAACCGCACGGCCACTTCGGCCGGCTATTGTGTTAAGTGCAGACGTTTCCTGTTTTTAATATTAAATTTCTACATCAAGAAAAATAACAGCATGATAATAAATTTCCTTTCTGTTTTTTCTGTGGCAGACAGAGGCTTGATATAGATTCCAACTATTTAAGTAAAAGGCAGTCGTTCTTTGTGTATTTACATTTCAATAATATCTGTAGCAACCTATTTCGGCAGTCTAATAGCTCTTTACAGAGAAAAGCTGTGATCGGACTGTTCAGCGCAAGACATGCCACTGTTGTAGTCTCTGACTACAAAGAAACATAGCAAGGTACATATTAAAAACTGAAGGGACTCCCTTTGTTTCTTTCCACTTAGAAATAACAGCACAGTAAATTCCTTACAAGCTACCTGCCTTTCTTCAATTTCATAGTAGCTCTTGCTTTTGGTTTATGCTCTCAGTTACTGCGAAGTGTTCCAGACAAGTAGGCTTTATAAATAATTTTAACAAGGCGTCACAATTATAAAACTTGTTAACAGTAAAACATATACCTTTTCTTCAAGCAGGTTTAAAACAACTCCAGATGCATGGATTTTCTTCTGGCATGCTGCAGTAGATTTTTATTTTGAGAATCATAACTCTGTATTCTCAGATTTCATAAAGACTCACGACATTGTCGAGTTTCAGCGGCTGTTTAGTAAAGAGATGTCCATAGCACCATACTATTGACTTGTCAGTGCAGTGATTCCTTCCCAGAATGTATTTATAGCTCGTGAAGCTATGTATATGGTGCACAATTAGTTAAATTTCGTTCAGACTGCCATTGTATTGCAATGAGATCCAGAACATTCCAATGCAGAGATTGTAAAAAAATAACATTACATGTGCCGCAACACTTCCAGAAACATTAAATTCAATAAAATCTCGAGAGAAAAGCTGATCTCCTCCTACAACGATTATAAACTTCCTGTCTCGAAGATACATAATTTGGTTCCACCTTTCAGCAAAGAAAAAAAATCACAAATTGACAGGTGAACTGATGACAGAATTTTACAAGACTGTTTCAAACGCAGCTACTCGTTGAGCAGAAACAACAGTGTACCTCGATTAACTTCCACGCATAAGTGTTGTTTTAGTGCCTTCTATCTGACGATTGTAATCAATGTAGTGTAAGTCCTCACGCAAAGCCTCACCTGAAGGTCATTCGTAGACATTATGCCATCCGAGAAGTCGTCCGTAAAATTGTCCCATTGTGATTCGTTCATATTATCTAGATAAGCAAGCCATGCATCACTTAACTTCGTCCTGTTATCAGCCATCTTTGGGTGAACTGACCACAGCTAACTCATAAACATCACAATCCACAAAGAAGACTTGATATATGCTGATGAAATTACATTAAAGGCGTGAACTATTTTATCGAATACGGTTCGAAATACGGAAATTTGGAAATAATGGCGATGCGGACTTATAACTCGGGGCGTTCGATAAGTAATACAGTACCTTTTTTCTGAAGTCTGGTTGGTTTTATTCTGGATTTCAATGCTCCAAAGCATTCACTGTACTCTTGGCTATTTTCGAAATATAATTTCCGGTCAACGCGACAGCCTTACGCCACCTTACTGGGAGGTTCTGCATGCCCGCAGAGTACCACTGTACTGGTCGACGTCGGAGCCAACGTTTTGCTCCGTCAATAACGTCCCTTTCACCCACGTACTGCTTTCCTCGGGGTGATCCTTCATTTGGCCAAGCAGAGGATGTCGGAAGTTGTGAGATACGGTCTGTAGCGTGGATGAGGGAGAACAGTCCAATGAAGTTTTGTGAGCTCTCGTCAGATGCGCAGACTTGTATGAGGCCTTGCGTTGTCGTGGAGAAGGTTGAGTTCATTTGTATTTTCGTGGCGCGAAACTCGTTTGCATTTTCGTGGGGCGAAACACGCTGAAATAACTTCTTCAGTTTCTTGAGGGTGCCACGATACACACCCGATTTTGACGTTTCCCCATGGCGGATGTCATCAAACAAATAACCCCTTCAGGGTCCTAGAACGTCATCGTCATTACTTTATCTGCTTAGGGGGCGAGTTTGAAATTTTTATTCGAAGTGATAAACTCATATTTCATCACCTGTGACGTCGTTGGAAAATAATGGTAACGAATAGCCTCGTAAAGTTCCAACAATTCCGCCTTCGCTGCCCTTTATGGTCCTGTGCTAGGTTCCGAGGAACCCAGCAGTCATACACCTATGTGTGCCAACTCATAGACGAGTATCTCACCACTACTAACAGAGACATCCAGTTGTACATGACGTGTATGATTGTGATTCATAGATCACCTTGAATGAGAGTGTGCGCACGTTCCACCATTGCAGGAGAGACAGCGGTATGCGACCGGACGGCACCTGAAAGGTCGGACAAGTTGACGCGATCTTGTTGCTATGATAACAAACGCCTCGCCCTACTATTCACTGTGCTTTTGTTCACTTCCAGGTATCCGTAGAAAATCTGCTGACGCCTATGAATATTATTGCTCTGGTTTTCCTCGAAATGAATCTCAATGAGAGTTCTCTGCTTGGAAAGCACCTCCATTTCCGACGCCATTTGAATGTTACGTATAGCGCCGCCAGGTATCGGAAATTTATGAAATTGTAGGAGGTAAAGCAGGAATACTCCACTATATCCCACACCGAATTCCGCATTTTTTCAACCGTAACTGGCCGAGATAAAAATGTGTTCCATTAGTTACTGAACGTCCCTCGTACCAATGAAATAACAAATCAGATCTTATGAACTACTGAGCTGGGCTTTCCAGGGCAGTCTGCACGTCTCGGCCGCTCCAGCCAGTGTGTTACGGAAACTCGTTCTCTCCGAGTTTAGTAAAGGAATGGCTGGAGAGTCTAAAAAGCTATGTGATTACTGGAGGGACAATATTGTATTGTATTCTGTGGACCTAGACACTTCAGAGAGGCTTCTTCCCCACCATAGCCCCCAGTGGTTCACAACCCTACAATAGGCTAGTGCGGTTAGGCCCCCCACGGGACGCCCCCCCCCCCCCCCTCGGGAACGTCTCACACCAGATGAGTGTAACCCAAACATTTCCGTGGTAGAATAATTGTGGTGTAAATTTTTGCGCAGCAATCACCGACATAGTGTAATTGAGGCGGAATAAGGGCAACCAGCCCGTATTCACCAAGGCAAATGGAAAGCTGCCTTAAAAACGATCCACAGACTAGCCGGTACACCGGACCTCGAAACTAATCCGCCCGGAAATCAGTGCGTTAGACCGCACGGCTAACCGGGTGGGCTTGGAGGGACAGTAACTAAGTATTGTTTATAGTTCTACAATGACACGTGTCAAGTAGTGATGTAGGAACAGCCCGTAGTAAAACCGAAACGATGACATCCGTTCGTAACATTAATCGTTCAACAAAACAAATGAGTATTATTAAATACGTAAACTACATGGGTTCCTTGTTTCTGTGTGGTAATAAACTGCTGATTTACGAATGAGAAGCACGTTGTGACGTTGCTGTGTTGCAGAAGGTGGTGCGCGAGATGAACCGCCTGGGCATGATGGTGGACCTGTCGCACGCTAGCGTCGCCACCATGAAGGACGCGCTGGAAGCGAGCCAGGCGCCCGTCATCTTCTCGCACTCCGCCGTCTACGCGCTCTGCAACAGCTCCAGCAACGTGCCCGACGACGTACTGAGGTCCTTGGTATGTATGTTAAATACACAGAAGCTATTCTGCGCATCTCCAACGGAAGTCTGATGCAGAATTAAAACTGTCAACAAGAGTGTCACACAAGTCCAATGCCGCGTCCGCACTTTGGTGTTCAGTTTCGTTATGCTCTAAGGGGAAAAATACCGACGAACCACGAAGCAGTTATCTGAGTAGGGCGGAAATCGGTAGAAGAGACATACATATACAAACAAACAAATAATTACAATTTCAGATAAATTGGATAATTTCTTCCAGAGAAAGAGCTCCACAAATTGAGTAAATAAATTACGCGTTGATCTGCCTCTGGCCCTTATGCAAGCTGTTACTCGGTTTGCCGTTCAGTGACACAACTGTTGGATGTCCTCCTGAGAAATATCGTGCCTAATTTTGTCGAATTGGGGCCTTAAATCGTAATAATCCCGAGCTGATTTGAGGGCCCTGCCCATAATGCTCCATAGATTCTCAATTTGGAAGATATCGAGCGACATTGCTGAACAATGCAAGCACGATGACAAGGAACAGAAAAACTCACTGTCTGTGGATGGGTGTTAACTTGCTGAAATGTAAGCCCAGGATGGCTTGCCTTGAAACGCAACAAAAAGGGTTGTAGAATATAGTGACGAACCATTGCGCTGTAATTGTGTCGCGGAAGACAACCAAATAGGTCTTGCGATGGAAATAAATGCAACCCTGGACCATAACTTCTGGCGGGTGACTGTTTGGTATACTGCCGCAGTCTTGTGTGTCTCCCAACACGTTTTCGCCGGCCATCGGCAGTTCACTTCGTAGCCAGACTCATCATTGAAGAGAGTTGTATTACAGTCAACGGGATTGCAGGCCGAAGACACTCTGAAGACGCCCCAGACAGTGGTGGGGTACCAACCCGACTGCCATACGCCATATGACCCGACCACCATTAGCGATGATCTTGGGGTGTCATTTCTTTTCATCTCAGGATCCCCATGGTTGTCATACACGGCAAAATAACAGCACAATGCAACGTTGAGGATATTCTACACCCTGTTCTATTGCCTTTCATGACAAGCTATCCTGAAATTACATTTCAACAAGATAATGCGTGCTTTCGTGCATCGCAAACCCTGCCTTGGCCAGAAAAATCGCCGAATCTCCCCCAAAACTTGCACGTTTGGAGCATTGACTGATGGGCCATCCAACTACTTCAGGAGTTTGACAATATAACGCGTCATTTGAACAAAATTTGCCATGCCCGAAGGGTACCATCCAGAAATTCTGTCTATCAGTACGAAACCTAGTAACAGCTTGCCGAGGGGCCAGACCTAGACCAACGCGTGTTTGAATTGTTCAATTTGTGAAGATTTTCCTCTACAATATATCATAATTTTTTTCTGAAATTTTTATCATTGAACGTGAACATGACAACCGATTTACGTCCAATTCCGATACTTCCTTCGTTGTGTGTCCTTTTTTGTATTAGGGCGTATTTGCATCTAAATGGATCGTAATTGTGCCCCTCACTATGGTGTGGAACGAGTCAGCTTTACAATTACAGTTCACACTTTCAGTACAAAATATGGCAACAGGCTGACAATTAAATAATCACTAAGACACACTCACACACACAAACACACACACACACACACACACACACACACACACACACACACACACACACACACACAGATTGTAGTGTTACACATTCTGAATTTTTTTTTCATTGGAAGAAGTTGTCACTTCTACTTTTTTTTTTGTTAACAAATTTTTGTACGACAGAGTGTATGGTCAAAGCTTTTCATGGCGTTCGTACTTAGTATGGTACCCGAAAAGCCGCACCATCTGTATTTTACGATATCTCTCGTAAGTGTAGACTACTTATGTTAACATCTACTGTTTTCTTTCTTCAGAAACCATAGTAACCATTTAGAAAACAGGGGTGTTCTGGGATGATGATTTAAACTTTAGGTCTCATGGACCACGGTAATGTAACTGATTGAGAAAACAAATCCTTTTGCGGAAACTGCTTAGTCGAAAGTTACGAAGGCAAATCGTCGTGGTATCGCCTTAGCAGTGAAATAGGAGACAAGTAATTGTGTGCGCAATGTCGTAAAACGGCATATTATTAGCGTAATTGCTGAAACTGTAGGGACGGCGGAAACAACCAGAAAGGAGGTATACTTCAAGAAGGGTGGCAACAGCAAAACTTCAGTCTCACTGTAGGTATTTGTATGCTGACATAGTCCTGACGTCAAGTACTGCTGTGCTGCACACTTCACTTTACTGCTCGTCTACCTCTGTCGGGTGCGTGACACACAGAGGTGGCGTAATGGTTAACACACTTGACTCGCTTTCGGGAGGACGACGGTCCAAACCCGCGTCCGGCCATCCTGATTTAGGCTTTTCGTAATTACCCTAAATCGCTTCAGGCAAATGACGGGATGGTTCCTTTGGACGGCACGGCCGACTTCATTCCCCATCCTTCCATAATCAGATGGAACCGATTACCTCGCTGTTGGCGTCCTGCTCCAAATCAACCAACCAACCAGTCGAGTGCGTGCCTACTTCTGTTGGTGAAGGACGTTCACCAGACGCTGAATGCTCAATAGTCGTGTATGGGGCCGTGAGGATTCCTATATTCCAGGTATAAAGGAATATCAACGAAGTTTGGTTTAAACAGTTTTATATTAAGCATATTGGTCAAATTGGGCCCTTCCCTTCACTCCCTTCCCACTATAATTCCATGTAGCACCACCTTTAGCTTTGATACGTACCTCAGGTCGGCGAGGAAGAGAGTAAACAAGTTTCCTTATGTTTTTCATGTATAGCTGCAGGAACTCATTGGTAATTTGTTCCTCAAAGCTACCCAACTGCGGTGATGTTGATTCCTACATGTCACCCACTGCTCCAAATAAACTCTGACATTCTTTGTGGGAGTCAGATCACGTGATTTAGCGGGCCACGTGGTAGATGACATTTGGTGCCCTAGTGTGCGTCAAAGCAAGAACACACGCAGCCCAATGTTTGTAACGAGTGGCCCTCGGCGATGTAATTTATGAAGGTTCTCGCGTTGGTCGCTTGAGACATGTAAAATGAAGAAAAAGTTACGTGCGACTTGTTGCGGCTCTACAATTTTAATTTCTAATGGTCACTGTACAAATGCAGGCAAATGCGTGCGCTCGCTGACTTGTTGACTTGAGGTGATGTGCATTATTATCGAATTTGTTATGTGAGGATTACTAAAAAAGAGTCTGGTATAGAAAACTTTAAGGCGGTGCACCTTTAGAGGAAAAACTGTAATTATGATACGTGACACAAGGTGTCTCGAAAGAAAGCTTATATCTCAAGAGCTCTCTGCGAAAGCGCAGCACATCGGAGGAGAGTGAGGAGTACGTCGTTGCTTGCTTGGCCTTAGGAATTCAGTCTGTATGCAGCGCCTCTCGGAAGCGGACCACGCATTGTGTGTGCCCGAATTTCACAAAAACGTTGATTCGGCGACTGTAGCACGGAGGATATTTTGTAGTGATTGTGGACTGCAGGACTGCATAATGTAAATGGTGCTCCAAGTGTTCCCCTTATCCGGAAATGGATCGAAACGTTTGAAGAGACCCGTTAAACACTGGCCATACAGAAATACGGGTGACCAGGGTCATCAAGAGCGGACGAATCCGTGGAAAGAGTAAATCGGTCTGTTCGTAGCAATCCAGCTTCTCAATTCGTAAGCGTTCAAGTTCCTTAAATGTGCATATATCATCACTGCACCGCACAGTTAAAAAATCCAACTGGTGAAAGAATTAAAGCCTCAAGATGTGAGGCATAGGCCGCAGTTCGTTTGTGATGTGACTGATTGCCCTTCATTTAACAACATTTCGTTTTCTGATGAGTCTCAGTTTTATCTGAACGTTCATCTCAACTAAAGTGCATTACAGTGCTCCTAATAATAAACAAGCATGAGAAACCGCTTCATTCGACAAAAGTTATTGTGTGGGCAGCGATGTCCACGCGTGGAGTAACAGGCCCGTAGTTTTTCGAGGACGAGAATGGCCGTGCAGTTACAGTGATATTGGAAGGTTATGTGACGATGGTAAATGACTTTTTGGTTCCTAAGTAGCAAAATATTTTTGATGATAATCAAAGAAGATGTGTACGAACTTTCAGCACGCTAGAGTAACTTGCGGCAGCAAGTTCTGTTGCTCAGTAGAACGGAAAACCAGTTCAAGTTGCAAACGTTTTATTTTTCATTCGATGATCCGTTTCGGGCCTAGAGATATTTTCAAGTCAACTCACAGGGCAGAGAACTAAATTTACACTCATGCACAACATAGTTATTATCACGTTCTTAAGCACATGCTAAATATACAGAGCATATCGTTTTAAACTTACGTAACAAAGTCGAAAATGGCATTTCGCAAAACGTCGAAAAATGTGTAATGTACATTGTAATGCGTACAGGTAACGGGCAGTATACTCCTTCCTCTGTCGTAAGAAAACCTCGGGATTTCGTAATACATGCCGTTTGTGGCGATGCTGTGTTCTATTGGTCAGTGATTTTAATTATTTGACTCTTTTTGGTAAAGATTTTAAAAAGTATTTATTTTATTGAGTACTTCTACGGCTGTTATGTGGATTTTGTATTCTTGATGACTGTAGAACGTTTTAATAAATAAAAAGGTTTCCTATAACCTGATGGGGCGCCCCCTTCCCGATGCTTCCTTACGTCAGGTGAAGGAGTGAACTGCGAGTTATATGTATGCACTGTAATGTGCATTACACTTTTTTCGACATCTTCGGAAATGACATTTCAGTCTTTATTATGTACGTTTAAAACGACATGTTCTGTATGTGTGGTACATGCTTAAGAATTTGGTAATAAGTGTACCATGTGTGAATGTAAATTTGGCTTACCGCCCTGTAGGTTGATTTGAAAATGGGTCTCGGCCCGAAACTAGTCATCGAATGAAAAACAAAATATTTGCAACTTGGACTGGTTTTTCTTGCTATTAAAGAAGAAGTTTTCAGTAAGATGGAGCCACAGCACGCACATACAATGCGTCTATGCTGCAAGTTCGTGAAAGGTTTCCTGGTAGATCGTACTCCAGGAGGGACGAATATAAACTGGCTCCCACGCAGTCGAAATTTGAGCCCCGTGGATTTTTTCTTGTGAGGATGTGTCAGATGTAAAGCGTTAGTCAATAATCCGACATCTCTTGAGCAACTGAAAGCAAATATCAGTAGCCAGGACTCCGTCTTCAGGCCACAAGTAGCCCATCGGGACCATCCGACCGCCGTGTCATCCTCAGATGAGGATGCGGATAGGAGGGGCGTGTGGTCAGCACACCGCACTTCCGGTCGTCATGACGGTTTTCTTTGACCGGAGCCGCTACTATTCGGTCGAGTAGCTCCTCAGTTGGCATCACGAGGCTGAGTGCACCCCGAAAAATGGCAACAGCGCATGGTGGCCTGAATGGTCACCCATCCAAGTGCCGCCACGCCCGACAGCGCTTAACTTCGGTGATCTGATGGGAACCGGTGTATCCACTGCGGCAAGGCCGTTGCCAAATATCAGTAGCCAAATGGCAGCGATCTCTGTGTCTACAATCCGAGCCGTCATGCAAAATTTTGATCATGGTCTAAATGAGTGCAGTAGGCACTCTGAGTTGCATTTAAATGGCGTTATCTTTCAAGAAGTAAATTCCTGAACTGTGCAGTAAACTTTCCTTTGAGACACCCAGTGGAGTACTATATACTGCATTCTGCCACGGTCGGTCCCCGCTAGACCGCGGATTGTAGATAAAAACCTATTTTGTCCCTGAGTTTCTATTTGCATAAAATTTTGTACTTATGCGTTTCATGACTATTTACACTTAATAGCGTTAATGCTATAGGACCTAAAAAAGCCTATTTCGACGTTAGTGCTTATTTTTGCCTATTTCGGCTTTAATATCCTAAAAAGTGCCTATTTCATCATATAAGACAGAGGCTTCAAGTTTTTCCACACTATACGACAGATGGAAAAAAAAAATATTTTCTGCCCAGCGTGCAGCAAAGTGGCTAGTTGATATGCGCTCATGCTTCGTATTTGCCTAACACTTCGATCTTTTTTTATTTTTTTATATCGCTATCCCTGTTAATACCAAATACTCTTTATAGGTGTTTTATTATTCATATGTAAAAAATATATCACGGATCTTTAGGTTAAATTGAAATCTGGTGAATCCTCTGAAAGAAACAAGTTCGGCAGTGATTTGTGTTATGCACTTGCGGCAGCAAACATCCCCTTTCGGAAACTAAAAAACCCTATTTTCAGAGGTTTTCTTGAGAAGTACTGCCATCAGTCTATTCCTGCAGAGTAAACTTTACGTAAGAATTATGTGGATTCAGCTTACAATGCTGCATTGCACAAAATCCGAGAAGATGTTGGAGAATCTTGTATATGGATTTCTGTGTATGAAACTACTGACAGTCTTGGCCGTTACATTGCTAACCTGATTATTGGCAAGCTAGATCCAGATGCTCCATCCAGGGCTTATTTGGTATACTCAAAACAGCTTGCAAAAACTAACCAACAAACAATAGCACAGTTTGTGAAGAATGGGCTTAAGGTGCTATACCCAAACGGAGTGGATTAGAATAAGGTACTTCTGGCCGCCACTGATGCTGCTGCATATATGATAGCAGCGTTTCAACTATTAAAAGCATTCTGCCCATTGATGCTGCACGTAACTTGTGTAGTGCATGGAATCAAACGCATAGCAGAGCAAGTAAGGCTACAATTTCCTAAAGTAAATAAATTAATATCTATGGTGAAGAAAATTTTTGTTAAGGCACCATGAAGAATGCAGGCATTCAAAGAACAGCTTCCAGATGTCCCATTGCCGCCAGAGCCTGTTGTCACCCGCTGGGGCACGTGGCTGATAGCAGCAGAATACTATAGTACGCATCTCTCAGCTGTCCAGAAGGTGGTTGAAACTATACCGGAGGATGCTGCATCCGTAACTGCAGCAATGGAGTTACTCAAAGATTCATCTTTAAAACGGGACTTATCTTACACTAGGGCCCACTACACATTTATGGCAAGAATAATTTCACACTTAGAAGGCTCAGGGAGACCTATCTACGACAATATTTCTTTGCTTGAAGAAGTCAAAATGAAAATTAATGAAGCGCCATGTGAAGTAGGGGAAAAAGTACGGGCAAAAATGCAAACGGTTTTGCAGAAGAAAACTGGCCTGAAGGAGTTGTGTGCAGCTGCCAACATACTTAGTGGAAAATCCAGCACTCCTGACTGCAGCCTTCCTGTCCAACATGTGCCGAAAATGAAGTGCGCTCCTGTCACATCTGTTGATGCAGAACGTTCTTTTTCAGCGTATAAATTGATTCTGACTGACTAGCGCCACAGTTTTTCACTAGAAAACCTAGAAACGATTTTGGTTATTTATTGTGAAGCCAACTATGGTCATCTTTTTTACGGAAATCTTTATCTTGCAGAAACTCAAAAATATTTGGAATTATATTCAACATTAATGTTGTAGATTGCTGTGCTCTGTAACTGTGTAAATATTCATTCTCCTTGTTTTAATGACTAATGAGATGTTCATACTGTGAACACTGTGTATTTTAATTTATTTTTATTTTCTCTGCATCATTTGAACCAGAGCCTATTTTAGGTTTTATATAACCTAAATGAACTACTGAAGGAGCCTATTTTAGGTTCCTAAAACACACTTTCCTACGACCTAAAAATCCGTGGTCTAGACTCCCCGCACAGAAATAAACTGCGCCCGCATAAAAGACGCAGGCAGACTGAGTCTGACTTCAAACAAAATCAGCATCTTGGACGTCGGAGTAATTCGATGAGACTGCGAAGCTGGGGGAAGCAATAGCTTTTAACTTTAATCAAAGACCACTGAGGTATTCAGACTGAGTGATGCTGGAAACCGGTGGGCTGCAGAGACAGGACGAGCCAGTGAGAGACGGAAGAGCGGAGCGGTTGCGTCGCTGAAAGGCGCATCGTCGGGCGGCTACGATCTTTGCGCCGGGGAGACGAGACCCTGCCCGCCGCCCCGGCGTCGGCTCTATACGAGTACGGCGCCTCGGCGCTGCTCCGGGTAAGAGGGACGCCGGAGGAAGGAAAGACTGCGTGCGTTCCAAGCGCTGTTCGTTTTGTTTGCGGTAAGGTCTCCCGCAAATAGTCCGGGAAGTCGCTCTGTCCCCCGGGAAATCTATGACACAGCGCTGGCCGAGAGGCGATACGTATACGTGGCAGCGAGTCCGCGTGTTTATGTGTGTGCGCGAGCATGTGCCTGTGTGAAGCACTGAGTGCCGCATACGAGACAGCGTCCTCTCACCACAATTTCCATTTTCCATCTTTACAGAATTACGCCAACGGAGCAGAGATATCTTTCAGCGTCTACTTGCAAATTCTTTCGAAGCGGAGAACGTTCCGAACGATGGGTCTTCCCGTAGGGCTTCATCGTATTCTATTCCTGGGTAACAGACACTTAGGGCAGAGTTTTGTCATTAACTTAATACATGTGAAAACTGATTACAGTTAATGAGAAACACGATGTATAAAATCTGAAGGCAATTGCAAGTAACGGGTACGTAGATTGAATTCGCTATGTTATTCATTTTGTAGTAGGAATTAGTCCACCAGACAGCTACAATTCCTTTCCCGCATATTGTTTGTAGGCTTAAATTACTCAAAAAATGTCAGTTCATTAACTTGGCCAGCAACATTCTTCAAGTCCTCTTTCGAACAGGATATCTTAATCCATTCCTGTAACGAAGTTAATACATATCTTCAGTTTCATGCGTTGATCCTTTGCGATAATATTAACCATGTCCAAAACTTTCACAACGCACGTAATTACGATAAATTTAACAGATGTGCCTGACTATGCTTGTTGACAGTGGTAGAATGTCATGGTACGATATACACAGCCTTTTACAGTAACGATGTTCCACAAGCTATACCACTGATTCAGGCATCATCTACAATGTGAAACATACGTCTTTACACAGGTCTCTCTTTGGCGGTTTAAATGTTACTTGTCTTTCTTCTCAATATTTGAATGTATTAACTGTGATGAACTGAAAATTTAAATCATGGTGTTCCACTGGAACACATGACATTGCGTAACACGATACCCATATGCTTCATTTTATAATATAAGAAAATCTTGCGATTGCATAAAGAAGTTACGCAGCGTCCGTGGATTTTGTGATTCGGTGATAAAAGAAGCGGTAGAGATACGTCTGCACGAAAATTTAACTAAGCGAGACAATGGTTACCATCCCAGGACAGCTTGGGATCCGGCAATAAGGGAAAATTCGGCAAGAACGCTCCGATCCGAAGGGGACCGCGGCCGACGCTGATATGAACAGACACCGGGAATCGACGCCCGCACTCGCGTGCCCCCACCCCTCCCTCCCCACACCACCGGTGGCGCCAAGCACCCGGTACGATTCCGCTGGCACGTGATTGGTCGCCAGCCGAAATCTGATGCCGGTCCTGCGGCTACAAAGGCGCGCGGCAGGCAACATCCCGACACTTCGCCTGAAGATGATGGATACGCAATCCATTGAAACGTTGCAACTAGAAGACGACGGCACTCGGCTGATAATCCGTGATGATTTCATAGCTAAGAAAATCTTGTTAAAATTATTTTATGTACATGTTACAGTTTTTAGCAGTTTTCTTATAATTTTTACAGCATTTAGAATGGACACAAGCAATCTATAACCGCCAGTTTCCCAGATATAGGAGCCGCTATTTCTCACTGAAGTAGCTCCTCTGCTGTCACAACGAGGCTGAGTATACTCCTTTACAGTCGTACCACCAAGAAAAAATTCTCTGGCAGTACTCGGAATTGAATCCGGGTCCTCCACACGGTCGTCCCACATGCTCGTCATTTAGTTACGGACTCACACACATATACCTTCATCGCAGTGTTGCACACAGAACCGGTACTCGTATAAGCAGATGACGAGGTGCCGCTCCTGTCTAAAGTGTTTTCGTTGTGCACCCTACTGTCGGCGGGCCATTCTCTGTTCCCATGTCATAATGTAACGCAGCAGCAGTCGTCCAAAAACAGTCACACTGTCCGTGTGTGTACTGGTCTTGCTGCTAAATAGTTCATTTCCTGATAAAGGTACGTCAATAGCTGTATGACTTTAACGACCCAGCAAACTCAGTATGTGTGTCCTCTCGGCGCTAGTAACGTGTTGCTGTTCAGATCCTGCCTAGCGTTGAGTATAGCCGTCCTCAGCCCATCGATACTGTATTCACGTGGCAGTCCAGCGATCCCGAACAATGCAAGTAAGAATATTGCAGAATGATACTCTCAGTCTGGATCTCGAAATCCAACACGTGCTGGTAGACATTAATTCTTTCTCTCACGAGGCATAACACGACATTCCCACAAATCACCCATATTTAGGTACGATTGCTTAAAGAGAGACATTGTATGTTATTTTAAGGTATGCGCAAAATGTAGATCGCGCTCCTCTTGCTACACCGTGCGACTGCGCTGAGCTGCTAGTCGTTTCCATATCCAGACGTTTATGTCAAGCTGAAGTAGCAGTTTTAATGCCCGGCAGGCTATTTACAGTTTCCAATAGCTTTGCGAGTTACAGAGATGTGTCTGAGAAAGCGCAAATCAGCGTGCGTGTTTTACTTTCCAGGCGTCTACTTCTCTGCCCAGATTTCCAACGTCCCCTGTTACGTTCTTTGCTTGCAATATGCCACGCACAGACTCTTATTTTCTTTTTTGTCTGCTCCACTGCATAAATACAAAGCCGAAATTTCTGGTCTATTTTACTGGTTTGAATCGTTTTTCTTCTTGACAGCACAATTCGTTGCACGTCGTACCGTCTATGCATACGCATGTTCCCATAAAATGTTTAATAACTGATATAGCGTAGGATTTCAGCAAGGATGGCATTAGAATATATTTGAACTACGTCGGTTTATCATGTCCTAGCACTTTTGGCAAAACATGGTGACATTTTCACACGTTAGTCCCGTGTTTGTGTCATCGAGAACTACTGTTGCTCTGCTACAGGAAAAAATGAGTTGATATCTCTGTTAAAAAAAGTTAGTTAGTTGACTTCTGTGTTGCTGGTGTTAACAAGGGCAACACAATTCGTGGTTTCATGAGCTTTTGTGAAAGTTTATATAGGTGAAATACATTTAGCAAGCATTTGAATGGGTGCGACTGGTTTTTCACTGTATAAATTCATGAGCTACATACAACCAAATAAGGAATTCGTAGCAGAGTAATTCATATCGATAGCAATTTTGATGACAGTCTGACATTAGCGCTTATTAAAGCGCCGCTCGAAAGAACGTTAATATACCATGAAGCTATCAGTATTATCGGTACAGCCAAATACACAGTGTGGTTATAGTTAAACTTTCGCTACTTCGGCCAGTGGAGACGGATAACTATCTACCGTTCGCGTAGGAATGATTTGCGAATTGTGTACGGCAGGATCTGAGTTATTAGTAATGTCATTGCCATGACTTGCTGTTAGGCGGCGGTGCCAGTACTGCCTTGTAGTGCTGAAAAGTAAGCATCAGTCTGTTTACAGTTCCATGCAGTGAACATGGGTCTGGGCAGGGTGAGTAAGGCTTTACTCGTAAAGCTGTTTTATCGAAACAACAACAACAACAACAAAGAGGTCCTCTTTCCGCACTGGTGTTGAAGAACATGATTCGGAAGTGCGAATTAAGTGAAGATTAGGGAATTGCACCTGGGAAAAGCCGACGACCAGTAGCGACACAGATTGTTTAAGAGTCCGCAGCTCGTGGTCGTGCGGTAGCGTTCTCGTTTCCCACGCCGGGGTTCCCGGGTTCGATTCCCGGCGGGGTCAGGGATTTTCTCTGCCTCGTGATGACTGGGTGTTGTGTGATGTCCTTAGGTTAGTTAGGTCTAAGTAGTTCTAAGTTCTAGGGGACTGATGACCATAGATGTTAAGTCCCATAGTGCTCAGAGCCATTTGAACCATTCTGATTGTTTAAGAGCTTACGGCTGACATTGCTGAGAATTCTGGGCACAATGCTCTTTCATATGTTCAAATATGTGAAGATTCCTGAGGGACCAAACTGCTGAGGTCATCGATCCCTAGACGTACGCACTACTTAAACTAGCTTACGCTAAGGACAACACACACACCCATGCCCGAGGGATGACTCGAATCTCCGGCGGGAGGGGACGTGACATGGCCCCCCTAACCGCGCGGTTACCCAGCGCGGTCGCAATGTTCGATTTTGGAGCAGTCCATGACGTGTGTCACGCCAGCTCAAGAATCCACGGTCAACCGTTCGAAAACTGCTGCCAGCCACTGTGAAATGGTATCTATAGTGCGGTTCCACAATGTCATGGGTGGAGATCCTGGATCCGCGGATATGGAATACGTGCCAGACGGCATGGGCGTCGAAGACCCCTAGAGGTGTGACTCTTGAAATTTTCCCGGCGTATCGAATATTCCACAAGATTTCGGGCTTGCAGCCGGATCTCATTGACTTCTTTCCACGATATTTCGGCTGACAACCTGACAGCCATCTTCAGGCGAGTGTTCGACACTGGAGATTGCTAGTGCAAGTCGCTCTATTTATACGTAAAAGTGCCGCAGGCGCGCATGCGCAAGTTACCGTAGCATGCGCGCCACCAGTCGATTCCAAGGCCCTCTACAATATTACTGCATCTATGGAGCGCAAACGAGTGCGTGAAAAAAGTAAAACATGCACACAGACGTGTCCAAAACAATAAAATGCCAAAAATACTCAAATTAAAATTACTTGTCGCTCGACATGTCAGAAGCCATAAAAAGTTTTCTTTTCGTTGAAATTAAAGAAATCAACGGGTCCCAGGCCTTATTCAATAAAAAGCCGCCATCACGGTTAATGAGATTTTCCGCTAAACGTATTTCCACGGATTCCTTCACAACTGAATCCCAGAAGGATCTCGATGGGGCCAAGATTTTCGTGGCCGAATAATCCATAGTATGTCCTGTGGAAATACAATGTTCGGCTATGGCCGACTTACTGGGCTGTAAAAGGCGAGTGTGGCGCTCATGTTCAACGCAGCGGTCGTGTACTGTGCGTGTGGTTTGACCAATTTAGGCTTTCCCACACTCGCAAGGCATTTTATAAATTCCAGCCTTCCGTAATCCCAGATCATCCTTGGCTGAGCCCAGAAGAGCTCGAGTCTTTGGTGGCCGGAAGATTGCTTTCACACGATGTTTCTTTAAAATTCTGCCTACTTTCGATGAAACGTTCCCGACATATGGGAGAAATACTCTGGACTTAAACACCTCCTTATCCTCTTGATCTTGTGGGTGGTCACGTTTTTTTCTTCCTTAAAGCAGTACTGACCTGATGTGCAGAATATCCATTATGTTGAAATACCGATTTCAAGTGCTCTAATTCGTCTGCAAGGCTGTCTTTATCAGACACGACATGCGCCCTATGCACCAACATTCGAAGGACGCCCATAGTTTGTGACGGGTGATGACAGCTTGACGCCTGCAGGTCCAGATCCGTATGCGTGGTTTCTCGATAGACAGAATGCCCCAATGACCCATCTACCCTGCGTTTAACCATGACGTCCAGAAGTGGTAGGCAACCATCCTTTTCAACTTCCATCGTAAACTGAATGTTTGTGTGGATGGAATTCAGATGTTGTAAAAACCGTGAAAGCTCTTCTTCACCGTGAGGCCACACTACAAAGGTATCGTCCACGTACCGCCAGAAGACTGTTGGTTTCAACATCGCCGAATAGTCAGTGTCAAACACTCGCCTGAAGATGGATGTAAGGTTGTCAGCCGAAATATCGTGGATAGAAGTCGATGAGATCCGGCTGCAATCCCGAAATCTTGTGGAATACCCCTAGAGGTCTTCGCACGATCGCCGGCCGTGGTGGCCAAGCGGTTAAAGGCGCTACAGTCTGTAACCGCGCGACCGTTACGGTCGCAGGTTCGAATCCTGCCTCGGGCATGGGTGTGTGTGATGTCCTTAGGTTAGTTAGGTTTAAGTAGTTCTAAGTTCTAGGGGACTGATGACCTTAGAAGTTAAGTCCCATAGTGCTCAGAGCCATTTGAACCATCTTCGCACGATCGCGCCGTAGGCCGTGTCGGTGTGCGCCACCTGGCCCATGTTTAATTTGAGGGCGCCACAGTGGAACACGTGGTCCCAGCGCCAAATAGCGGCGCCGTCGATCATGTATTTAATCGCCTGCCTCCCGCTCAGCCAGTGAGTCTAATCGGTGCGTGCGTCTTGACATATCGCCTCGACAACAGACAACGTGTTCATCATTGTTTGTTTTCCTTACTAGTGGACGTCTTGGATTCGTTTGGTTGTCTCTGTCACCAGGCTGCTTCTTGCGTGTTGTCGTCGTAAGGTCTCTCTCGATCGTCCGTCGTTGCTTCGTGTCCGTTCTTTCCGTTCGTCTGTTTGTTCGCGGGCCGCTCTCCGTTTGGTCCCACCGCGCTTTCTCGGCCACCCCGCGACCGTTCCGGTCGCGATTACAACAGAGATGGCAGTCATACTGAACACTTCTGACCTGGAACGTAAACATGGTACGCAATTAACGAATGTTACACTCCCATAAGAAAATTAAAATGTGTTTCTTTTCAACGGTTTATTCATTATTTCCCTTCCTTATGCCATTGCAAATATTTCCGCAAAGTTTCATTCCATTACTATCACTCGTTTTACATGGAAACCTTTTCAAGTAGCGTAAGTTCAATTATAACCATCCTGTATTTTATTATTGACAGAGTGAGCGGTAATGCTGTAAACAGATCGGCTATGCATCCATTCGTAGCCAGACAGCATTTGCAAACGCTAAGAACAGGAAATGTAGCAGTACCCGTAAGCTTTGCACAAAGGAGAATACGCTTACACTGATGACTCTGTAGCTATCTCAATACAGCTTCTTCCAGTGGAACTGGAAATTCAGTAGACCTATAAATACACAAAATAGAAACCTGGCTATAGCTATGAAAGGGAAGAGGTAATGCACACAGAATATGGAAAATAACTTTCTTCATAATTTTGTTCACATAAAATGTACAAGAAATAAGCCAAACTACTTCTGTCGGTGTTCACTGGCCCATTCCGACAGTCGTCTGCTTGAAAAAAGCCTTTATGAACAATCACTGTGAAGTTCCGTACGTGGATCGCATGTATATTGAACGCGTACAATATGAGACAAAGGAAGCCTCGCCGAAGATCTACGACACCTGAGAGACGGTTCCAAAGGAAAATAGTACTCAGAACAACAGACCGCCCATGCCCTGAAAGGGTAGAGATGGGTGATCCGCTTCTGAACTACTTCCAAGAGACAGATCCTTCTAAGGAGTGAGTGATAAGTGACTCGCAAAAAAGGAGCGTTATATCCTCTGATCCGAAATGTTTCTGTGGAGACGTTAGTGAGCGGAATGAAGATCCTGCGTCAGGCTGCTGCAACAGTGCCCAAGTCACATACTGAGCGCTGATGTATGGAAACTCAAGAAACAACAATTTCATATAAGCTCGCGATCTGTCAAGTCAGGAAACGCCCTCAAAGTGCCGTATAAAAATTACCAAAGATACAGCACATGCACGTCACGCAGGCCGGCCTGAGTGGCCGAGCGGTTCTAGGCGCTACAGTCTGGAACCGCGCGACCACTACGGTCGCAGGTTCGAATCCTGCCTCGGGCATGGATGTGTGTGATGCCCTTAGGTTAGTTAGGTTTAAGTAGTTCTAAGTTCTAGGGGACTGATGACCACAGCAGTTAAGTCCCATTGTGCTCAGAGCCATTTGAACCACATCATGCAGGATTTTCATAATTCTTTCGCTCTACGCTAAATATTAGCCCTAGAGAAAAAAATGAGCAGTACTTCTTTTTGTAGGACACTTAATGTAGTTCAGTTTTGTACTGGGATACTTTTTCGGTAGAAGCCGTAACTTTCATGTTATTCAAGAAAAAGGCTAATTGCTTTTAAATGTATCCCCACCCCAACAATCATCCCTCAACAGTCATTATTTCTAATATATTGTTGTTGGCATTCCGTCCTACCGCTGTACAAAACTGTGCAACGAGACAAATTATTTCCCGTATTCGTCCGCATGCTTAGCTGAGTGGTAACGTGCTTGCTACAATGCAGCAGGCCCAGGTTCGATTCCCTGCCAGGTTAGAGATTTTCTCGGCCAGTAGATAGGGTGTTGCGTTATTTTCATTACCATCTCATCATGACCGATGCGCAATTCATCCATTCTGGTGACGCGTGAAATAAGACTTGCACCCGGCGGCCGAACTTCCTCGGGCGCGACTTCTCGATCATCAGTGCCACACCATCATTTCATTTCATTTCCCATATTCCACATTTTTTCTGCATTGACTGGCTATTACACCACCAACTTTGCCATGCACTATAAATTGTAAAATGGACTTACGTAAACATATGCTTCCGCGCCCATTGTCACATTCAGTAATTTTTTCTTAATTTGTGACCGCATTGTCAACATGTAGAACTAACGACGTTTCGGTCCCTTTTGCAAGTGACGTTCTTCAGGGAGTTTTTGTTTACTGCTGAATGATAAAATTTCGTTTCTGACATACCTGCAGCCGTGACTGTTACGTAATTCTGATATGCTATTAAGGACGAACTGGAGGGGTGTTAAAAGTCTTTATTGGTGTTATTATTATTTCTTTTCATTGGTGGAAACCCCACGTTTCGATTACTGTTTGCAATAGTGCATGTGATGGGTGGAAATCGGCGAATGGGAATCCAGGCGGCAGCTGTGACATGGCGCTGTTTTCCTGCTTTCTGGCGCCGGCTTAGGCGCGCCAGTACTCTATGTACTTGCGACCGCTGCGGTCTCACGCGCGCCTTTGGTGTATTGCTTCACGTGAGCTGCCGTTTAGTAACGCTGTTATTACTGGCAGCCAAGACGTCGGAAATCGATATCCCTCTTCTCTGTTCACGCTCCGATCCGTAGAACGCCAGTTCTCTTTCTCCTGATAACGATGTCCTCCTGAGTAGTTCCCACCTGGAGGTCCGCATGGGGGACTATTTTACCTCCGGAATATTTTACCCAAGAGGATGACATCATCAATTAACTATACAGTAAAGCAGCATTCCCTCGGGAAAATTTACGGCAGTATATTCCCTTTGCTTTCAGCCCTTCACAGTACCAGCACAGGAAGGTAGTTTTCGTTAATGTTACAAGGCCAGATCAGTCAATCATCCAGACTGTTGCTTCTGCAACTACGGCAAAGGCTGCTACGCCTCGTTTGGAATCACACGCTTGTCAGGACTCTCAACATATACCCCTCAATTTCCGCTGCAGCTACGGTACGGCAATCTGATCAGTGAGGCACGCAAGCCTCCCCACCAACGACAAGTCCATGGTTCATGGGGGGGGGGGATGTTATATATATATATATATATATATATATATATATATATATATATATATATATATATATAAATAAAAGAGTATATATTCACATAATTATTTTTACATATATGACAATGCGCACACAGGCACACACACACACACACACACACACACACACACACACATACTTCATTTATATATTTAAAATAATCAGATTAATGCTTTCAGGACAGTTATGAGATGTCTTTTCCTTTCATCTTTATGTATTAATCATTTGACTGTTACATCCTCTTGGTTGTAGTTATTAATCTTCACCCTTTGCTCCATCTTTCTCAAGGCCCTATGCCCAACAGGTGATAATTCATCGATAATTCAACTATTCTGCCATTTTCCATTCTTTTGATATAGTCCATTCAGTAGTTCGTGTATTCCTTAATCTCTTCATACATATTTTTTCACTCTCTGTTCCCTGATATCAGCACACATGCTCCTTTCAGAAACTGTATATCCAGATATTATTCTTAGCAGTACGTCTCCAATGCTTGTATTCTTTCACTACTGTTTTGTTTTCGTACTGCCACAGTACTATTTAAAATGTCATAATTGGTTCTGACATGATTTTGTAAAACTTGGGTAAATTATCGTTTCACACTTTAGTTCTGAGGGCTCTAGACATTGTTGTGTTAATAAAATTAAATCTTTCTACATTTTTTGTATGTCCAATTCTGTCATGACTGAGATAAGACTTCATATGAGACTGAACGAGTTTAACCTTCCTGTATTCTAACCATTTATAATTATTTTTATGGGAACTGGCTTCTGGCCTTTGAAAGACATAACTTCTGTTGTCCTTGAAGGTACAAACAGACTACATTCCTTTGCGATTGTGGATGAAATATTACCAGCTGTCCAGTGGGTTTTCTCATTTCCAAGGTTGTCATGTGTAGTGATAGTCGAACTAGACAGATATTTATCTGAGTCATATTTGAATAGAAACAGCGATTCCTTAAACTGGTGGGTAATCAAAACAATTTCCGTCCCAATGTTACAACAACTGGTTCAGACAGTATTATGTAACCCTCTATGTCTAGGCGCTTTGAGTGTATCTATTCAAAAGCAACACAATGTGTACCAAGAGAGGAAACTGACTCACTTTAAATAGACCAAATTTTATTTATAAATCATAATATTGATTCATTTTTTCGGTTTAGGCACATATTTTGTCATACTGGCCGCAGATATCTAGATTAATTAAAGTTATGCTACTGTTCTTAAATTGTAATTTGTCTCCAATAAAAGTATGAAAACGTAACCATAATTAGCCTTAGCTTTAAAATTTTGCCTATTGTTGAAAAGCATTTAGGATTTTGTTGTAATATTTTGAATTTTTGCAGCGGATGAAATGCAGATCATTTAAATCTCGAAACTATTGCCAACTTAACATAAACGTATTACTTCTCTTTCTATGACATTTCAAAACAGGAATACGTCAGATAAAAATACAGGTATAACTGCCTGAATTACAATGGCAAAATGACGTCCTTTCATTAATTTACGTGAGTGAATGATGAGTGGTGAGCCATGAAAGGGAACTATTTTTTTCCAGTGAGAGGACAGCTGTAACCGATTCTCTGGAAAGAACAGTTTCACCTCTCTCTATACAAGACAGGTCATTGCTGCCTACTGAGAGTGTCGACATTAAGGAACAAGAAGTCGGATTCGGAAATCTTCCAAACACAGGCGCTGATTCCGGAAGATCTGTGGAATATATGGAAAATATCAATGAAAGATAATCTTGGACCACGCAAGTAGTTTACTTTACAGGCTATGACAACTGTTAAAACAAAGGTGTAACGAACATAGATGCAACACTTAATGGAAACCGGCGAACAACATCGGCCTTCGTTGAATACTGTCCTATCTGACAGCATGAAATAAAACTGGACATTATCAGGTTCGTGGTACACACGCCGTATTAATGGTTCAAAAATGGCTCTAAGAACTATGGAACTTAACATCTGAGGTCATCAGACCCATAGACGTAGAACTACTTAAAACTAACTAACCGAAGGACATCACACACATCCATGCTCGAGGCAGGATTCGAACCTGCGACCGTAGCAGCAGCGCGGTTCAGGATTGAAGCGCCTAGAACCGCTTGACCACAGCGGCCGGCCGTATTCATGGGACGGGGCATAGGTAATAATTTAAATAATGCATGAGACGTGGCGTTCAGTGTACGCAAATCACGTCCGAAAAGACTCAGTGCTCTCTTTGTACTTATTTCCACCTGTCATAGCTTATTTTGGTGAAGGACATTGCCTTACGATGTTCTACGTGCAACTTTTTTACGGTACTGTATAGCCTTCAGATTGTTTTCAAACGCCTGTGAGTTTTATTCTTTGACGACGCTGGTAAATGATCGCAATGGCGGGGCGCAGAATGTGCAGTGCACAGTTTGGTTCGAATCCAAAAAATGAGAAACGAGATCAACGCCCGAAGCGTCACGAAGATGACTAGGACTAATGTGGTAAAATCTTGGAGGAAGTAAGACATCATTAACGTAGCAGCAAATCCAGAAACAGGCAAACCATAGTTACTGCTACGACAGACAGGTAGCATGCTTGATATTAGATTTAACCATAATATTCGAGCGGCATCAAGAACTACCTTACAATTAGTCACAAACTATTATCGCATCAATCAACTGGAAACTTTCTCGAAAAACTCATGTCATTTCTTTTTAATTCTTATTTTACTTTTTGGATTGAGTATCAGACCTACAGCAAGGTTATCGAGTTGAAAGCTGAAGGACAACTATTTACTATTAAATGAAGCGTCGTTCAAGCATGTAGTCAAGGACATGCAGCGTGATCCGCTCTTCGCTCGCCATTGTACTGTGACTATTAAGACAGAAATAGTTCGATCAAAAATGTAGTCGGGCACCTCCTTAGACTACGTTTGCTTTCATTCACACTGGCGACATCCGCATATTGTGGAGATATAACGCGTAACACCGGAATTCCATTAGGTCGTGACATTTCGACTTTTACGAGACGTAGTCCTCTCTTTGTGTCATAAATATAAATAAAATCGTTTTTACGGTGACATTTATGTGACGCCTGCGTAAAAATTTCCAGTATTTTGCCTGCTAATGTATGGTAATGAAAGACGACACAGTTATGTGATTAATAATAAACTTTCATACAAGAAAGAAGTATACCATACTAGGTTTTATGAAAAATTACAAAAATATATTTTAGTCAATACAAAAATAATTATAACCCTCTATTGTAAAAAAAAAAATACGCTTTCTCCAAATGGCAACCCTTCTAAGGAGATGACATGACCAAAAGTCTGTATTCATTTTGGCAACAGCAATAAAGTTAACTGTTTGCTCTTTCAATGTCAGAAGTGTTCGAAAAGTGACGATGATCTCTACACGTTCCCTTGAGCAACTAAAGTTTTACAAAGCCAGACGTGACAAAATGAATAATGTCTGCAATTTATTATAAGACATACGTGTCTGTAATATTGATAGTATTGTACTGACACATATAAGCCTTGCAAACATTAAAACGCGTTTACACCTTAATTTCCTGCGAAGGGTATCTTCCTTACTTACTTTGGAAATACAATCAAAAATCGTTCATTGAACCCCTTTAATTTTGTGAATGAATTAAAATGATGAATAATCCATTTAGTGATGGTATTACATATTTTCCGTAGTTTCGTATTTTGATTGCCCGGGACAGCTACCAGAAAGTTGTCACAGGGAAGCATTAACCACGACGTTAAGGATGAAACTGCAAACAGTCAGTGATGTCTCCATTCAAAATAAATTCAACACTGGACGCGACCGTAGATTAGTGGCTAGTAAAATTATCATAAACCCCAAACACCAAATGTTGGAACTGTTTGAAAGAAAGAAATCTTAGTACTGAACAGTGAAGTGAGATAAACCAGCAGCCTGAATCAATAGCACCATAGAGACTCAACCAGACAATTCATGATAAAATATCGAGTTGCGGAAATAACAGGTATAGAAGGAATCACAGACCATAACGAAAGTGGAACAGTAATACTAAAGCCCTACTGAAAAATCAATGACAATTCAAAACTGAAACGATTTAAGTAAAATATCTTAATGCATGACTATCAGAAGAAAATGGAAGGTGAAAATAAATTCAACGAAAATCTATAAAGAAAACTTTAGTAAAGCAGAATATCTGGCAAAAAAAGTTAAACAGACGTTAAAGGTAGGTAGGATATAATCAACAGCAATGTAAAACAACAGGCGAATAATGGAAACAGAAAACATTTTCCAGTACATCTGCAACATCTACCGCAGCCTAAACACAACATTGGTAGAACAAAAGCAGATGTACCTATGTACCAAGAGCTTTTTCAGTCAAAGGTAGAAAGGCTATTGAGCAGGTGAGGAAAGGCAGAGCACAACGGCAAGTCATCGTATTTCAGCTATTGGAACTGTTAGAAACGAAACAGTCGTTAGTTAGCATCTTCACAATAGGCTGCAGGATGGTAACATACCATCAGTTTGGAAAATAGCCATATTTCGCTGGACCAACTTCCATTTCATTAGCTTTTTATGTGCTATGCACAAGCTTTTCACGAAGATTCTAAAGAAGAACATTACAGGTGTTTTGGCTAGAGCTTAGCTAGTAAAATAGGTATCGTACCTCAGTGGATTCAACACGATAGGCCGCTTCCATTCAGCCAAACTAATGAGCGTGCAACGTTACTTTATTCGTCCTCTTCGAATGCGACAAGGTATTTGATTCAGTCTGCTACAAAGGAGTTATAAAAACCCTAACAGAGCTAGGGACAGAACAAACACACATTAAAATGATACACATGGGTATAACAGGAAAACGTGATGCCAAAATTGTAACACCTGGACTGTGGGCCAGGGGAAAAAAGTCATTTGATCGCGTGAAGCTTATTCCATACCCTGTCCAGCTTCGGCCGAGTTTACTTCCCGAGTGAAATATGACAGGGTTTGAGTTGATGACTTCGTCAGTAATGTCGGCGTAGTCCATGGGTCCCGTGGTTACTGTGAAAGGTCACATTACAGTCAAGGATTACACGACCAGTTTCGTTGATCAGCTCCATCCCATGGTACAATGTTTGTTCTCCAGTGGAGATGCTACGTTCCAAAACGACAGAGCCCATCTTCACGTAACTCGCATGTCCAGAAATGGTTTTGTGAGCACGAGCATGAAATTTCTCATCTACCCTGGCCGCCACAGTCACCAGATCTCAATATTATTGAAGCTTTGTCGTCTACTTTGGAGACAAGGTTGTGTGATCGCTATCCACCACCATCACGTTCACCTGAAGTCACCATATTAGGCTGGTTAACGTGTCTCTTTTTTTTTTTTTTTTTTTTTTTTTTTAGGCTTCAATTCTCTGACTAGTTTAATGCGGCCAGACACAAATTCCTCTTCTGCATCAGCCTCTTCATTTCTTCTTCCTCAGTTATTTGCTGGATATGTCCCGATCTCGGTCTTCTCCTTCCCTTTAGTATCGTGGAGGTTATTCCCTGATGCCTTAACACATGTTCTACGATCCTGCCCTTCATATTGTCAGAGTTTTCACTGTATTTGTATGTGTTGTATCTGATGTTTCGGACATGTCCGAATATATGTGCCTTGACTGCAATTAAAGATCATCCAGTGCAGCTGCACTTTCACTGTATTTATATGTATTATATCTGTCCTTTCGGACATGTCCGAATATATGTGCCTTGACTGCAATTAAAGATCATCCAGTGCAGAGGCACTCTTTGTCTGACGCCGGCCGCTGTGGCCGAGCGGTTCTAGGCACTTCAGTCTGCCACCACGCGACCGCTACGGTTGCAACTTCGAATCCTGCCTCGGGCATGGATGTGTGTGATTTCCTTAGGTTAGTTAGTTTTAAATAGTTCTAAGTTCTAGGGGTCTGATGACCTCAGATGTGAAGTCCCATAGTACTCAGAGCCATTTGAACCACCTTTGTCTGACCTCTTGCGGAAACTAGCATGATTCTGTGAGCAGTGAGGGTAACAGACAGGGGACACTACGAAAGTAGTGTGCGATAAGTTGGGAATTCTGGTTGGAAGGGAAGCGCTCTCGGATACCCGAAGCTGTTAATGGGACAGTTGGCACAAAGCGGGCAATACCTGTTGGACTCCAGGTCCGACACGACTTTTCACTTAGTGCCCATTACGACTAATGTCGGAATTTTAATTTCGGTCATGTGTGTATACGACTGCAGGATAAAAAATAAATGTTGTTAGTCTTTTCGGACAGGTCCAAAAGAACAGTATGTGCAGCCCGCAGATTGCTCAGTAGTTCACTGAGGGAAAAATCATTGCCTATATGCAAGCTGACTTTATTATTCTAGTATCACCGTGTCGGACACTGCCATCATCAGATATTTTGGAATGTCATGTTGTACCTAGACATGAAGATACATGTTGGAGTAGTAACAATCGTAAGCAGACTTTTGTATCTATAAGCAAAATCAAGGTCCGGGGTATCTGACTATGACAGTCTCCAAAACGCGTATAGCTGGAATAATAAAGTGAACTTGCATCAAGTGAATGACCTTTGCTCAGCGACGCATCCAGTGAATGACTTTTGCTCCGCGACCTATTCACCGTTTTTCTGACTGCACTTTATTGTCCAACATCGTCACATACCTCCTTCGTGACTTAGTGTCATAGCTACATTCTGAAGGAACAGGCACCACACAGAAAGCCGAGCTTTATTTTTGACATCACATCCGTAAACCCAAGTTTCATCACTTGTTGTGACCCTTTTCACTAGCTTTCTGGCATTGGTGACTTCATCTAGCTACTCCTGGGCAAGTTACATTGCAGCTGTATTGGTTTTAAATTCAACAATTATGGAAAATATTGTACTATTGCAAGTTTCATATCGAAAATATAAGAAAAAAGTCAGGGAATGTGCCAACTTCCTATATCATCATGGTCTTCTTTGATTGATTCCGCTGTCGTCCATAATCATTTCTTGCACTTTGTCCAACGATTTCATGGGCTGATGACGTCTTCGGATGGATAGGTCGCTCATCATATTCAAAGTCTACAGCCTCCTCCTAAAAGTCTATACTAGTCGTAACCTCTTTCTTTACTCACAGCAAGCTCACCAGAAACATTTAACGTTTCTAAAATTTCGATGTACTTTATGGTATTTCTAATGCTACATTTAGTGCAAACAAATTCACTTGTGTATGAAATAGAGAGTTGCCAATACTATCAAAAAGCTTGCGAAAGCTGTTTATAGAGTACTGTAGAAGTTCATGTACTGAGAACTGTTTGTTTCTGCCCCGGCAGGCGATGAATGGCGGAGTGGTGATGCTGAGCCTGTACCCGTATTTCATCACCTGCAGCGCAGCCGCCAACATCACTGACGTCATAGGTGAGAAATGAGTTTATCACGTTGGGGCTCATCCCGGCCAATACTGCTAATGAATTTTGTCCCTTCACTCTTCATTAGTCTGCCTTCAAAACTGCCATCCAAATTTTTCTGTTGAGGCAGCTTTTCAATTATGGATACTGGTCGAGCAGTTCTCTAATAAGATCGTTAATAATTAGGAGACACGTGTGAGGTACACAGTACAAAAGATTATACGTAATCTGGTCTTAAGGGAGACTGAGAGAAGTAAATGGCGAAAGGGTACAGTAATTACCAAATTTAATGGTGATAGTTTTACTTCCACATATACAGAGTGAAGAAACATTGACACGCGCTGGCTCTTCGACGTGATTCCATGCATACTAGCAATACAAAATTATCTCAACCCTGTGCGTATTTTTAGTCTAAACTGGACGTTAAAAATGTCTGTTTGGCAGCATTTCATGCACATTTATGGCAAGTACCTTAATTCAAGATTATCGGCCTCTTGATTAGAATGTAATAGATGAAGTAGTAGTAGAACAATACTGATAAATCTTGTGACTATGTGGTGCTTACAGTTGATACGGCCTACCTAGGATGATTCCGAAATGAGTATTAAAAGAAAGGGTCACGTGTAGCAGACCAAAAACGAAATGAAAAGTATTGGTTTGGGGGCAAAGGTGAGAAACGTTGAAAGTTGAGTGTAATGAATAGGTGAAGATGAAGTGTGGCTTGGGAAAAGTGTGAAGACTTAAAGGCTCAATACGGCCCTGAAAACAGAGTAACAAAAACATACTACATTAAAGTATTAATACTCACTAATCAGACGTATTTCGTACGAGATATGCTACAATAGCTATATAATGTTTAAGAAGCCGTACACCATATAATGAAAGCGAAAATTAGAAAATAATAAAAAAGTACTCGTACGTTCCAGGATCATAATCCCCTGCTTACTCTAACACCAGCCTCAAGACACTGAAATGACTGGGTATGTCGGTTTTATAATGTCGGAATTGAACTTAAGTACCTAAAACGTGATAACAGTCTTGGCAGACAGCGACTCTTGTGTACGTCCGGTTTCTACAGAAAATACACAAAAGATGTAACTGTGTGACAGACTATTTTCTATCTTTGTGCAAGAAACCGCGTGTGGTATCAGAGTCTGCGAACATAGTTTCATCCTGCATAGTCTTTTCATTTCACAAGTCGCAACACAATCTAACCCGGAAATGACCAATTTCATCACATTCCTGATTTGGGGTTTGAATAGGACGAGATATCAACTTACTTTCATTTATTTCGCTTCAAACAAGAAATAAAATAATTATGCCCGAAATACCTCCACTAGCAGTGGAAGAATAAAACCAAGAACTTACTATCTAATACGTATGAGTATGTTCTAGACCTAACAGAAGGCTGTAAAATATAAAGGGCTTATTTCAATAGTGGTACAAGTCCATTACCTCCACTTTTCTGCCTATAATGCTTCTGAAATCGATGATCCAAAGAAACAGAAAGAAAGGTTTGTATCTAGCAAGAAGCCATATGCTTGAATATTTCTGGTATCTAAACTACATATTTTTCAGCCCCCATTTAACTTTAGGACTCTGTATCTGAATATGAACAATAATGGACTTGTACCACTACTGGAATAAGGCCTTCATATAAAATGTGAATTAACTAAAAAACAAGTTTCATATTTTATTTTTTATTTTTGCGTAACGCTGTTCATAAGTATACATGGTGCGTCTGTAAAGGTCAGTGAATGGTCTCAGAAAATAAAATACCTTTACTGGCACTTAAACTAATCACCATGAGATACAATATACTTCCAACATCGACTGTGAACCGTTAGGAAACTGTTAGCAAACGCATGTTGTGGAATTGCTCAACCACCGTCGTTACGTGTTGTTGGACACCCGCATCATTACAAGAGATGAGATATGGTGCTACCAATGGCATCATGGGGCCAAGCGATAGTCAGTGTTTTCATCGTCTTCCCCGCCTCCCTTGGGTTGAAATTCATGAGACTGCAAGTCTTTGCGGTTGAGAAAGACGATCAACATCGTCTTGATCTTGGATTTTGTGGGCTGACTTTTCTTGGGACGCGGGTAAGACGATGATATCCACGCCACTGACTGCCACTAGGTCTCCGCATCGTATTGGTGACATCAAGTCCAGTCTCTTCTAATGATGCGGGTGTCCAACAACGCGTGACCACGGTACTTCGAACGATTCCCCAAAAATGGTTTGTTGACAGTTTGCAACATCTTAACGACCGACGTCACAAGTGTGTTGTAGTGAATTGTGATTAATTTGAAGGCGAGTAAAGGTGTTTTCTTTGTACCTCTTGTTTCCTTTATTTTCTAAGACCATTCACCGAATTTTCAGACGTACCTTGTATTTACACGATATAATTCTCAATAGTAACATAATGTGCAATCGACCCTCAAAAAGCGTGGATAAATGTTTGCAAACATCTGTTTGCAGAGACTGCTTACAGGTATGTGACCTTCTGTTTCAGCGCACATCAACCACGTGCGTGACGTCGCTGGGGTGGACCACGTGGGCCTTGGTGCTGGTTTTGACGGCATCAGCCAGTGAGTATTGCTGAAAGGACTGTTGCCACTAGAATTTAAGGCAGCTCGCACGTTACATTTAGATAGTTTTACTGTAAAACAGAACGTCGTGGAGATCAAAAACAAACTGCTAAGTGCAAAATCTAAGAGAAAATTTCATTTTAAAAATTCTTTGCATGTTGAATTACTGGATACCTACAGAACTACCAATTAATACCTGTTGTGACTTTGCAGTGCTTCCCCTAAAGCAGTTATCAAGGGAAATTTCTTTCGTTATATATTAATATACGTGGGCTGCGTACCTTGAGAATGTGCTAAAATATTGTACATAATATGTCACAAAAAGAGGATGAACACTATCCCATTAGAACAGTGGTCTCCAACTTTTCTGAGTCCGGTATCCCTGGGTGCTATCAGATATTAGCTAGTGCCCACCGCCATCATCAGCATTAACTCGTAACTAAACATTAGATTGGAAAAGAATTTTTTTGAACACTTTCATTTTTAAATGACGAAAGGTTAACTACATTTGCTGTAGTAGGTGTATTATCAGAAAACACACTAATGAGTTAGTGAGCGAATTGGTACTGTTTGTTCCTAACAACCTTTCGTTATATAATGAAGAAGCAATTTTCAGTACATCGAGAATGCTACCTACAATTCCCTTTTGGGAAAGAAACTTTGCGCCACTTGTCTCCCTACTGGCACTTGCTTCACGCACATCCTCATCCCCCATTTAAAATTAAAATGTCTGCACTACACTTAGGCCAACTGTTTGTAAATCACTTGACTGCGTACTCTTTACTTCTGAACTGGCAGGAATTGGAAGAATTCAGACTGGCAGTGCTTTGTGACCTACTACTGTCACTTCTACCAATATTACTAGTACTTTTACTACTAATAAACCCCGAACAAGCTTCGAAAGGCCCAATAGTAACTACGTATCCCCGTTTCCTCCCAAGTCGATTGGCGTAACCGGATGCGGGTATGGCGGTGCATGTGGTCAGCCTACCGCTCTCACGGCCGTAATCAATTTTCGTGACCGGAACCGCTGTTTCACAGTCAAGTAGCTTCTAGTATCTCAGTTAACCTCACAAGGGCTGTGTATAGCCCGGTTGCCAACAGCGTTCGGCAGACCCAGACGATCCAAGTGCTCAGCAAGCCCGACAGCGCTTAACTTCGGTGATCTGAAGAGAACCGGTGTTACCATTGCTGCAGGCCGTTGGCGACCACTACCACTACCACTACAACCATCACCATCACTACTACTACTGCTAATAATAATAATAATAATAATAATAATAATAATAATGCAATGTAGGCCCTACATCAGTGTAGCAGCCATTAGATTCTTAATGTTACATTGTGCTCTCAATTAATTCATTTAATGTAGCAAAGTGAATAATGAAGCAATTTCTAATCTAGTACAAGGACTACTTGAAACTTGAAGAAAACCTTTTCATAAGATATTTAAACATATGAGATGTACAGGTCTCCATTTCACTGTGATCGCTGCATGGTACAAAGTGCTAAGAATGCGCGCAGTGGACGTAGGTATAACCTTGCTTTAATGTTAGTACTTGAAAAAAAAATGTAATTATTGGTAACTTATACGATCAGTTTTTCATTCTTACAAAATTGTGATAATAGCAATGATCTTTTAAAAATAATTTATTTTCTTGGCCGATACATAATTTAACGCAATTGTTTTTACACCTCAGAAAATTGTCTATTTCCCCTCAGGTGATGATTATTCCGAGCTTCGGACAACGGTTTTAGAATATGGGTTTATGAATTTTTTCTGGGAAGGGAATACCATTGGCGACTCTTCAGTCTATTCTCCATTGCTGCCTACGATTTATTCGCTCCCTGATTATGGGTCCATGATCCACTGAAGCCTCCTCCGCATCCCCCCCTCCACAATCTCAAGAAGTTACTTCACTGTTCGCTGACGAAGATTTACAGGTTCTTAGGTTAATTATTAGTTATTTGAGGATGAAGGCGGCAGTAGTACACTGAATGGCATAACTTCATGGGAAGTCACTGGAAGTGTTGTCGGTCGTCGCCTGCTGAATTCTGTGCCGTACGTTTGCACATTTGTCCCTGTCAGTCCAGGTAGCAATGATATTCCTGGTGGCTCATATGGCAATCCACGACGAAATGACTCGCAGTGTCCGCTGATCAGCCTTTAAGGATTTGTGGAGGCCACGCGACATGTGTTCGCTGGACACTTCAGTCGTTACTAACCTCAGCTACGTTCGTGGTCAATATCAGCTTAATTAACAATGACGAGGCTGTTAGGACCAACAGCTTCAGAGTCATGGTCTGTCGTATATCGCCGCTTTTAGTGGTACACATTTCCCTGGTCCCAGTACCATTACGGACAGAGGTTTTTGGGTGTCCCCATTTTGTATGTTAGTGAAACAGTCGTCCAGCAAGGCAACAGTGTGTTTCCTTCGTAGGAGACAAGGCCTGTTTACGCAGCATCTTCTCCACTGGCGGTCGTGGCAATCAGTGGTGATCACTGAATAAAAAACAATATTGCGAGATGTTCCTTCTGTGGTCCGTCATCGTACAAAGTCACGTTTGGTGTCGATGGAGTGACCTAGTAGTAGGTGCCGGCGCCTATAACTTCCTCTTTAGTGTCCCTGGATGACATTTCCGGACTTGGGTTGCTATCCTCGGTTAGTTCCTCAAGGCTGTTCTACAAACCCTCGAAGTTTGTCAGTTTGTCGCAAAATTTCTGGGACACGTTTCATAGCAATTATCTGCCACTAAAAATGACAAATGCTCCAACAATTGTCTATTTGCAGATGACCATTTTTGTCGTGAAATAGGTCGAATGTATTGTAAATTATCTAGCTAATAGGATAGTGATTAACATCTCTTCTCTGAAGAGAACAGATTATCGCCTAACTGCAAGATAACGCAATTCATAGATTCCGACACAAAACCTATGCAAAAGCTAAATTTATTCTCTCTGTGGTCACGCAGTTAGTGTAATCGAAATTCTTAGAAGTGAGGTACATGAAAAGCTTCCACGGAGGTTCTTTTCAGGAACTCAATGCTCCTATCTACGCAGTAAGAATGATCGCCACTCTCTCCCTTACACTCAAAAGTGCAAAGACGTCACTTACTTCCACTCTATATATACGTTTTGGGACAACTCGGAGCACTCACCAAAAATGGTCTAAGTCCAGGAAACAGCGGTTACAGTGCGCTACCATATCTGTTTGATCATTTCTTGTAGACTATTGTTATGGTGTCTATGATATGTAACTCTACCATTACTGTACATCTATACGATCATGGAATTTATGGTTGATAATATTGACCGATTCAGAAGAGGCTGCAATATTAATTCTGAGAACACCAGAGGATAATAAAACTTGTACATACAACAATTTCTAGATCTACAGCTACATGTACATACAAATTCCGCCAGCCACCATACGATGCATGGCGGAAGGTACCCTGCACCACTATTAATCACTTCCTCTCCCGTTCCATTCGCAAATAGAGCGAAGGAAAAAGGGCTGCCTATATGCGTCCGTACGAGCCATAATTTCTTTTATGTTCGTGATGTTCTGCAGTCAGTTAGAAATGCCAGTTCTCTAAATTTTGTCGATAGTCTTCCACGAAAAGAACGTCGTCTTTTGTCTAGGGATTCCTATTTGAGCTCTGGAAGCATTTCTGTAGTACTTGCGTGTTGTTCGAGCCTATCGGTAACAAATCTAGCAGCCCACCTCTGAATTGCATCTATGTCTTCTTATAATCCGACCTAGTGCGCATCCCAAACACTCGAGCAGAGCTCAAGAATGGGTTGCGGTAATGTCCTATATGAGGTCTCCTCTACGGACGAACTCAAGAATGGGTCGCGCTAATGTCCTATATACTGTCTCCTCTACAGGAGAACTGGATTCTCCTAAAATTGTCCCAATAAACCGAAGTCTACTATTCGCCGTCCCTACCACAATCGTGCTCGTTCCATCACTCTGCAATGTTACGCCAAATTATTTAATAGACGTAACTGTGCCAAACAGGCACACAGACATTGTCTTATTCGAGCATTACGTGTTTGTTATCTGCATTAACTTATTTTTTTTATTACATTTAGATCTAGCTGCCAACACGTAGAAATGTTGTCTAAGTCATCTTGTATCTTTCGACAGTCACTCAAAAGCGACACCTTCCCGTACAAAACAGCATGATCAGGAAACAGCCGCAGATTGTTATTTACCCTGTCAGCCAGATCATTTATGTTTATAGCAAATAACAGCGGTCCAATCACACTTTCCTGGGACACTCCTTACGATACCCTTCACTCTGATGAACATTTTCCGTCGAGGACAACGTACTGGGTTCTGTTACTTAAGAAGTTTTCAAACCACTCACATATCTTGGACCTATTCCATATGCTCGTATCTTCTTCAATGCCTTCCGGAACTTTAGGAACATGGACTCCGCCTGTTGCCCTTCATCCACAGTTCTTGAACATTGTTCAGTTGTACACTATTAGCAGCTGTCAACAGGCTTCCAGCTGAACAGAAAAAGTAATGATGAAACCCAAGTACGTAAATCTAGGTTGAATAGTTTCCTTACAGTACACTGCTGCACTGCACAGTAGTTTCTCACAATAGTTGAAAATTTTTCTCTCTACCCTTCAAAAAAATTGTGTTCCGCTAATTTTTGGGTCTTTTGTTTGCAAAAATTTAATAGTAAATGACGAGTAGCTTTTGCCTGCTTGCTAGATGCAAATGACGGACGAGAGAGCAAAGTGGACATGATAATAAAATATGTCAGTAAGTGCTTTAGAGGAGAAAAGTGTGTGACTGTGTGCTGTGTCCAGCAGCACGACGACGGGACTGGAGGACGTGTCGAGGTACCCGCAGCTGTTGGCCGCACTGCTGGAAGACCCGTCCTGGAGTGAGGATGACGTCAAGAGGCTGGCAGGACTCAACCTGCTCAGAGTCTTCCGCCAGGTCGAGCAGGTTAGTACGCGGTCTGCGCTCCCACTAGAACAACACCACCTCCACCGATTGTGCAGTCATGGTGCTAATCTAGCCATGTAGAATGCTTGGCATTTGCTTTCTAATTAATCACCTAGCTTTCGAACTTGCCGTCATTTCCTTTGTCCATCTCCAAACAGCTACCACACACAGCATCCTCGGCATTTTTAAGGTATATTTAATGTTTTAAGTGCAATCTTTATGCGTTACATTTCATTCAACGACTGATAAACTTTATTATGAGTTTCATTAATTTCGACGAAATTCTTCTCTAGGAGGCCTTTAGGTTCAGTATACTTATTAAACCAACATTATTTAGGAAAAATATGTTCTTCTCGCTGGAGAAGTTTTATTTACCCATTTCGCAGTAATTACATAATGGAGTACTAGTTTCGGCAAACTTTAATTGCCATGTGCATATCATTTGAATACATCAAACATTGTGCCACTCTATGCAGTGCACTTTCATCTAGTCCTGTCCGTCCGAGCTCAACTCGCTGGATAGGACACACCAGTGTAGCGTCATACGTCAAGTAATAATAATATAATAGTGATGATGACTGAAATAGTTAGTGAATTGTTACCAGAATTATGTTTTATTACTTGATGTATGACTCTACACCGAATTACGTTTTTACTACTTGTGTCCAATCCAACTAATAGAGCTCCTTTATGTACGTGATTAGATGACAGTGCACTATTTAGGGTGGCATAATGTTTGATGTTTCTAGATGATCTGCAGATGACAATTAAATCTGCCAAAACTAATAGTCCATATAAGTAATTACGGGATCTGGGCAAATAAAACTTCTCCTGCCAGTAGATTACATTTATTTAAACACGATATTAATCTCCTGCTGGCACTGTCAAGTAACCACGACATTATTTAGTACTACGAAACCCCCATCTCCGTAAATAATTCGAATCCCATGAATAAAACAGCCACATACTATTAGTTGTCAACAGCTCGTGGTCGTGCGGTAGCGTTCTCGCTTCCCGCGCCCGGGTTCCCGGGTTCGATTCCCGGCGGCGTCAGGGATTTTCTCTGCCTCGATATGACTGGGTGTTGTGTGATGTCCTTAGGTTAGTTAGGTTTAAGTAGTTCTAAATTCTAGGGGACTGATGACTATAGATGTTAAGTCCCGTAGTGCTCAGAGCCATTTGATTTGAACTATTAGTTATTTTAGAAAAGTGTTTATGTATTAAATAATTACGTTAAGCAAGTAAGTGAGGTGAGTTTAGAAAAGATTTCAGATTGTGAAAACAATTTGTTAGAAGTCGGTAAGTGCTCTCGTTCAAGACGTCATACTTCCTGAAATATTTGTCGCACTGTGATACACTTTTGTAGGTACATTTAGTTCTACATGTAGACAGTGTCTGGAAAATGCGTTGCGACTCGACTAGTGATAAGGAAGTTTCTTGTCATCCTTTTCGTGAGTCACTAAGTGCTCCAATTCTCAAGTGCTGGTTGATGTAGTGCTGGTACTTACACGCTGCAGCATATCAATGTAGTTTGTGACTGTGATTGTTTTCTGTCTTAAATCTTTAACGTAAGATTATACCTCTTGATGGATAGGTTATGGCTGAATTTTAAATCCTTAAATTATATCAAATATTGAAAATCAAATTTCAGCTGCCTCTGGAAGCCTTTAGATAGGCAACCTGCAACTTGGATAGGACGACCATGCACCATATTAGCCGTTCAATAATACTATTTACGTTCCGAAAGGGAGTTTCGTTATTGTTTCGGACATGGAAACTTTATTGCCAAAAAGAAATACATCATTGCATCATGAACTATACATCCTATTTATTTATTTTTTTTTTTTCAATATAGTCGCCACCGACTTTGAGACATTGGTCGTTGTGTGCAGTCAATTTGAAGAAACCACTGTGGTAAAACTCGGTGCCCTACAGTCCAAGAAACTGCCACATAACCTGCTTCATCTCACCATTAGTTTGAAAGTTACTTCCTGAGAGGGCGTGTTTCAATGCAGTGTACAGGTGAATGTCCGATATGGTAAGATCGGAGTTGTAGGCCTGTGGTGGGCGTACTGTAACACCTTCGGTACACACAAAATCACATTATTTGACTTTTCCCTCTAACGAAGTAGGCAAGTGTCAGCCATATGTCTCGTGGTTTTCTCGTGGAGTGTTTATCTTCTGCCGTTAGGTCAGAGGACAGGAATGCCACTTGCACACTTAGAGTAGCAGATTGACAGTGACCAACTTTAAACAGAACTTGATTAATTTTCACACACATTTATTAAAATAGTAGCAAGCATAAACCTTACGTTACTTGATTCTGGATGCTATTTACAATTGACAATCTTAAGTTCCTTTGGCCTTGGTACGTTAATCTTATTCTCAAATGTCTCTGATATTTGGCAAAGTGTCTATACATTTATCATCATGGTTAAGTACAGGATCATGGTAATCTTATTAGGTGCAGACTGAAACTTGACTATAGACTGGTAAAGACAAATGCAGACAAATGCAGACTGGTGCAGACAAATGCAGACTGACTAATCATAGGTCTGTACACTCGTTATAATACCTCGCGCATTCAGGTATCACTGCACGAGTGTGATCTGCGAGGAGAAAAGGTTTTACGTTAGCAGCAATCTCATTGGTTGCGTTACATATTAATACGCGGATCGGCGGAAGCAGAATTTGGTCCGTCTCTAAGGCAGCGCCATCTCGTAGTGCGGAGACGGACGAGCTCTGCGTGTGCGCTGTTGTGTTTAGCGGGGCGCGCTCTAGTGGGAAAGTTGTGTACGCGCTGACTATGTGGAACTACTATGTACACAAAAGGCCGCGCGATCCAATCTCTCCCACCTGAAGTGGCGAATCTGATCCGGTACGAGCCTTGCTGTGTGTGGTTTTGCGTTGTCGTCCAAGAGCGCAACATCTTCACTCAAGAGCACTGGTCTCTTTTGTCGAACAGCGGACCTGAATGTGGTAAGGGAGTCGCAGCAGCATGCCACATTGACGGCTCCTTGCTGGAGGAAATGAAGGAGAGTCACACCTTTCACCTCTCAGGACACTGTGGCCGAAACCTTTCCTGGGGAGGGTAACAATAAAGTTTTTCGTCACTAATGGTCCTGGATGCTTCCGCGTAATTGAGGCGATCTTGTCCTAGTGTAGGTAGTGCACCCACTTCTCACAACCTGTGATGATACTGAAGAGAAATTCATTTACCTCTCGCACGTACCACACGAAGTGATCGAAGCGGACCCCCATTCTTCCACTCTTGTTACCGAGGGTCTCATTTCTCGGCAAATGTCTTACAGACCGTTTAGGTAATCCAACATAGCATGCAGCAGGTGATGTGCCTGAAGATGGCCAATACGCAGTGTAGACACTATGTCTGACAGAGTTATCCGCAATTCTACTGACACCATAACCTGTACTCTACAATGTTGTTTTCATTGTTAGATGTGGAGCGACGCCCAAGTTGACCTTCAATCTCCACACTATGCCTTTTTTCTTTGAACGTGGAACACCAGCGACCAACCACTTAATGAGATATAACCTCTTCATCATACACGGTCTGTAGGTATTCATGGTTGATGATCATACTAGCTCCAAGTGCCCATTCATCCCAGATAACAGCACATACTTCCATTGGTGACGACGTTGCCTGTATACGTCCGTCTGCCATCGTGATGTGTACTCATGTTAACTTCAGCACGACGGTCTGTTGCTACACTCCCTTCTCCGCACTCTGCGGATGCCTCATCCCTCCTCCCTCCTCCGCTGAAGCGCATTCCGTTGTTGAACCAGTAATGGGTTGTGAGTCATATGGGGTTTGTTTGTGTCATCTGATGTACCATCTTCTCTTTCCGAAACAATGACGAAACTTAATTTCGGAACGTCTCTCATAGGAGTATCGGAAAATATATACGTCAGTGCTAAAGGAGGAGAATCCGTATTTCCAATTCGCAAAATTTATTCTGAGTAGTCCTGGAGGAGGGTTTCAGAACTTTAAACATATTAATGAAGTATAAAAGCACTGAAGAAATAACTACTCGTACTTGTACAGGAAACTAATGCCGTGCAACATCGTCTCTGCCTTTGACAGTTACCCTAACTCGGTGGCGAAAAGTAGATATAACTTCCTTCAGTATGGGAATTTGGGTCCGCCTTGATACAAAACACTTCCGTTTTATTTTCATTTTCTTCCCTAAACTAATTTGTGTGGCAATATCGCCATCGTCAGTGAGTTTTTCTTTATTCTAAAACATGCAAATTCTGCATTGCTACAAACATTACCGAACGTTGTTACATGTGCACTGCTTGGTTCTAGATAACGCATTATGTCAATAGTTTTATATGATCTTGCTGACTTTTAAGTCACCGCATAGTTATTACATTTGTTGCCGTTTTCCGGTGTATTTTCTGTGTGTTATTGCAGAGGTTTTTTTTATACAGTATATTCAGCTACTCATCTGCAATTATATGACCGATCTGTTATTAACAAATATGAAAATGTGAACTCACATACATCAGTCTTACATAGTTGAGAATTGCGGTAGTGTTGCATATAGAGTTTTGGTGGGTATTAGGTTGTTACGTAATCTGTCATGTGCTCACGATCGTCGCCGGCTGGCATTCACTTTAAAGCACAGAAAAACATAAATGTTACACCGTGGCTGCAATTTGATATTTTACGCCATCTCGCTATTCACGCGTATGGCGAAAAGTTTCACGTATCGCTTGAAACTGAAACTGATTATTGGATCCCGAAGGGCTATTAAATTGCGAGAATGTTGGGAAACACGTTTCACTCGCTCCTCCAAATAGTCGCAGACACTTTTTATAGGGTTACAAGCCTTTGAACTAGGTGATCAGCTGTGATGTGACATATAACTGACCTCTATTAATATTTAACTGCCTCTTACAACAAAAAGGCAATGAAATCTTTATTTTGTTGGATTGCACAAATATTTCGAAAGGATCAGTTAATAGTTCGTTGTAAAAGAGCAAATTATGATATGGATTAAAGAGTATTTCTGAATCAAGTGCTGAATTGTAAGTGAAGACTGAATGTAGGAAATCCGTTTCAACTCTTATTTTAATTTAATTCCTTTTCTCTTAAGACAAACTGATTTTGTGCTGAATCCTAAGTTACTGAATAGCTTCGATTTGTATGGTTGTGTTTGAGAAACCTGTTTACTGAAAATTACTCTAGACCACGTGACCTAATAAAACCATCAAACTGCAATGTAAGAAAAATATGTACAAGTTCTGACAAAAAGGGAGATATAAGAAATTTAAATTACAAATCAAAACTAAGTTTAATGTATCACGCAACTCTACCCTAGTTTCCTCTTGAACAGTGACAGTTGCCACATTTGACTTTAATTCCTCAGTATAATAAAAACGTGGGAAACTACGTAAAGAAAGTTAAACGATTCTTTACAGTTCTTATTATTCCAATTAGAACAAGAAAATTGCATTCACTAGTGCAGAAGTGCTTCCAGATGCGACCTCAATCAGAACGAAGAGAGCAATGAACGATTCATTGAAGTACTTGGAAATATAAAATGGAAACTCAAGAAAAAGGGGGGGGGGAGCGCTGTGTTGTTATTCTTAGACGAACAAGGAAATTTATATAAATCAAGCCACTTTCAGACACATTCAGTAAAAAATGGAAAAGCTCTCTTAAAATACTAACAGGGAAGCCCCGAAGCTCCCCATCGCACCCCCTCAGATTTAGTGGTAAAATGGCCCAGTGGCAAGATGTGCAACATAGAGCATATTGCAAGGATAACGGGGTCGTCACTGTGCGTTCACGGTGTTGGTCTGCGAAGCGGGTGATCCATGTTCAAATGTCCCTTGTGCCCTACTTTTCTCTCCCACAAAACCATGAACTTTCCGTTCGGTCATTGGCTTGTCTGTTCTCCCTCCTTAGTTTTGTGAATTGCCATAGTACATATTGGTTATAAAAGAACTAAGTGTTCTGGCGTACGGCAGGTCTTGTCATGGGGGAAGCCTCGTCAGAGAGGTCCATCGCATGAGCGTCTAGAGAAGAGATTCCAGTGGTGGTGTCCCGTTGCCTTCCACCGACAATGATGGAATGATAATGAGGACAACACAACACCCAGTCCCTGAGCGGAGAAAATTTCCGGTCCAGCCGGAAATCGATTCCGGGCGCCTTGACATGACAGACCGCCGCGCTGATCACTCACATTTTTAAAAAGAAATAGAATTGCAAAAAAATATAATTGACTGTCTTAAGTAGAATTGCGGTTGTGTCAATTGATTCACAACCGTCCAAACTCTACACAGAGAGTCATTTGGAGTTGTTGTTGTTGTGGTCTTCAGTCCTGAGACTGGTTTGATGCAGCTCTCCATGCTACTCTATCCTGTGCAAGCTTCTTCATCTCCCAGTACCAACTGCAACTTACATCCTTCTGAAGCTGCTTAGTATATTCATCTCTTGGTCTCCCCCTACGATTTTTACCCTCCACGCTGCCCTCCAATACTAAATTGGTGATCCCTTGATGCCTCAGAACATGTCCTACCAACCGATCTCTTTTTCTGGTCAAGTTGTGCCACAAACTTCTCTTCTCCCCAATCCTATTCAATACCTCCTCATTCTGTAGCACCACATTTCGAAAGCTTCTATTCTCTTCTTGTCCAAACTATTTACCGTCCATGTTTCACTTCCATACATGGCTACACTCCATACAAATACTTTCAGAAATGACTTCCTGACACTTAAATCTATACTCGATGTTAACAAATTCCTCTTCTTCAGAAACGCTTTCCTTGCCATTGCCAGTCTACATTTTATATCCTCTCTACTTCGACCATCATGAGTTATTTTGCTCCCCAAATAGCAAAACTCCTTTACTACTTTCAGTGTCTCATTTCCTAATCTAATACCCTCAACATCACCCGACTTAATTCGACTACATTCCATTATCCTCGTTTTGCTTTTGTTGATGTTCATCTTATATCCTCCCTACAAGACACCATCCATTCCGTTCAACTGCTCTTCCAAGTCCTTTGCTGTCTCTGACAGAATTACAATGTCATCGGCAAACCTCAAAGTTTTTATTTCTTCTCCATGGATTTTAAAACCTACTCCGAATTTTTCTTTTGTTTCCTTTACTGGTTGCTCAATATACAGATTGAATAACATCGGGGAGAGGCTACAACCCTGTCTTACTCCCTTCCCAACCACTGCTTCCCTTTCATGTCCCTCGACTCTTATAACTGCCATCTGGTTTCTGTACAAATTGTAAATAGCCTTTCGCTCCCTGTATTTTACCCCTGCCACCTTTAGAATTAGAAAGAGGGTATTCCAGTTAACATTGTCAAAAGCTTTCTCTAAGTCTACACATGTTAGAAACGTAGGTTTGCCTTTCCTTAATCTTTCTTCTAAGATAAGTCGTAAGGTCAGTATTGCCTCACGTGTTCCAGTATTTCTACGGAATCCAAACTGATTTTCCCCGAGGTCGGCTTCTACTAGTTTTTCCATTCGTCTGTAAAGAATTCGCGTTATTATTTTGCAGCCGTGGCTTATTAAACTGATAGTTCGGTAATTTTCACATCTGTCAACACCTGCTTTCTTTGGGATTGGAATTATTATATGCTTCTTGAAGTCTGAGGGTATTTCGCCTGTTTTATACATCTTGCTCACCAGATGGTAGAGTTTTGTCAGGACTGGCTCTCCCAAGGCCGCCAGTAGTTCCAATGGAATGTTGTCTACTCCGGGCGCCTTGTTTCGATTCAGGTCTTTCAGTGCTCTGTCAAACTCTTCACGCAGTATCGTATCTCCCATTTCATCTTCATCTACATCCTCTTCCATTTCCATAATATTGTCCTCAAGTACATCGCCCTTGTATAGACCCTCTATATACTCCTTCCACCTTTCTGCTTTCCCTTCTTTGCTTAGAACTGGGTTTCCATCTGAGCTCTTGATTTTCATACAAGTGGTTCTCTTCTCTCCAAAGGTCTCTTTAATTTTCCTGTAGGCAGTATCTATCTTACCCCTAGTGAGACAAGCTTCTACATCCTTACATTTGTCCTCTAGCCATCCCTGCTTAGCCATTTTGCACTTCCTGTCGATATCATTTTTGAGACGTTTGTATTCCTTTTTGCCTGCTTCACTTACTGCATTTTTATATTTTCTCCTTTCATCAATTAAATTCAATATTTCTTCTGTTACCCAAGGATTTCTACTAGCCCTCGTCTTTTTACCTATTTGATCCTCTGCTGCCTTCACTACTTCATCCCTCAATGCTACCCATTCTTCTTTTACTGTATTTCTTTCCCCCATTCCTGTCAATTGTTCCCTTATGCTCTCCCTGAAACTCTGTACAACCTCTGGTTCTTTCAGTTTATCCAGGTCCCATCTCCTTAAATTCCCACCTTTCTTCAGTTTTAATCTACCGGTCATAACCAATAGATTGTGGTCAGAGTCCACATCTGCCCCTGGAAATGTCTTACAATTTAAAACCTGGTTTCTAAATCTCTGTCTTACCATTATATAATCTATCTGATACCTTTTAGTATCCCCAGGGTTCTTCCATGTATACAACCTTCTATCATGATTCTTAAACCAAGTGTTAGCTATGATTAAGTTGTGCTCTGTGCAAAATTCTACCAGGCGGCTTCCTCTTTCATTTCTTAGCCCCAATCCATATTCACCTACAACGTTTCCTTCTCTCCCTTTTCCTACACTCGAATTCCAGTCACCCATGACTATTAAATTTTCGTCTCCCTTCACTATCTGAATAATTTCTTTTATTTCATCATACATTTCTTCAATTTCTTCGTCATCTGCAGAGCTAGTTGGCATATAAACTTGTACTACTGTAGTAGGTTGTAACGTCCCCGCTCTTGCGTACGTTAATTCTCTAAAGCTTGTACTATGATAAGTTGACGGGCTTCAACTTCTAAGAAAGGATTTTATTAAATAAGATGACCGCGTGTACCTGAATGGAAGCAAAATCGGACTTATACCCAGTCAGTAACAACAATGATACGTCAAGCTAGCATAAAGTGCAACTACACGTTAATACGGACAAGAAACCTACGCAGCAGATGCTACCAATTATTAATAATACGGTCGCCATCCTAATTAGGCTTTACGTGAGTTTTTCCCTTGCACAAGTGGATGTACGTACAAACATAACCACACGTAGTAATACTGCATTATATGGAAAACTTTAGAACCAGAAAATTCTACTAAACTAGTATTTTCCCTTTCTGTACTGATTTGGACAAGCTACAAATACACAACATTACACTACGATGATTACTACACACCGCATTTTGTCTATTGATCCAACTGAAATCGGGCATAGGTTGCCCTAGAAATAGCACTTTTGAAACACACATACAATGTCAATCTTAATAAGGAAAAAACACTGATAAATTTAGGTTTTCTATTGACTTTAACTTTGCAGGTCAAATCGGTTCAGTGCACTTTAGCATTTAAATGAATAGAAGAGAAGAGATTGAAGGGGGGAGGGGGGACCCTGAAACTGTTAATGTCACTGTGTTGAAACTATTAACTATTGAAAGCATTAAGTACTCAAGGTTTACAAAATATGAGTTACTATTCTTTTTGTCTTATTAATTCCTCATTTATCTACCATGATTTTTGTTTCTGTTTAATTAAGCTTCATTACTAAACCACTTTCAACATTATCTTCAAAATTTGTCAGGTCTATTATTTACCAAAATATTCATTAACAACAAAGTTCTTTAAATATCTTTCTAGCATAGATAGTTCTGCACGTAATTCTTAGTTACATGAATTTTAAATCTTCATTTCGGGACACTCGGATTGCACAACATGCGGAAAGAACCCTGTCCAGGTTAGTGATTAGGATCATTAATTAATAGGGCAATTCTGATAAAAGTCAAGTTATTATTGAACAGTTAGGAACAAATTTAACACTGGTCCATACGGATACACTTGTAAAGAATTGACCTGTGCAAGTCGATGCGGCGGTTGGCGGGCAGCGAGATGGCGAGGCGCACAGCACACATACAACCACAGCTATGGCTCTTGCTGTATCGACACTTTGCTTCTTCTTGGCGTTGTAATCCTTTTCAATTCAGTGCCTATTGGATATAGCCATGCTGTATAGTCGTCGGAAACGGCACATCCGAGGCTCAAATGAAACCACTTTTTCCAGGATAGCCTCCTCGATCCGGAACGTGTTCCTCAGACCGATGCCCAACTCCGACTGACTACTGAGCCCGTTATGCCGTACCGCGCCCGTGTGCATTTTTCCGCGCTCGCCTGCCATCCACCTTTTACCGCTCCCCTACAGATAGGGTATTCACCAAAGGTTTTACATTCCACATATCCTAATATATTGCCTACGTATGGACCAGGCGTACAATTACAACTTTCACATCTTACAATATTCCCAACATTATTTAAAACTTCATTTCTATTATAACATTACTTGAAAATTAACATAAATATTAAAATTTACATCGAAATGTGTTTACAGTTTCTTTAACATAATAACACGAAAAGAAAAAGAAATGAAATTAAAACCTTGCTTACACTAATATAGCGAAAATCATAAGAAAAAAATTATTATATGTACAGTTAGTTGTTGTTGTTACACATGCCCCTGTTTCCAGTAAATTTCACAAAGTGTAAATTTAATGGGAACACTGAATTATACATTTATACAGTGGTTCTGACTCTTTACGTGAATGTCCAAAATTTTTATACCACATACTTCCTTTCACTCACATTATATAGATCTATACTTTTTAACATACCAAGAACATTTAATTGTCATTTACTTCAGTGCCCTTTGCACAGTCCAACCTCCCATCACAACATTATTAAAATAGCAAATTACTCATTTTTACTAAATTCCTCAAAGAAATAATTTCAAAATCTGGAATACAAACATTTAATTACCAAAAACGAATGCAAATACCTGTTTACACAATAAGACAATTTGTTGCTGCTTGCATTGAATGGCAGTCCATTTTCTTACTTACTAAACAAAACACACACAATAATGTTTAGAAAATTTACTACACATATTTGCTGCCTATTATTCAGATTTGGGCAGTCCTTTTCACCTCATTTTGTCTCATCTCCTGTATCACACTTATAATTCTCCATTGACTATTTATCTGCCCTCATTGGTGTATGGCAGTCCTTCATATTATGACTCAATTACTGTTCACTTTGGTTTTCGGCATTTACCCTTTCATTTTCAGTCCTTTTCTCCATACATTCTTACTTTTATAGTGAATTTGGTAATCTGAAACTCACATAATTACATTAGCACACTGTCAATGGTATACATACATTTACAAAGATTTGTTACATTTGGACGAAATTAGTTTCAGCGTAAGATACAGCACATTTACTGCAAATTGCTTTCTGAGTGTACTTAGGTCACTCACTCCTAGGAACATACAGTTTCAGGTCCACAACATTTCTTACACCTAAAGGTCTTTTGGATTTCGGGTAGATCAGGTAGTAAGCATTATCGTGTTGAATGTTCTGTATTATATACGGTCCATTATAAATATATTTAAATTTGGAAATTTCATGGTTCAGTTCACTAGATTTTTCGTGGGTTTTTAAAAGAACATAATCCCCAATTTTAAATTTTGAAACTTTCAGATTTTTATCATGTCTTTTAGAGCTAGATTCAGCTTTTTGCTTTGCCCTTTTCCTGACTAATTCTTTCTTTTGACTCAACCCCAAACTTGTACAAGGTGGAAACTCTAGTTTTTCCTCAATTAAACTTTTACTTCGGCTGCCTAACAAAATTTCTTCCGGTGGGAACCTAGTAGTTTCATGATGTAATGTGTTCATGACATTCTCAAAATCCGATATAAGTCTGCCCCAGACTCTAAATCAACAAAACAATAATTCACTTTCAGGTAACACTGAGATACAGTAATAATAAAGTCATGCATAATACTAATAATATATACAAATACAGTATCCGGTCCCCAGCCTCTTTATTAACAAGGTAGTCTTTTAGGGTTCATAAAACAGTCACTTAAGTCTGGTGGTTTTTTAGGCCTCCTATTTTCTACATCTTTCACTAAGCCATTCAGATCTTGTCAACGTTTCGTTTCATCAGGTGGCTTTTTAGGTTTTGAAATTTCAAAGTCTTTAGCAAGGTACAACATTCCCTGTTCTGCTATCATTTTATCAGGTGGTTCTTTTTGTTCCTGTAATTCACACTCCTTCAAAACATTTATTAAGGCGTGCCCCAGTATAGTATCATCTGGAGGTTCCTGCAAATTATGCCCCTGTTTTTCATTACCGAATAATTCATTCGGTTTTTGCCCACTTCTATTAACTGTTACTTGCTCTGGAAAATTTTCACTAATTTTCTCATACCCTCTTTCAGTAAAAGTATATTTACTTTCGTCTACACCTAAAAATTCATCTTCACTAGAGTCATCACTACTATCTTCCTCAGTGCCAGATTCACTTAAGTACGCTACTTTTGAACAATAGGGAAAGTTAGTATATTCATTTTCGTCTGTATTTGCGTACCTTTCATCATCTGAACTAATGTCAGAATCCGACCATTCTGGATCGCTCTCAGGTTCTAACATAAAAGCTTTTCTGAGACAGGCATTAAGTTCTCCCTCTGCACTTTCGTCAGGCTTTAATTTTAATTCAATTTCCTCTTTTGGCAAAACGACCTCATCATCAGCTTTACTCACATCCACTGTTACTTCATATTCAGTGTAATCCTCGTGGATTTCAATTACTTTTAGGTAATTATCTGCCCCTTCTCCATGGTGCCTTTCGGTAGCAGCTTGTACTATTGGCGGATTGTTAACAGAAGTTACTTCCTCGTCAATGCTAAGGGTTTCGTCCTCCAATTCCTTCCTATTTTTCACCTTTGTCCTATCGGCAGCACGCGCACTTTGCGCGGCGCTATTTACTCTTTCCTCTTTAAACTCGGGCCCCGCCACCTTATCGACGTCCCTTTTATCTCCTTCTTTACTAATTAATTTCTTTGCCTCATACTCCTTCTTAAAATCCTCCCACTCACATTGCTTTAGGCCCTTGTACAGATCGTCGATCTGCACACGCCAATTAGTTACTTCTGCTAATTCATTCTCGCCTTTTACTTCATTGCAAACACTGCTATCCGCACCTCTCTGTGTATTCACAGTTTCATCTATTATTTCCTTCGCCACGGGATTATCACTCGTAATATATTCATCAGCTCTTACGGCTATGTTCGTACCTAATGCTGCCGTCTTGTTAGCGGCTTCTCTCGGAACAGCTGTTCTGCTAGGCCGGGCCATTGCCCTCTGATGCTCCACTCGCCTGTTAACAAGTAGCACTCTGTGCGGCGGAGATGACTCATTCTGGCGCGCACCTGACGCTTGTTTCGCAACGACACGTTGCGTCGTTCCACGCCTGTCTCTAACCTGTCTCATTACTTTACTGTCAGTTCGGTAATTTTTCTTGAATCGGGGCCGATATGTACTGTCCGCTTCCGTTTGGCCCGCAACGTTCGCGGAAATTAGTTTCCCGTGTCGTTATCATTTTGCGCGGTGTACCCTCTACCGCGACCAGGATAACTTCCTCTTCCTCTGCCTCTACCTCTACCTCTCTGTATCATATTGACGCGAAACCCTTCGCCATCATTTCTTTCGTCATTATTACGGTTATTTCGGTTACCAAAATTTTGATAATGGGCACGACTTTCGCGCCAATGGTCTTCGTCTTCGACCCTTTCGAGAAACGCTTGGAAGCTGCGATGATTGCTTCCCACGTATCTCTTTGAATCTTCTGGAAGCTTTTTATATAGCTCCCAGATAATTTCTGAATCTGATCTTCTTCCTCTTAAATGTGTCAATTTTCGGTACCAATATTCGCAGAAATCTTTCAAAGAATTCTTGCCCCTGTTATCATGAAGCTTGGCCATGATAAACTCGCGCCATAAATGATCCTGTTTTTGTTCGGACCAATATTCTTCCGTAAACCTTTGCTTGAATTCTTCGAACGTCATTCGTTCGGTATTCAAATTAATTCCCCAGCGCTTAGCGTCACCTGCTAAGCGCGCTAATTACAACGTTTATCTTTTCCTGATCAGACAAGTGTTCAGGAAATATTCTCCTTCAATTTTTAATGAAATGTAACGGATGCCAACCGTTATGTTTCTTGGCGGGATCGAAGCGTTCCTCACCTTCTAACAGCTTCGTAATTGGCGTGCCATTATGGACAACACCAGGCCTATCTTTAATTCTACTCTCAAGATCGAAAATTTTGCCTTGAATTTTCGAAGAATTTTGTTCTCATTTTTGTACACATCCGGTAACTTTCTCACCTAAATCTCTTTCAGTGTCTGAAATTGCCTTTTTCAACTGTGAGATTCCGTGTTGACATTCGTTTACTATTTCAGTTTTAAGACCGAAAACTTTTTTGTCTACTTTTGTTTCAACCAGAGGTTCTACTTTCTCTTGGATGTTGAGAATTTCAACATAGAACCTACTGTTAATGTTACCAATTTCTTCCTGCATAGTATCCATATTTTTATTAATTGTGTCAATTTAAAATTTCATAGTATTTACCACAGAGCTTAAATTACCCACTTTTTGTTCTACCTGTTCTATTTGTTTACTAATTTTAATTCCTTGATCTTCGACCTGTGCTTTAATCTGGCCAACTTGTGTTTTAAGCTGCTCGTCAACGTGTGTTTTAAGCTGATTAACTTGATTACTGACTTAATTTTTAAGCTGATCACTCTGTGTTTTAGCTGCCCGTCAACGTGTGTTTTAAGCTGATCATTCTGTGTTTTGAGCTGCTCGCTCTGTCTTGCAATTTGTTTGGTTAATTGTTCAAATAAATCATTCATGCTCAAAATTTTCACACTGTTTTGTTCTACGGAATCTGTGTGTTCCGATCGTACTTCAGAAGTTTCTTTCGGTTCTTTCTTTATCTGTGGTGAATCAAACATGTCAGTGGATTCATTCACATACCCACTATCATCTACAAAGTCACCCTCTACTTCCTGTTTTATCCCTTGCTGCGTTGGATGCGATCTCGACATTTCAATCTGTTCGTTAACGTGTTCATGATATTGTATGTACGCCAATTATCTTCCGCTAACGCCATCTATTATCTGGCCGCGTAAACTCCTGCTACTGACAGTCGCATTTTCCATTACGCTCGGCACATCTACCGTGTCTACTTTCCTGTCCATACTGAATGCCAATCACACCACACTACTACACTTGACGTTCACTGCAATTTATTTTACTAAATATTATTACAATTCGAGCCACTGAACATCCACTGTTCGGTATTCACTTCAATTTGAGACCGACAACAACTGGATGTCCTGTCACCGGGAAGCCACTTGTAACGTCCCCGCTCTTGCGTACGTTAATTCTCTAAAGCCTGTACTATGATAAGTTGACGGGCTTCACCTTCTAAGAAAGGATTTTATTAAATAAGATGACCGCGTGTACCTGAATGGAAGCAAAATCGGACTTATACCCAGTCAGTAACAACAATGATACGTCAAGCTAGCATAAAGTGCAACTACACGTTAATACGGACAAGAAACCTACGCAGCAGATGCTACCAATTATTAATAATACGGTCGCCAGCCTAATTAGGCTTTACGTGAGTTTTTCCCTTGTACAAGTGGACACTCGGATTGCACAACATGCGGAAAGGACCCTGTCCAGGTTAGTGATTAGGATCATTAATTAATAGGGCAATTCTGATAAAAGTCAAGTTATTATTGAACAGTTAGGAACAAATTTAACACTGGTCCATACGGATACACTTGTAAAGAATTGACCTGTGCAAGTCGATGCGGCGGTTGGCGGGCAGCGAGATGGCGAGGCGCACAGCACACATACAACCACAGCTATGGCTCTTGCTGTATCGACACTTTGCTTCTTCTTGGCGTTGTAATCCTTTTCAATTCAGTGCCTATTGGATATAGCCATGCTGTATAGTCGTCGGAAACGGCACATCCGAGGCTCAAATGAAACTACTTTTTCCGGGATAGCCTCCTCGATCCGGAACGTGTTCCTCAGACCGATGCCCAACTCCGACTGACTACTGAGCCCGTTATGCCGTACCGCGCCCGTGTGCATTTTTCCGCGCTCGCCTGCCATCCACCTTTTACCGCTCCCCTACAGATAGGGTATTCACCAAAGGTTTTACATTCCACATATCCTAATATATTGCCTACGTATGGACCAGGCGTACAATTACAACTTTCACATCTTACAATATTCCCAACATTATTTAAAACTTCATTTCTATTATAACATTACTTGAAAATTAACATAAATATTAAAATTTACATCGAAATGTGTTTACAGTTTCTTTAACATAATAACACGAAAAGAAAAAGAAATGAAATTAAAACCTTGCTTACACTAATTTAGCGAAAATCAGAAGAAAAAATTATTATATGTACAGTTGTTGTTGTTACAAGGTGTAGGCTTCGTATCTATCTTGGCCACAATAATGCGTTCACTCAGCTGTTTGTAGTATCTTATCCGCACTCCTATTTTTTTATTCATTATTAAACCTACTCCTGCATTACCCCTATTTGATTTTGTATTTATAACCCTGTAATCACCTGACCAAAAGTCATGTTCCTCCTGCCACCGAACTTCACTAATTCCCACCATATACAACTTTAACCTATCCATTTCCCTTTTCAAATTTTCTAACCTACCTGCCCGATTAAGGACCTGACATTCCATGCTCCGATCCGTAGAACGCCAGTTTTCTTTCTCCTGATAACGACATCCTCTTGAGTAGTCCCCGCCCGGAGATCCGAATGGGGGACTATTTTACCTCCGGAATATTTTACCCAAGAGGACGCCATCATCATTTAATCATACAGTAAAGCTGCATGCCCTCGGGAAAAATTACGGCCGTAGTTTCCCCTTGCTTTCAGCCGTTCGCAGTACCAGCACAGCAAGGCCGTTTTGGTTATTGTTACAAGGCCAGATCAGTCAATCATCCGGACTGTTGCCCTTGCAACTACTGAAAAGGCTGCTACCCCTCTTCAGGAACCACACGTTTGTCTGGCCTCTCAACAGATACCCCTCCGTTGTGGTTGTACCTACGGTACGGCTATCTGTATCGCTGAGGCACTCAAGCCTCCCCACCAACGGCAAGGTCCATGGTTCATGGGAGTATACAAACTAATAACAAAGACATGCACAGGCAACATAAATTAAGGAAAACGTCATTATGAAGTTAATAAACACTGTTGGGAAATTGGGAGCAGTCATGGGAACTGGTGTATCTCCTTATTCATTGTATATTTTGTCCGCTACATCGTCGTGATTTGTGCCCTTACCAGCATCGAGAATTACCCTACGCATTGTTTTTCAAAAACTATATCCAACATGTTACCAAACATCGTCCTGACATTTGGGTAATGTTTCATCTTCCAATGTGCCGTTCTCATATAAGGCTCGAAACTAAAGAGATTATCTTCACTATGGATGATGGTATATGTCACACACTACGCTAACAGCAACATCACGGTGTTGTTCTTGGTAGCGGGAAAATGTTTCCTTTCCGGCCAGAGCCGGATGTCGGCGCAGTGGCTGGCTGGGGTGCTGCTGGTAATCAGGCCCAGCCTCTGCTGCACACATTTCCAGTTAATGAGATGATCGCCACAAGTAAAGCGATGGCGTAAGGTGTCGACCAGACCACAGCGGACGCATTTATCAGTGTCACATAAACCGATGCTATGCAACCTTTCATTAGTGAGGATAACATCGTTTACCACTTTATACCATGTGGATGCCGCCTCAGCAGTGTGGACGGTTACACTTATGTTGCCCCTAACTGCTTTCCAATGAACACTCGGGTATTTAAGCTCAAAGGGATTCCGGACTATAGGAGATGTCCATCTCTTTAGTAACAGGTGCGTCGTTGGTAAATCCTGCGTGAGATAGTTTCCATCTATACAGGGTGTTACAAAAAGGTACGGCCAAACTTCCAGGAAACATTCCTCACACACAAATAAATAAAAGATGTTATGTGGACATGTGTCCGAAAACGCTTAATTTCCATGTTAGAGCTCATTTTAGTTTCGTCAGTATGTTTTTCCACCTACGCTCAATGGAGCACGTTATCATGATATCATACGGGATAGTCTACCTGTGCTGCTAGAACATGTGCCTTTACAAGTACGGCACAACATATGGCTCATGCACGATGGAGCTGCTGCACATTTCAGTCGAAGTGTTCGTACGCTTCTCAACAACAGATTCGGTGACCGATGGATTGGTAGAGGCGGACCAATTCCATGGCCTCCACGCTCTCCTGACCTCAACCCTCTTGACTTTCATTTAAGGGGGCATTTGAAAGCTCTTGTCTACGCAACCCCGGTACCAAATGTAGAGACTCTTCGTGCTCGTATTGTGCGCGGCTGTGATACAATACGCCATTCTCCAGTGCTGCATCAGCGCGTCAGGGATTCCATGCGACGGAGGGTGGATGCATGTATCCTCGCTAACGGAGGACATTTTGAACATTTCCTGTAACAAAGTGTTTGAAGTCACGCTGGTACGTTCTGTTGCTGTGTGTTTCCATTCCATGGTTAATGTGATTTGAAGAGAAGTAATGAAATGAGCTCTAACATGGAAAGTAAGCGTTTCCGTCACATGTCCACATAACATATTTTCTTTCTTTGTGTGTGAGGAATGTTTCCTGAAAGTTTGGCCGTACCTTTTTGTAACACCCTGTATAGCTTACTTCAATAAAAAAAAACTGTTTGACATGTCGTAGTTTGTAATGCATTTTACCTACATAAATGGGTGGGTGCATATCGGTGGGTTGTAAGGTTCGGAAGAGCCAACTGATTACGCTGAGAGGTTCCTTGTCCAACAGGTGGGTGATTCGTTTAATATATAACGCCGTACACTTTCAGTTAATGTCAGGCATGTTGAGTCGGCGGGCCAGTCTGGAAGACGTCAGCGTGGTGTATTTCACTTTAAACAGATGTTCTTGCCAGATAAATCTATTAGAGATTTTCATCACGTGTTTGGCCTGCACCTTGGGGACGGGAAATATTCGGGCCGCATAGTACGCTTTACTGACTATATACCTGCTGTGGAGTCGTATGTGTTGAAGAATGTCAACGGACCGCCAATTGTTTTCATAGATGGCACCTTGAATTTTACTGGTGACCTGCTTCCCGTTTTTTGCATTCATTTTTAACGGGCATTTGTTGATAATCATCCCCAGTGTTTTGTGGGCTTCGACACGATTCGCCCAAGGTGCAATAATTGCGTCCAATCCCCGAATGTTGACAAAGGTGCATTTATCGGCGTTGATTTTAGCACCTCAAGCACGACAGTACTCGTCTACCACGGTCTTGAGCGTTGATACGTCTCCGTCGTTGCGCAGTAACACTTTGACGTCGCCGGGGTGCCCGAGCGGTTCTAGGCGCTACAGTCTGGAACCGCGCGACTCCTATGGTCGCAGTTCGAATCCTGCCTCGGGCATGGATGTGTGTGATATCCTTAGGTTAGTTAGGTTTAGGTAGTTCTAAGTTCTAGGGGACTGATGACCTCAGCAGTTGAGTCCCATAGTGCTCAGAGCCATTTTTGAATTTCGACGTCGCCGGCGTAAGCACGAACCACGAAGGACGTCCCGGCGATCGACAGGCCTGCAAGTTTGTCATGAATGGAGCGTAAGAGTGACTCTAGCGATGAAACAAATAACATCATGGAGAGACGGCTCTCCTGCGGCACTACTCTTTGGATCTCGATGGGCTGAGTAAGCTGTCCATTTACGCTGACTTTGTTTGTACTGCACGGGACGAAATGTTGCACGACATTAATAACCCGTTGATCAAAACTAAACCGCTACAGTAGCTGTAGGAGGTACTCGGGGCGGACGCGATGAAATGCCTTGCAAAAGTCGATAAACAGCAATGCGAGATTCACGTTAGTGACTGAAGCTATTGCTATTATATCTGTATATTCCGAAAGGGGCGTCATAATAGTGCAACCAGGGAAGCCTGATTGAGGGTTTGATCACTTGCTTCATTAATGGAGACAATCTACTGTTGAGTGCTGTGGCAAAGGTTTTGTAATCAAAACTGAGTATAGTAATCGGTCGGAAGTTATCTAAGGTTTCTCCTTGTTTGCTTTTTGATATCAGTACAATTCGACCTTAATTCATTTCGACCGCCACGTCACTCCCTCGCATCACTTCATTGAGAAAATCTGTAAATGCATGTCCGATTATGGGCCAGAAATGCACATAAAATTCCCGTGGCAATTAATCAGGGCCTGGGGATTCATTCGATGGCGAGCCAGAAATCAGTCCAAGGACTTCGTCTGGAGCAAAATCGTGTACGACCGCCGAGTTCTCCGCAGGCGTGACTACGGGGGGCAGAGCACGCACGATATCGCCGCCGTCATCACCATACGTATCGCATTGCGAGTACAGATCCGTGAAGTACCGGTAAGCTGCAGTAAGAATATCACTCCGTCGGCTCAAACGGAGTCCATCACCTGTGTCCAGATCCCCGATAAAAGCTCGCTTGCGATTGGAACGATGTTTTATGAGGTGATACAGCGATGAAAGTTCGTCCTCTTGAAGCGATTTTGCCTTAGACCTGATCTTCAGTCCTTCAAGCGGCGTTCTCTTTATGCCTATAAGATTCGCCTTTATTTGTTTGATGGTCGCCAGCCGCGTGTTGGTTTGTGACATAGTCGAATACAACTCTCGCAGAACTGTCTGGTAAAAATCAATCGTACGTTTGACATCTTGCGCGCATTGACAACGGTAGATTTTTAATAGTAATCGCAATTTCCACTTGAACACAACATTCCACCAGGCTATCTTGCTCGGATATGTGCAGCATTGCTTGAGACAATCCGCCCTTGTCTTGGAGAAGACATCTCGTAGCGCGGCATCGGCGAGAATAGAAGAATTTAGGCTCCACGGAATGCTATGCCATTTACTATGCTGTTTGACCAGATTTATCGTGACACAAAGGTGCAGTGGTCGGAGAAACTAGCTGGAATGACATCGGCGTCCAGAACATGTTGGCACATGTTCTCAGAGATGTACAAACGGTGTAGACGGCTACATACGGTGGAGGTAAGGTACGTGTACTTTAATAGGGTAGAAAATTTTATTTCCCACGCATCCTTCAGCTGCAGGTGACGCACCAGATCATGTAGTTCCCTACAGTAATTTAAGTTTGGCGATAGATCTTTCCTGTGGATCACACAGTTAAAATCACCACTAATTATCAACTGAGATTGGTTGCGAGGTAACAAGTAGATGATGTCTTGTTTAAAGACGTTAGCTCTTTCAGATTTTAGAGTCGTTCCAGACGGAGAATTGATATTGACGACGGTGACATCAAAAATTTGGCAAGCTATGCCTCCACCGGAGTCCAAAATTTCGATATTGCTCACTTGGATTCCGTCTCGTGATAGAATGGCCGTACCTGTACTCTCGTCCGCCGCGGTGTTTACGATTGTTGCAAATCCTGATACACTTCCTGAAACAGAACTATATCAGCTACTTTTAAATCTGTCTTAACTCTACTAATATTCAGGGACCAAAACTTATAAGCATGACTGATGATCGTCAGAGACGTGTGGGTGTTGAGAGGCGAAGGAAGCCCATTCCATCTCACTGTCGGACTTCTAACCTACATCCGCAGGTTTTTTACCAGTTTTTGCATTGACTTTACTTTTTGGCTTACTTCTAGCAACGGAGTCATTTGATTTAACTATATTTTACCGTCGCACAGTCGTCCGAAGTGTCATAAAAGACGGCGGAGTTGGCGAGTCATGGCTGTAAGCAGTATGTGAAAGTCATTGCTTCAGAACGGATGACGGCAAGTCTGAAGACGTGGCTGCAGTAGGCTCAGTGTGTTTGTTTGCAGCTGCACTGGCTGTTTGTATACAGCTTTCCGGTTCCTCGCGTTGTTTGGAAGCAGTTCCGAGGTGGCGAGTGTTTATGTTATGCTCTACACCACGTGCATCATCCTCTGTGTTTACGATAATCAGTTGACTGACTTCCGCCTCTTCCATGTTGACCACCTGTGGCGAGTCGAGAAGCGGTATCGCAACGGAATGCTATAAACACTCGACTGCACTCGTATTGACAGTTTCTGCGACGGCTGTTCCAATGTGAATTTGGCGGTTGGTAACTGAGCCATCCGACATATGCGTGTCCTGTGTGGAGGCCCGTGTCTCCGCGTCATCGGTTAGATTTTTTACGACCTGGTCACCGGAGCCACTACCGTCACTAGTACGGCGTTGTTTGTTACCTACAGATAATGCAACGCCGGCGGCTAAGGGGTGACTGGCCACGGTTTTCGGAGGCAAGGGTGGGAAGGTGCCTTTACCGAGATCGTTGTCCTCTGACACAGACGCACTTGTTTGGGAGTCAATCACAGAAAGCATCTTTATTTTGTGTTAGGACATCAACCAATGTTAATCTCTCTCGTTGTTGCAGACTGTTTCGATTTACGAAAATGCGCCGCGGGCAATCACCTCGTAAATGGCCATTCGTGTTACAGATAAAACAAGTGTCTACTTGTCCATCGTAAATGAATGGTTCAAATGGCTCTGAGCACTATGGGACTCAACTGCTGAGGTCATTAGTCCCCTAGAACTTAGAACTAGTTAAACCTAACTAACCTAAGGACATCACAAACATCCATGCCCGAGGCAGGATTCGAACCTGCGACCGTAGCGGTCTTGCGGTTCCAGACTGCAGCGCCTTTAACCGCACGGCCACTTCGGCCGGCCATCGTAAATGACATGAGCCTTATAACCACAAACCATTATAAAGAATGGGGTATTGACTTTAATGGCCTTGGCATCTGACCGAACCCCACTATAACGTTGGAGTTTGTGACGGCTCGACCATTTTTCGTTTCTAATCTGTCGGAAGTCACCGTATTTGCAAAGGGAATCTCTAAGAAAACAATTCTCAACCTCAGGTGGCAAATTTGAACACTCGCACTTATTCATAGTCAATGTCAGCGTTACTTATGGAAACTGTAAAAATTGTTCAAATGGCTCTGAGCACTATGGGACTCAACATCTTAGGTCATAAGTCCCCTAGAACTTAGAACTACTTAAACCTAACTAACCTAAGGACATTACACACACCCATGCCCGAGGCAGCATTCGAACCTGCGACCGTAGCAGTTCCGCGGCTCCGGACTGCAGCGCCAGAACCGCTAGACCACCGCGGCCGGCATGGAAACTGTACTCACCGACTGATCACGATGACGGAACTCTGCTTTCCCACCAGTATTCACCAAAATTTTCTCCAGTTGTATCTGATCTGAAAACTTCACAAAGAAATAGTATTCCTCCATGTCATAATATGCTGTGTGGACCTGGTCGGACGTGATGCCAATAATACCTACTATCCAGGCATGGATTTCTAGAGAACTCGGTTGCACATACCTGGAAGATTTCTTAAATGCAAAACACAGAGTATTTTTACGGGGTACACTGAGAGCCATAACTGCACCATATGAGCGGCCGAGACCGCTGTGAGTGAATTAAGAAGCGTGTGTACGACGGTAGTGAAGAAGCACTGAGAATATAACAGGTCACAATCCAAGAATTTCTATAAATACAGCTTGCGGCGTCATGACTACGCGGAAGTTTAAATGGCTCTGCGCACTATGGGACTCAACTTATGAGGTCATTAGTCCCCTAGAACTACGAACTAGTTAAACCTAACTAACCTAAGGACATCACACACATCCATGCCCGAGACAGCATTCGAACCTGTGACCGTAGCGGTCTCGCGGTCCCAGACTGCAGCGCCTATAACCGCACGGCCACATCGGCCGGTTACGCGGAAGTACCTGCACGTCCGGTCGCTGTCGCATCCCAAGCGGAACTCGAATTTCGGGGCGGACTATTGGTTGTAGTATATGAGTTGGCAAATGGCTCAGAGCACTATGGGACTTAACATCTATGGTCATCAGTACCCTAGAACTTAGAACTACTTAAACCTAACTAACCTAAGGACATCACACACATCCATGCCCGAGGCAGGATTGGAACCTGCGACCGTAGCGGTCTCGCGGACCCAGACTGCAGCGCCTAGATCCGCACGGCCACTCGGGCGGGCACGCGGAAATACCGGCATGTACGGTCGCTGTCGCATCCCAAGCGGAACTCGAATTTCGGGGCGGATTATTGGTTGTAGTATATGAGTTGGCAAATGGCTATGAGCACTATGGGACTTAACATCTATGGTCATCAGTCCCCTAGAACTTAGAACTAATTAAACCTAACTAACTTAAGGACATCACACACATCCATGCCTGAGGCAGGATTCGAACCTGCGACTGTAGCGGTCTCGCGGTCCCAGACTGCAGCGCCTATAACCGCACGGCCACTTCGGCCGGTTACGTGGAAGTACCGGCACGTCTGGTCGCAGTCGCATCCCAAGCGGCAATCGAATTTCGGGACGGACTATTGGTTGTAGCATATGTGTTGGCAAATGGCTCTGAGCACTGTGGGACGTAACATCTAAGGTCACCACTCCCCTACAACTTAGAACTACTTAAACCTAACTAACCTAAGGACATCACACACATCCATGCCTGAGGCAGGATTCGAACCTGCGACCATAGCTGACTCGCGGTCCCAGACTGCAGCGCCCAGAGCCGCACGGCCACTTCGGATGGTTACACAGAAGTACCGGCATGTACGGTCGCTGTCGGAATCCAAGCGGAACTCGATTTTCGGGGCATACTATAGTTTGTAGTATATGAGTCGGCAAATGGCTCTGAGGACTATGGGACTTAACATCTATGGTCATCAGTCCCCTAGAACTTAGAACTACTTAAACCTAAGTAACCTATGGACATCACACACATTAATGCCCGAGGCAGAATTCGAACCTGCGACTGTAGCGGTCTCGTGGGTCTAGACTACAACGCCTGGAACCGCACGGCCACTTTGCCTGGTTACGCGGAAGTACTGGCACGTCCAGTCGCAGTCGCATCCCAAGCGGAACTCGAATTTCGGGGCGGACTATTGGTTGTAGTATATGAGTTGGCAAATGGCTCAGAGCACTATGGGACTTAACATCTATGGTCATCAGTCCCCTAGAACGTAGAACTACTTAAACCTAACTAACCTAAGGACATCACACACATCCATGCCCGAGGCAGGATTGGAACCTGCGACCGTAGCGGTCTCGCGGTCCCAGACTGCAGCGCCTAGATCCGCACGGCCACTCGGGCGGGCACGCGGAAATACCGGCATGTACGGTCGCTGTCGCATCCCAAGCGGAACTCGAATTTCGGGGCGGACTATTGGTTGTAGTATATGAGTTGGCAAATGGCTCTGAGCACTATGGGCTTAACATCGATGGTCACCTGTCCCCTAGAACTTAGAACTAGTTAAACTTAACTAATCTAAATACATCACACACATAAATGCCCGAGGCAGGATTCGAACCTGCGACCGTAGCGGTCTCGCGGTCCAAGACTGCAGCGCCTAGAACCGCAAGGCTACTTGGCCGGCTACGCGGAAGTACCGGTGTGTCCGGTCGCTGTCGCATGCCAAGCGGAACTCGAATTTCGGGGCGGACTATTGGTTGTAGTATATGAGTTGGCAAATGGCTCTGAGCACTATGGGACTTAACATCTATGGTCATCAGTCAATTAGAACTTAGAACTACTTAAACCTAACTAACCTAAGGACATCACACACATCCATGCCCGAGGCAGGATTCGAACCTGCGACTGTAGCGGTCTCGCGGTCCGAGACTGCAGCGCCTAGAACCGCACGGCCACTTCGGCTTGTTATGCGCAAGTACCGGCGTGTTCGGTCGCAGTCGCATGCCAAGCGGAACTCGAATTTCGGGACGGACTATTGGTTGTAGTATATGAGTTGGCAAATGGCTCTGAGCACTATGGGACTTAACATCTATGGTCATCAGTACCCTAGAACTTAGAACTACTTAAACTGAAGTAACCTATGGACATCACACACATCCATGCCCAAGGCAGGATTCGAACCTGCGACCGTAGTGGTCTCGCGGTCATAGATTGCAGTGCCTAGAACCGCACGGCCACTTCGGCCAGGTACGCGGAAGTACCGGAATGTCCGGTCGCTGTCGTATCCCAAGTGGAACTCGAATTTATGGGCGGACTATTGGTTGTAGTATATGAGTTGGCAAATGGCTCTGAGCACTATGGGACTTAGCATCTATGGTCATCAGTCCCCTAGAACTTAGAACTACTTAAACCTAACTAACCTAAGGACAGCACACACATCCATGCCCGAGGCAGGATTCGAACCTGCGACCGTAGCGTTCTCGCGGTCCGAGACTGCAGCGCCTAGAACCACACGGCCAATTCGGCTGGTAACGTGGATGTACCGGAATGTCCGGTCTCTGTCGCATCCCAAGCGGTACTCGAAATTCGGGGCGGACTATTGGTGTAGTATATGAGTTGGCAATTGGCTCTGAGCACTATGGGACTTAACATCTATGGTCATCAGTACCCTAGAACGTAGAACTACTTAAACCTAACTAACCTAAGGACATCACACAACACTTAGTCATCACGAAGCAGAGAAAATCCCTGATCCCGCCGGGATTCGAACCCTGGAACCGGGGCGCGGGAAGCGAGCACGCTACCGTACGACCACGAGCTGCGAACAGTATATGAGTAATTTGGTACGAATGTAATTACCGATGCAAGTAAATGTGATGAATAGTCAGAGCAGGTGTATTGCCCTATAAACCTCTCACAGGAATGGAAAAAAAAAACAAAAAACGAATAACCGGGTGTGAACTATGTTACAACAAAGGAACTGAAAGAGTCAGAACTTACAAAACGGAAGTTGCGGTACATATGTAGAACAAATAGGAGATACGTATGTCTGGATGTCCCTTCCTTACCCTTCGCTATTGCAAAAAGACCTTGCAGCACGACACAGACACAAATTTCAAAAGAGTGAACAGAGACGTCAATGTCTGGCCGGACACTTCGTAAGGATTTTTACGGGATCTTCTACCTTCGCAGTCTAACACCGTAACCATAACCACAGCGCCATGGCTACTCAAATATGTTCGATGCTGCACATCTTGAGCTTGGAACGTTCAATGTATCGGTTTTGCTTCTTTTTTCGCAGCGCAATATACCTTCTACCTGTTTTCAAGCTTGATCTGTGTTCAGTTTTTGACGGACTATCCACTAAGCCACCGTACCACTAAATCTGAGGTTGGGTGCTATGGAGAGTTTGAATTGTAAGTGGTTCATAAACAGGCGCCACAGATAGTGTGCCTCAGTGTTCGTCAATCAAACTACGTATGCGTTCACACCTGTAGATATCACTGTTCTCATCTTGTGAGACGGCACTGTTCACACCACACTCTGGCCTGAACTACACGCTCCATAGACTGCTGATGAGACTCCCCACTGTGTCGTTATTTAACTTTTCCGAAAAGAGGCAAAATCGTTTCTCGTCAGACCACAAGACCACAGAACACGCCTACATTCAGCCACTGTTCTTTTTCTGTGTTGTTTGGCTAGCTAGAGATGAGCAGGTCTATGTGCTGCTATAATGACCTTTAGTGAGGTACCCGATTCCAAACATCCACTGCATGCAGTTTGCTTCGCATTAATCTCTCGGCTGTTGGTTGCATTAAACCTGCATTCTTGACAGCAGCAATTCCTGTAGGGTTTGAAATCGATTGTCACTGGCAAGGTGTGACACTCATCACAAATGTAATCTATTGCGAAAACATAGAAAGAAGGATCCTTGTGTGAGAAATCTTATGGGGCTTAACTGCTAAGGTCATCAGTCCCTAAGCTTACACACTACTTAACCTAAATTATCCTAAGGACAAACACACACACCCATGCCCGAGGGAGGACTCGAACCTCCGCCGGGACCAGCCGCACAGTCCACGACTGCAGCGCCTTACACGGGAAGGATCCTTTATTGTATGATTATATGATAGCGGAAAAAACACTGGTAGCAGTTACTTCTGTAAAATATCTGGGAGTATGCACACGGAACGATTTGAAGTGGAATGATCGTATAAAATTAATTGTTGGTAAGGCGGGTGCCAGGTTGAGATTCACTGGGAGAGTCCTTAGAAAATGTAGTCTATCAACAAAGGAGGTGGCAACAAAATACTCGTTCGACCTATACTTGAGTATTGCTCATCAGTGTGGAATCCGTACCAGGTCGGGTTGACAGAGGAGATAGAGATCCAAAGAAGAGCGACGCGTTTCGTCACAGGGTTATTCGGTAAGCGTGACAGCGTTACGGAGATGTTTAGCGAACTCAAGTGGCAGACTATGCAAGAGAGGCGCTCAGCATCGCGGTGTAGCTTGCTGTCCAGGTTTCGTGAGGGTGTGTTTCTGGATGAGGTATCGAATATATTACTTCCCTCTACTTATACCTCCCGAGGAGATCACGAATGTAAAATTAGAGAGATTAGATGGCTCACGGAGGCTTTCCGGCAGTAGTTCTTCCCGCGAACCATACGCTGTCTTAACACGACAGCTCCTTTTTGTCTTTCTGTCACGTCACCACGTCGACCCACCTTACTGCGCTGGTTCCAGGCAATCTTCACTGAGAACACTTACGTCAGCGATACAGCGTCACTTGCCCGTTTGATGCCAGCTCCACATCCTCATCTCTATGTATCTCGTACTCTGGAAACCACCACTACTAACATAGCTCCCTCTACCCTCTCCCACTAGCGAAAGTCGGGTAGGGAAAATGATTGCCGGTAAGGCTCTGTATTAGTTATAATACCTCGTATTTTCTCATTGTCCTCATTTTGCGAGGTGTATGTGAGAGGAGGTAATACATTATACGTCTCTTGTCTTTAATAGTAAACCTCTGTGATGTAAACGCCTCTCTAGTAACGCCTGCCACCAGAGTTTGTTGAAAATCTTTGTGACGCTCTGGCGCTGACTAAACGATCTCTTGACAAATCGCGCCACTCTTCACTCTTCGTTGGATCTTCCATATGTCTTCTATTAGTTTTACCTGGTAATAATCACGGATCAATGAACAATACTGCTTCTGGGATGGGTTAGATTTCCTCTTTTTCCTATGAAGTTAAGTTTGGCATCAGTTTTCCTGTCATTTGTTTTATGCGGTCATTCCACATAAGGTCGCTCCGGATAGTTACTACTATGTTTTAAGGTAAATACTGTTTCTATCAGTTTTTCATCAATAGTGTAGCTGTAAAGTAGAGGATTTCATTTCGCTCCAAAGAGACCGGTGTGCTCTTTCAAAGAGGTGACTAAAAAATGTTGTAAGCACTATACTTCAATACTAGAGACGACAAAAGTCTTCAGATAAATGTCGGCAAATACAGTGAATTCGCCTTTGTTTAATGTTGTATTCTGCCCTGTTATAAAACGTGTTACTCTAAACGTAAAAGTCTGTACAGCCATATAAAAATGCAGCTGAGCTACTTAGGGAACGGTAATAAGAATATATAGGACAGAAGGACGATATTGCTTACATGAATATGGAAAATTTCGACAACCAGAACTCTATGAAGCTGGAGCAACAATTATATAACCCCGCGGTGTATCTCGCGAGGACGTCGTAATAAGAAGTAAAAATGTATATATGATATTTGCTAATACTTTTACCAAGCTTGGGGACAGGTTCCTTATTCCAAAGGTCACATTAACACGCGTCCAAAAGCCCTTCGTTTTCGAGATTATAAACGAAAGTTTGCAGCTCTGTCGACTGGAGCTCATCAACACATAAAGTCATAGTAAAAGCTCTAAATGTCCAATTCTTGCTCCTAAAGACTTATGCATTCGTCGTATCAATGACTGTCACACCCTTTGAAATACTCCCTGACGGTTCCGTACAGTTTCACAGGCTTCCTTGAGCGATCGATGTTAGGGATCGTAAGAACGGATACAGACAGTAGATTCCCCTTGACTCCAAATACTGTTCATATACGAGACGTAGGCTCTCGTATTCACTTTATGTACTCTCTTGCACGCTTATGCGAAGTCACTTGTAGAGTGTTTATGTTGATACTATATACATAAATTTATGAAGATATTATGACGAGCTTTTCGAGGAAGTTGCCATAAAACTACTAATTTTGGACTAGCAGACACAAATCCAAAAACAACCCGCCCCTCTCTCCGCAGTTCTTTCGCAGATGTACCAATAAATTTAGTAAACTCTTAAAAATGTCAGGCTTAGTTAAGATTATACGATTTAAATAGAATATTTCTTAGGATATTGTGTAGGTAGGTGTAAATACATAACGCAGGCTACATGGAACTTTTTGGTTGACATCCTATAATAATTTGTCTTCTTTTGTTTATAAAGTACACATTGCTATTAGGAGTGTTCAGTTATTTATATTATTGAAAATGCGGACGCTATATTATTTGCTTTGCTTGTAGTTTTTGGGGATGTGGAAGGACTGTCCATCACCTGTAATTTTGTCTTCCGGGATCTTCATTACGCTTCTTTACTCTTGAAATTCTTATCTCAAGAAAAAATTACTCTTTAATTCTGACAGAGCATCTGACATTGGTAACAGGTTTTAGAGAATATTTTTTTCTTATTTTGTCTATGTACTCCCATAGGTCACGTAGTATGATGACTTTTATTTAATATTCTCCAGAAACTCCTCTCCATTTATTTACAAAAGGACAAACTCACACTAAAAATTTATTTAACAGTATTTAATAATTATTTAATTACGTTACTAAATCTGCTTGGGTAATTCTCTCTTCGTTGGTTTATAAAGGGACATAATGTCAAAGTGGATATTTATTTACTTACAATACTATATTTGCGGATACATATTCATTACGTTTTTCTTTACAATCTTTTGATTAAATATTAGCTTGTAATTAAACATACATAACATTCTAACGAGCGAGATAAAGCCTCTGATGGTCACAGACGCGGATTCTGCATTCGAGACGACCATGTATGGGGCGAAACACGCATACGGAACTGTGTATGCGTGGAATTTAAATAATGCCGCGGCCCCTACGCCGCCGCTGTGTTTATACATCAGTCATGACAAGAAAACAAAGTTCCAGGGCAGAGCAAATGAATTAATTTTCCGCCACTCTTTTGTTCTCACAGTTAATCCTAAACAACCCTCGGCGCCTCGGCAAAGCAGGCGTTCTCTTTGTTGAAATATCGCTCGCCTGGCAGCTGAGAACTTTTATCCATGGGAGATGAGAGGGGCACACATGGGTGTTCTTTTTTTTTTTTTTTTTTTCTTTTCCGAGTGTTCGAGGATTTATCAGGAAGGATGGGGGTCTTATAAGTTCTGCATATGAACGTAAGTAACGGGAGATTTCAGTTTTCCTGTTAACAGTCCCCGTACAGTTGTTATATCAACAACCAACACAAGTACTATTTACATCTCTCGTACTACATCTACATATATACACTGAAACGATGTGTGATAGAGTGTATTTCATACCAGTATTGACGAGTTTCGGTCCTATTCCAATCACGTATTGTGAGACGGGAGCATGAGGGTGTGTATGTCTTCTACATGGCCTATTCCTTTTTATTCTTATGGTCCTTAAGCTCGACGTACAATGCTGTCAACGGAATGGCTGACAGTTATCCTCGAATACATTCGAAAGATCCCGTTCAAGTTCGGAAAGCATCTTTGCTACACTCTTATATGAACCATGTCGATCTGTTGTCCTAGCAGTTCATTTGTGAATTATTTCTACTTCAGTTGCCATGCCTACTTGATAAGAACTTGATAGGGTATCACTAAAGGTTGCTAATAACTAAAAGATTCATTTACGACTGGTTTCCACTTTTCATCATCATCTGATTGGGTTCGTAACACAAAAAGGTATATGCCAAAAATCCATGATTGATTTGACAGTTGATGAGGAAAAGTCGGATCTAGTAGCAAGTGAATAAAGTTTGATTTAACAATTTAACAGCAGCTTTGTTTCAGAATATGAAAAATAGCTTGTATACAACATACTAAAGATGTGAAGCACATTTAAACATTCTATAATTGGTTGTACTAATGTGTTGTATGTGATTTATTTTCTTGGCACACTGATCTTTCCGAAAATGCTTCCAACATACCTGCGAGTAAATCTTCGATTAGCCTTCGATACTACTGGTTTTAAGAGTTCATCCCAATTTGTATAGCTTGTTAATGTTACCGACTATTACTTACACAATCTGACGTCCTCAAAATGTTCACACCTAAATCTCGATATGTTGGAACACGCATTTGTCCACAACTTTACAACTAATGTGATAGTGTTAGTGACACATCTAATTCTGCAAATAAAAACCGTGATCAGGAGGTTTTTCTTTCTTGGTGGCAAGTGCAGCACAAGAGTAATAGCTGTTTTTTGCAGAAACCGAGGTAAAAGATACATAATATGGCATCTGGTACATAAAACTCAGTGCTTCCGGTAGGCATGGTGCTGACCAGCCAGTCCTAGTGGCATAGGCGTGAGCTTAGCATGAACCTGTCGTAATTTCGTGTTGTGGGCGCACCTGCAGCCTCGACTGATGCTATGGCACAGGCACGGCAGGAGCCTAGAATGATGCTATGGCTTCAGCTTGGCTGCAGCATGACAGAACCGGGTTGCAGGGGTTTGGCTGGAGCACAGAGTGTACTGCAACGTGACTCACCAAAAGCCCAGAGCGGTGTTGTGATATGGGAGCGGCAGCACCCCAGAGTGATGCAGTGATGTGAGCTAGCCAGGGTACAGAATGATAGTGTACCGCAGGACCAGCAGGAGGCTATGTGATGCAGTGGCACACAACCACCAGGAAACTATAGTGATGTTATGGCGCACTCTTGGCAGGAATTAACCAAGCGTGACTCTGTGACTCGGGCTCAGCTGCAGCATGGCTGGATTCAGTTCTGCAGGCCCTGCTTGGAGCACAGCGTAGACCGCTGCTTAACTGCAGGAGCCTGGAGCGATTTGTGGCCTTGCAGACATGGGCTTAGCAGGCGCTCAGAGTGATGCTTGCCTCACCAGAAACTTGTAGCGATTTTGTAGTGCAGAGTCAGCAGGAGCCCAGAATGGTACATCGCCACAGGCTCAGCATGAGTGCAGAGTGATGCGTGGATGGGTCCAGTAGGAGGCCAAATTGTTGCTGTGATGCAGGCTCCCTAGGAACCCATATGCTCCCCAGGAACTCAGAGTGTTGCTGCAGGAGCCCACAGTGTTGCTGTGGCGTGGGCTCGACATTTGTCCAGAATGACGCTCTGGCGTGGGCTCTACATTTGCCCATAATGAGGCAGGGTCATGGTTTCAACAGTGCTGCTACGCTGCGGGCGTCACGTAAGTACAGAGTGAAGCTGTGGTGCCACCTCGGCAGGAGCATGGCATGGCATGGAGCTGCAGAACCCCATCATGGTTCCATGGTGCATTCTCAGTTGGAGCACTGTGTGTGGTACAGCGTTGGATTTTCAGCATGCCAGTGAGGTTGCGGTACCGACTCGACTGGAGCCCTACGGAGAGCAGCAGTACAAGCCCAGCAGGACGCTATATCAGAGGCTTGATAGAAGCCTGGGAAGAGCCACTGTGTTGGCTCGACATGAGCCCGATGTGAGCTGCTATGTCGATTCTGCAGAAGCTGTGGTAAGGTGAAACCTATGAGCAGGTGAAAGCTCAGTGGCACCGAACAACAGTGGATACTAGTAATACAACGGTACCAACAGACCAGCAATATGTGGCTCAGGTTGATGGTCCGTCGAATGCTGCATGTGTAAAGCCCAGAACAGGACACATCTGTCTGCTGGCAGTCATGCTACGACCTATATTGCGACGTGGTAGGATATCAGCTGTGGCAGTATATGACTGCCGATGAGGAATAGTCCTATGACAGCACTGCTGCTGTTGGCAGTGCATGTACAGCTAGCCGAGAAGCTAGCACCTCTCGTGGAGCGTCCACACCCATGTAGCTAGATTAGCCACACAAAAGAACAGTATAAAACAATTCACTGCATTCCCTACCATCTGCATTAGCAAGGCCACAATTTATTGTCGAATGGAATTATTCAAGCCCTATATTGCCCATAGTCTCACTGTACATCACATGGTTTACAGACAACGATCCATAAAGGGTTTCGAACAGTGGAAGCCAATATCATGGTAAACAGAGTAGGAACCAGCGTTTGTTAGGACCTTCAAAAAAAATGGTTCAAATCGCTCTGAGCACTATGGGACTTAACATCTGTGGTCATCAGTCCCCTAGAAATTAGAACTAATTAAACCTAACTAACCTAAGGACATCACACACATCCATGCCCGAGGCAGGATTCGAACCTGCGACCTTAGCGGTCACGCGATTCCAGACTGAAGCGCCTAGAACCGCACGGTCACAAAGGCCGGCCGGACTTTCAAAGGTCTTACTCTTTCGCACATATCACCATCCCGCCAGTCATATGCCTGCTGGGAGCTTACAACTTACTAATTAGTACTGGCTACACTACAGTATTGCATGTCGATGCCACTGTAAAGACGACAACATCGATCTGTGATAGCGCGCATTTTGCTATGACTTTGGTGGTGAGAGGTAGTCTTTAGTAGAACTATCGTACGTTTCCATCCAGTACCTATAATTTTGTTTACCTCTTTGTAAGCGCTTTTCGTCGTGAATCGGTGGTGTTTTGTCAGAATATTCCACTGCATAGACTATACTCGTTCATGAAATGGTAATTAAATCATGACCCTAAGCTGTCGACAGGCGTTAATATACATCAACGGGGACATTTGAAAATGTGTGCCCCGACCGGGACTCTTACCCGGAATCTCCTGTTTACTTGGCAGACGCTCTATCCATCTGAGCCACTGAGGGCACAGAGGATAGTGGGACTGCAGGGATTTATCCCTTGCACGCTCCCCGTGAGACCAACATTCCCAACTTAATGTCCACACACTACATTCATAGTGCCCTTGCCCATTACGCTCATTACTCGCGGAAGACAATCATACCGAGTCCCGTAAGAGATCGGGCAATGCGTGTACATACAGCAAAGAAGAAGAAGGTCAATGGCCGGTTAGCCTTAACTATATGAAGATGGTATCTGTTCTTTTGGACATGTCCCAAAGAACAGATACCATCTTCATATATACTCGTTCGCGGCACATTACAAAATGAAACGTTGGTGGTGGAGTTCCGTATTCGTAAATGTCCAATCACAACACGACACTATTTATGCCAGCCACTCACCTTACGGCGGTACGTATGTCGGAGTCACTTACTGTCCAAAGTGAAACAGGTAGTGAAAATGTTAATGACGTAAGTACCAAGATGAGTTTCGAGTAACATTCACAAGCTTAGCAATACAGTCGCTTATGATAGCGAAAATTCTTCAATAAAATAACCATTTGCACTGTATATTTAAAAACGGTTAGTTATCTGTATGAGTGGCTGGGAATTATTCTTGATTGTTCGTTATTGGACGAGTAAGTTCAGAGTACTTATACGACCCAGTATCGTAATAACGTTAGTAAATACTGGCATCACATAGTTAAGTCTAGTAATGTTGCTGAAGTTTCTCACAGACACGTTCAAGAATATCTCAGGAATAAATCATGACCATGTGTACAGAAATATTGCAGGTGACAGCAATTTTATCTTATTACTGGATACGCTTCCACACAACTTCTTTCGTCCTATCCGTGACGTCAATCAGAGCCAACTGCAACATTAGCAAACGCATTACGACGTTCTGCATTGAGCGATTATATTCCATGCAGTTACCAAACACTAGCAGCGTATAAGGTATTGCTCCACTTAAAACATGTATTGCTCTACAGCCCTCGGCGTCCAGCAAAAAGAATGGCCAGCAATTCCGGAGTACTACCCGTCTGTCAAACACGCTCTTGATTCAGTACTTTAAAACTAATATAATAGGATATCATCTTCACTTCAAGCATTAAACTTTATTAGTTTCGCCTGTTACCATAGCCATAGCTTCCCTGATTTTCTTTGGCACCTACCACCAGCTGGGTTAAACCTTATCTGGGGAAGTAATCTGTCTCTACTCATTCTTTCGAGATGTTTGTTCCAGTTACTTCTATTTTCTTGTGTTTTACTGAGACGAAAATGACCACATAAAAAGCAGCATAAGGCAGAGGTGTAATATTTCGCCTATATTGTATGTCCTGTATATTGAAGAAATAGTAAAAATAGTAAATGTAAAGAAAGGTTCATAAATGAGATAAAAGATCAGGTGAAAGAATATAAAGGATTAGCGATTAACCGCCGGCCGTTGTGGCCGCGCGGTTCTAGCTGCTTCAGGGCGAAACCGCGCTGCTGCTACGGTCGCCGGTTAGAATTCTGCCTCGGGCATGGATATGTGTGATGTCCTTAGGTTAGTTAGGTTTAAGTAGTTCTAAGTCTAGGGGACTGATGACCTCAGATGTTAAGTTCCATATTGCTTAGAGCCATTTGAACCATTTTGAGGGATTAACCGATGGCATTAACTTGGAATTACATGATCGGTTGAATATGGAAATAGCAGAAACGGATTTAGTGTAAAACTAAGATAAAAACTGGGAACTACCAAGTAAATGATGTAAATGAATTCTGTTACCGCGGAAGGGTAGTGACGAGTGACGGACGAAGCAACATGCAAGTAGCAGAGTAGCACACACAAGGAGCATTCCTCACGAAATGCTATCTTCTATTAAAGAGTCATACACCTTAACTTAAGTCTCGGAGATTATAGGTCTGGAGCACTGGATTCTGTGGGAGGGAATCGTGGATTATGGAAGAGAACTGAAAATAACAGAACTGGAGAGCGTGCGTTTAATGTTAGTGGAATGATAGAAAATATTTCTCTCAGAATCTACTATAAGAATGTACAGGAAGATATGGCCTGTATTAAGACACCAAGATGACAATGAAATGAAATCGAGACACGTTGATAAAAGTAAGTAAAATGATAAATGTTAGTACATTCATACCACTATGACACAAGACGATCAGTGCCTTCATGGAAAATTGTTTGCGGTACGGATCCAAGATGATACCCAGGCTTGCACCTCTTGGCCTGAAGCAAATTTACGGCCACAAATGTCTTACTACAGGCTTCTAAAAATATGGAGGATGTGTTAGGCCATTCTAATGAAACTTTTGCAGCGTACTCGAAATAACCTTGGAAATACCTTGGTAACGCCAAGTCAGTCCAATTGTCCATGAATACGATCCTGCTGTGTCGCTACTTTCTTGTGTGCAGTCATCCTGTGACCTATGGCTTTACGATTTGCTTGTGATTGGGTCGGAAGCTGCCTGATATTTCCATTTCATCGCTACAACTCTGCGTAGATATACACTATGTGATCAAAAGTTTCCGGACACCCCCCAAAACATACGTTTTTCGTATTAGGTGCATTGTGCTGCCATCTACTGCCAGGTACTCCATATGAGCGACATAAGTGGTCATTAGACATCTTGAGAGCAGAACGGGGCTCTCCACGGAAGTAGTCTGGTGTACGCGTAATTTCCACACTCCTAAACATATCTAGGTCCACTGTTTCCGATGTGACAGTGGAGTGGAAAAGTGAAGGGACATGTACAGCACAAAACCGTACAGGCGAGCCTCGTCTGTTGACTGATAGAGACCGCCGGCACTTGAAGAGGGTTGTAATCTGTAATAGGCAGACTTCTATCCAGACCATCACACAGAAATTCTAAACTGCATCACAATCCACCAAAAGTACTATGACAGTTAGGCGGGAGGTGAGAAAAGTTGGATTTAATGATCCAGCGGCATCTCATAAGCCACACATCGCGCCGGTAAATGCCAAACGACGCCTCACTTGGTATAAGGAGCGTAAACATTGGACGACTGAACAGTGGATAAACGTTGTGTGGCGTGACGAATCACAGTACACAATGTGGCGATCCACTGGCAGGGTTTGATATGGCGAATGCCCGGTGAACGTAATCTGCATGCTTGTGTACTGCAACAGTAAAATTCGGAGATTGTGGTGTTCTGGTATGGTCGTGTTTTTCATGGAGGGGGCTTGCACCTCTTGTTGATTTGCGTGAAACTAGCACAGCACAGGCCGCTGGACTATGAAATCCAAGTTTTCTCACCTCTCGCCTAACTTTCGTAGTACTTGTTGTGGATCCTGATGCAGTTTGGAATTCCTATGTGATGGTCTAGATTGATATTTTAAGCACCTTCTTGCTTCCCACTGTTGAAGAGCGATTTGCGGATGGCGGTTGCATCTTAGAACACGATCGAGCACCTGCTCATAAAGCACGGCCTGTGGCGGAGTGGTTACACGACAATACCCGCGCGGGATTAGCCGAGCGGTCTGGGGCGCTACAGTCATGGACTGTGCGGCTGGTCCCAGCGGAGGTTCGAGTCCTCCCTCTGGCATGGGTGTGTGTGTTTGTCCTTTGGATAATTTAGATTAAGTAATGTCTAAGCTTAGGACTGCTGACCTTAGCAGTTACGTCCCATAAGGTTTCACAAACATTTGAACATTTTACACGACAATAACATCCCTGTAATTGACTAGCGTGCGCAGAGTCCAGACCCGAATCTTACAGGATACCTTTGGGATGTTTTGGAACGCCGACTTCGTGCCAGGCCTCATCGAGCGACATCGATACCTCTTCTCAGTGCAGCACTCCGTGAATAATGGCTTGCCATTCCTCAAGAAACCTTCCAGACCCTGATAGAATGTATGCCTGCGAGAGTGGAAGCTGTCATCAAGGCTTAGGGTAAGCCAACATCATACTGAATTCCAGCATTAGCGATGGAGGGCGCCCCGAACTTGTAAGTCATCTTCAGCCAGGTGTGCGGATACTTTTGATCACATAGTGTATTTCGTGATCGTAGTCTAAGTACATTTAACGAGTGTCCCACTGATACGGCATTAGTGAATAAGGATATTCCTTTGAATACAACGTTGAGGAGAAGCAATCATTTGTTACCGCCGCGATAAACGACAAATGATTGGTACTGAGTGTTGAGAAAGAGATAGCAGTCATTGGTTAAATCGCGTTGCATCGAACATTGTGTCGAGAGCTGTCACTTTTACGCAGCAACTACCGTACAGATACAACATAAAATGTACTCTTTCGTACAGCATATTTACTGTCGTTAAGCAATGGTCGTTACTAACTTCTGTGTCACGTTACTGGCGATCGGATTCTGATTACCATAATACATTACTGTCTCCCGATTAGAAATATTCCTGCCCCGTCACCGAAAAGCTGTTGCACTGATGGCACAATTTCTGAAGACTGAGAAATACAGAGCTTGTGATAATAATGGGAACCCACGCAGAAGGGACGGTGGACGAATATCGGTCGCTTGTGTTCGATTCTACAGAGAGACTAACTTTTAAGTCAGCTGCAGAGATGGGCACAGACAATGGTGATCTATCTTTTGTTTTGGCTAACGACACTGACTAGTCACTAAGAGTCTCAAAAAAGTCATTGAGGTCTTCCCACATAATCAACACATAAAAGTAATAAAAGAGATAGGAACACAAATCCCTCTAATCAAGTACATCCGTCACCCACAAGGGAATCTAAAGAGGGTCAAAGTTCTTTACGGAACTAAACGCTTAGGATGAAACTACAAAAGATTTTTCAGCACTACCAACAAGTATATAGGTTGTACCAGAATAAAAAAGACAGCGTTAATATGTGGTGAGGGAAGACAAACTGACCGCTCTTAAAAAGGAGCCCGTATCCAGAAACGAAAGGCTTGGACGGTGGAGAGCGTCGAAGTCTGAGAACGAGATGCTGCGACCAACTTTTCTGAGCCCAATAACATTCCTGCACACGCGCTGCGTTCCTCCACACAGCCCTCCTGCTCATCCTAGTGCAGACCTAGTGTGGTCTGTCAGTGGAGTAACGTTGTTTACAGCAGTGCTGCGGAAATGACCGACATGGCGCTTGCATACGGCAAAGCGGACTGCAATGGAAGAGCCGCTGGAAGATTGCACGCGAAACGTTATCCAAACAGATCTACCGCACATCATTCCACGTTCGCGGCCATCTAGAGACACCTCAGAGAAGCCGAAAGGTTGAGCGTAGATATTTTCTGCATGAAGTGTGTCCACTGTACAGTAAAGTGGTAACACTTTGTGGTTGGTACATGCGAATGCTATCCCCTCGGCTCAAACATTACAGGTGGAGGAGGACGAGCTGACAATGATGGGAGTGTACACTGCCACCAGCTTTTGGCAGGTCTCACTGGTGCTCCAAACGGGTGAAAGTGCTGTGTGGCGTGACGTCCATAAACACCAGTTGCATCCTTACCATCTGCGGGAAGTTCATGCTTTACGTGAGGAGGATACCCAGGACGGGTACAGCAAGTACATTGTTATTTACCGCAATGTATACTGCAGCCACATTTCGCGAGCTTGGTGTTATTTGCGGATGAAAGCACAGTTATCAGCCACGGTATACTAAAACCGCACATGGCGCATATTTGGGCGGACGAAAATCCGCGTGCGGAGGCGATTCAAAATCACCAATGCAAGGTCAGTATTGACTTCCAGCCCGGAATAATTTGTGGCCATATCGCTGGACGATATGCTGCCAAACAGACCAACGTGACTGACCTACCTCACATTTATTAGACATGTTGTGCCTAACCAATTGGTTGTAGTGTTACTGAATGTTCGGATGGACATGTGGCTGCAACATGACGTCTCCAGCACACTTTGATGTCGTTATGCGGATTCAGCTCAGCATCGCACATCTTAGTCGATGGATCGGTGTGGATGGATTAGATCCACGGGCAGCACGGTCACCAGATATAACACCTGTGTGCTATTTTCGTTAACGCAGTATGAAGAGTAGTGTGTGGCACACTTGTAACTTCAGCGGAGTACTTTACTGCTCGAGTCCACGGAGAGTCCAAAGACATCGGCACACGACACCCACTTCATCACACAGGTGTGTACAAAATAGAATGTTTGGACTGTGACTGCTTCTACATAGGCCAAACAGGCAGATCATTTGAGATTAGGTTCAAGGAACACATGGCACCACTAAAAAACAAAAAATATCACACATCAGCAATAGCTACCACCTGCATGATACAAAACACTATGTTAACAACACAAGTATTAGCATCTTACACATCCAACCAAAAGGCAGAAAACTAGACATCCTTGAAACACTCCAAATATACAAACATCAAATGAAACAACCAGAATGTATCTTAAATGACAAAAATGACAATATTTACAATAGTATCATCTCCGTTTTCAGCAACTGCCTACACTCATAAAAATGCACACACACACACACACACACACACACACACACACACAGACAGACACACTTGTACACACACACACACACACAGACACACACACACACACACACACACACACACACACACACACACCTAATATTTACCATAAATATTGACAGCTGCCAAGACTACAAGAGATTGACCTCATTCACAGATAATTCATCACACCAACAGCTTGTTCCCCTTGTCAGCTTAAAACTGTATGTACATCAACTACTGGCAAAAATGTATATCTATCTGCATATTTTAAAGCATTAACCAATGTATTACCCCAACCTTTAGGCAGCTAATATATGCACCATGCAATCTTAAGACTCCTTCCCATGTAAATGTTTCCTCTCATATAATCACTCTTTTCTCTCTCTCTCCCTCTCTCTCTCTCTCTCTCTCTCTCCCTCTCCCTCTCCCTTTCACTCACTCTCACACACACACACACACACACACACACACACACACACACACTTTTTCTCTCTCTCTACCTCTCCTTCTGCCTCCAGCCCCACACTTCACATCTGTTTATTAACCCCAATCAAAGAGTGTAATGTATGTATGATTTTACTGTTGTAGCCAATATGATCATTGTAATTATAGTCTGTAACATTCACCTAATTGTTATCAATAAGTATGAAGTTTAAGCCATTTTAACACTTCACCTGATTGTATAAACGAGTACGAATGTTTGCTGTTTTAACTTGTCAGAATTGGATTTATATACCACCTGAAGTACACACACATATATTTGACACCTCAAAACAATCACCGCTAAATGCTTAAAGCAATTATTCTGTAATAATATTGTTATGACGTATATTCTTTGCACTTTGCGATTATGTCTTCACTTCTGCTATACGAACCTTGCACCCAGCTGATTCCAGACGCCATATTTGTTTACAAATGTGGCAGTATACATGTGATGTGTTACGACAGCAAAAGGAACCTGTGATCACTGAAGGTACTGTAGTTTACTTATTTAATGTTTACCATTAGATATCAGTTTAATTTTTTGTCAAAAGTAATCCTAAACCATGTTCTGAAATAGCGTCTCGTTTCTCCACTAGGCAGTGCCACAAGTTCCTCCAAAAATCGTAACACAACACACACACAAATAAAATACTTACTAATGTAAATCCACCCGTTGATGGAGGTTTAAACCTTCGAAACGCGTCGTGGAAATAAATAAAACGGTGACTGGTAACAGTGAACTTTTTGTTGCATTTAATAACAACCACAATATTATTGGCTCATGTGCATGAGACTTAGCACCGCTGATGTCGGTTCTGCATTACGTAGGAGGTACGCAGTTCGAAGCCCGTTTGTAATGCAGACAACCCGATGTGCTACTCAGTTGGGGTTTTTAACATAATGTGCAACGCCCATGCGTCTCAGACTTCGCCGCTGTTCAAAGCCAAGCCGTGCATTTCTGGACACAGGTTTCTTCTTGAAAACCGATCTGTGTGCCTTACCGCACAACATATTAAGCGTTGCCGGTGGTTTCTGGGGCACTCTGTATACCAAGAGCCGATAGTAAGATAATACATCCCTGGCTGGTCCCAAAACAGTGAGGAGCTGTACCAAAAATTCATCTAAAATGATGATCGAGGAATAGTAGAAGAACTACTTTAGAGAGTAGATGCAGCGAGACGGCAAAAGTTGACGACGACAGTATAAAGCCTGAGTAGCCAGACATTGATTAGACAAGCATGGTCGTTATTAAGGGAAGCAGGGAGTGGCACCCTGACATGAAATGCGAAATCAACAGCCAATGAAAAACACGTTGCTGCACATCTAGTTGCGACATCCAGAGCATCAAAAGAGAGAGAGCATAGAGTGAAGGGGAAATTAGAACTCAGGATTCTAAAGGTGAAGCCACATAAACTCAGGCATCTCGTCCTTCCACCTGCGGAAACGCTTCGACATCGCTTAAGGAAGTGAAGCCTGGGAGACTGCAGGGTTTGACAGTTTCAACCCTGACTTCCTAATGAACTATGGAATCTACAGAAACGTGTAAATTCTCACTTTTTCAGTGAGATTATGCAAAGCGGCAATATGTAAGGGACGATAAAAAAGTTTCCGTTTGAACGCCGTGCAGTCCCGAGTCGGTATGCCAATGAGGCAAAATCCCCGTCAGAATTGAGGTAATCTTGCCACCAAAGCAGTAGGTTGAAGGTACCCATTTGTTAAAACACCGTGTCTTGCTGAGTGAAGAAGTCTGAAACTGCCTGCTCCACATTCTCATGAGACAGGAATCGTCGACTCCTCAACGCCTTTTTTAAGGGGCCAAAGATGCGATGATCGCAAGGGGGTGCTCTTGTGTCTTCCGCTTGAATTTTGTGTAACTAAGGTGTCACAAAATTTGCAGCACCCTCTGTCGCAGATGCTTTTCGACACAAATGTTGCCCCATAATCATTCTTAATTCTGCTACGGATGTCTACCAGTGTTGTCCTTAGGAAACCAAGAAAAGAATAATAGCACGTTGGTCCAGTTTGGACGCATTTGGTAATAACGTCATCATAATTTACGTTTCTACATTTACTGCACGCACGTTAAAAGTACAAAATGGCACACCAATCCCTTTCACAAATATCGGTGATTATATACCAGCATCGTAGTTGCGCTTCGTTTCATACACACTGCGGCAACGCAGTCAAACGGAATCTTTTTGATCGCCCCTTATACAACAAAGAACATTACCTCTAAAGTAATCGCTAACCTGGCAGCTCACGAGAAGGCCAACCCTGCTATCTGTGTAATCTACAAGATACTAGAATCGCTACATTACCTGAAGAAATACCGGTCGAAGACACTGCCATTGGGCTGAAACGAAGCTGCACAGATCACGTTTCCGCCACTCAGCACCTACACTGCGGCACGATTTCAAAGAAAAAATCGCAGCTACGTCTGTTGACCTGTTGGTGACCTAAGACACAGTGTTGAAGGAAAACATGATAAACTAGATTCTCCGCTCATCTCTTTGCAGAGGTATTGTTCAATAATAGAAAGAATGCTGAACGATTGATTGTGAGAATAAGTCATAGCATCCAAAATGAATCTACCACTTTGGTCAGTTTTTGTTTCAAATTTTTTCGGCTTGTACATTGCTGAGACTCCAGAAACTAAATCAAAGAAGTTTGGCTTCGCCAACGACTGGATACCTGCAAAATGGTCTAGATCAGTAATTGAGCTGTCAGAAGAAATCCTAAAGGTGGATCTAGACATTGTGAGAAAGTGCTTTCGCAAATGGAGACTCCAACCTAGCGCCACAGGAACGGAAGTTTCCTGCATTTCCCTAAATAGAAAAGCAGCCTGAAAAAAATTCAGTATGTAGTTTGGGAACCTAACAGCCTGGGCCTAACCACTGACAGAACCTTACCTTTCAGAAAATGCTTGACAATAACAGCCGAAAACTGAAAACAAGAAACAGCTTCTGCCAAAAGCCACTTAGTACAACTTTGGAAGCATCAGTATCCACATAGCGTTTTTACACCACGTGCCTGTCTTTGCAGACGCAGAATATTGCGAGGCAGTTTTGTTCAGTAGCCCACATAGACAAAAAATAAACGTCCACCTAAATAACGCCATGAGAATAAAATTTCCTAGCAACCTGCGTTTTTTGCCTCTACGGACCGAGCTAACCAAGCACGAGACACGCCCCGGCCTCACAGCTTCGTTTCAACCAGCCGCTCTTCTCCTATTTCCTAAACTTCACAAAGTATTCTGGCTTAGGCTATGGGATTTGCACCATTGGGAGAGAGAATATTGCGGGGGAGATCGGTCAGCCGTAGTGTAATGGATTCTTCCAAGAAACAGGAACTGCTGGTGTTATCAAATGAAGTAGCTACTAGCATTACACCACAATCCACCTCCTCAACTGCTCCTCAGAAACGAGTAAAAAAAGATCGTAGATAACGAAAGCTCTCAATTCGTAAGATACCAATGATGCTAACCACTGGACTCCGTTCTAGACAACCTTCAATAAAAACAATAAGGTTCAAAAAATGGCTCTGAGCACTATGGGACTCAACTGCTGTGGTCATCAATCCCCCAGAACTTAGAACTACTTAAACCTAACTAACCTAAGGACATCACACACACCCATTCCCGAGGCAGGATTCGAACCTGCGACCGTAGCAGCAGCGCGGCTCCGGACTGGAGCGCCTAGAACCGCACGAACAACAAGGTTCGCTGTAGACAATGAGTTCTACCTTATTAAGTCATGAATTCAAGGAAGGGCTGAACTGCAAATATGACACGCTTTTTCATGTCATCAGTTTTCTGACTGGTTGTGATAATGCATGAATCTCTCTCTTGTGCTCTTTTTCTCAGTGGCATCTGCACTCTTTGTCTTCACTTTAATTCTTTCCACATAGTGCTTCCTCTAGTGCCATGTAAATTGTTGCCTGCTGTCTCAACCATTGCCCTACCACCTAGCCCCCTTTTTTGTCAAGAGTTTTCTACATGCTCCCCACTTTACCGATTCTGGGGAGTACCTCCTCATTTCTTACCTTATCTTTCTACAGCAACACGTCTCAAACGCTTCGTTTCTTCTCTCATGCAGTTTTTCCTCAGCCTATAAATCATTATCGCACAATTTGGTGTTCCAGACGTACATTATCAGAAATTTCTTTCTTAGAAAAAAGCCGATGTTTGAGATTAACAGCTAGGAATGCCTTCTTTTCCTGTGCTAATCTGTTTTTTGTGCCATCTTGCTTCATTTGGCATGTGTTATTTTCTTCCAAAGGTAGCAGAATTCCTCAGCTTCGTCTACCCTGAGAAGCCAAGTTCTGATATTAAGTCTCTTGCCGTTCTCATAACAGCTACTTCTCATTACTTTCGTCTTCCTTCAATTTACTTTCAGTCCACATTCTGCACAAATTACATAGCTCATTACATACTTACGTCATTGCTTCTTCGTCGAATAGTAGTGGAGAAAGACTACATCCCTGTCTTACATCTTTTTTAATCCGAGGGAGTCGTACTCGATCTTCCATT